>NC_138905.1:84078636-84385178 GCF_965231255.1 Vanellus vanellus | reverse complement strand
CACTTTGTGCTGCCTGCTGGGAAGCCAGACGGGAGGCCCCGTGCTCCACGACCAGAGCATTTTTGCCTAGCTGGTCTTTCACCGCTTCACCATAAGGAAACTTTGTGTTTCATACAGGCAAGAAAAATGATGGTCCTGCTGCCAGACATCATGGAGACCCTGGAGGATGCCAACAGTGATGCCAGGAAGAAGGCAGTGATTTTCCTCGGCATCATAATGGAATACATGAAGAGGGAGGAAGCCAGCCTCATTGCTCTACAGCTGGCGGAGAAGCTGCTGCCCCTCTTTGATGATGTAAGGCTGCCATGGGCACCTCAGCCCTACAGATGGGCAGGCGCTCTGCAAAGACAGCTGCCCCTCAGCCCAGCCCGGTGGGCAGCACTCGGGCACAACTCCCCTCCTCACTCCTCTGGCCATGCCTTTCAAGGCTCTGGGGACATTCAGCCGCAGCTACCCATCTGGCCACCAGCTCCTGCGTTCAGGATCTGAGCCCGGAGCATCTGCCCTCACATCAGCCACGATACCCCCCTTGATCACCGTGGGCAGGGAGCGGCTCTTGATGAAGTCCCCCTGTCTTCCTCCCTACCAGGAGTCCAGCCAGGTGCGGGAGCTCTCCATCGGGTTTTTCAAAGATTTGATGAATGCCGTGACGGGGAGAAACAAGAAAAAGATGAAGAAGACAGTGCGGAAGGTCCTGCTACCGCTGTTTCTCCATACGAAGGACCAGATCGAGAGCGTGTCAGAGGTGCAGTGAGCAGCAAGCAATGTCGCGGGAAAGGGTGTGCTGACACCGCAGGGGTAGCCTGGGAATAAGGGGCAAGGGCTGCAAGGATGTCAGAGTCTGGGAATGCATGTCACCTCGGGGTCCCGCTGCTCCCCTCCTTCCCTGCACTGGTCCTGCCTTCCTCCTTCCCCCTGCTGCCTGCTGCAGAGGTGGACGGGGTGCTGGGGTCCCCTCCCAACCCTGCTCCCCCCATTCACCCTCTTCCAGTACAGCCCAGAGGAAGGGTGCCTGCAGACCCAGGGTGAGCCAGGCCAGAGAACCTGGCACGGACGTTTCCCAGACCCCCAGATTTTTGGGCCAGGGTATTTGCCAGCTCCCTGAGAGCAGGATCGCTTCAGAAAGAAAGCTCTGCTCAGCCAGGTCCCTCTGCAATGGGCCAATGACCTTGGTCTCTGCAGAGTGGCGCAGTGCCCACAAGAGGTGTAGAGCCATCTTGTTCTCCAGCCTGTGGCAGGGAGAGCGCTGGGAAGGGAGATGCAGCCAGCGGCGGACTGTCCCTGCGTCCTGGGATCAAAGCTCTTCCCACCCAGAGCCTGGGTGTGAAGGAGCTTGGCCAGGCTGCCTGGGAGCCAAGTGTCCTGCGGGGGGATGTCTATGGGAGGTGCTGTTGGCCCTGTCCTGCCCCGGTGTCTCTGGGACTCCGGCCCTTGCTGCCCACAGCTGTGCGCCCACAGCTCCTTTGCCCTTCACCCTGCCCGCCTCCCTTGCGGCAGCTCAGCAGCTCCTGAAGGTCTCTGTTCTGCTGGCCAGCAGCACAGATACCTGAGGTGGTGGCTGCCCCGTGTCTGTACCCTGGGCACTGGACCTAGTTCAGACTTGGTTCCCAGCTGCCTCTTCCCAGAGGGCACTGGGAATGGCTCAGAGCCCAGCCAAGAGGAGGGGGATGCCAGGTCTCCTTCCCTGGGCTCTGGTGCCATCTTCCAGACTCTGCTTCTCTGCAGGCCTCTAGGGACACCCTCCTCGCCTGCGCCGAGTTCCTAAGGTGGAGGCAGCTCAGCTACCTGCTCCGGACAAATCAGACACACCTGATTGGAGAGTCCATGGTGAGGACAAGCCCCAAGCCCCAGAGCCGGGCTGGACGCAGGCTTCCCTGCGTGCCCATCAGGTGGGCTGTGCAGCTCTCTGCCTTGCCTCTCCTGGAGCTGCACCCTCCTTCCCTGCCCTCAAGCACAGAGCCCCAATGCGCTCTTCTCCAGGACCATCTCCCCTCCCCGCCCCCAGGGTGATGCAGGAGACCCTGTCCCATCTGGGCCCTGGCAGTGGGACCCAGGGGTCTAGCCACCCCTGGGACCCCTCTGCCCGCAGCTCTCTCTGGACATCAGCCCCACAGGGATCCTGGCTGGCAGATGGGAGGGACTTGTCCGGATGGATAGGGAGGTTCTGTGCCAGCCCTGTTCTCTTGTGCTCTCACTAGTTAACGCACAACAGGAGCAGGGCAGAAGACTATCTGTTTCAGAGCCTGTGGTACCTAAGGAACGCTCAGGCCACTTTGCGAGAGGCAGCCGTCAGGTTCATCGGTGAGCCACAGTCCCCGGGGTCCCTCTTCTGGCAGCCTGCCCCCCGTCCCCACCACTGCAGTGGCATCTAGGAGCAGCCCTGTGGCTGCCAGAGCCCCGGCTGCCCTGTGCAGGGCCCGCCACGCAGGTTGGCTCACTGGGAGCCTTGCTCAGTCCCACTGCCCTCGGGTACTGTCCTTCCCTGGGGGTCAGCTCTGCTGAGGGGGAGGAGGGTGTGCGGCCATGCTGGCAGGGCCGGGGGCCCTGCTGCTGGGAGCATGCTGGGGAGCAGGGGTCTGACAGCAGCTCTGTGCCTAGGGATTGCTCTGCGGCGCCTGAGGAACTTAAGCCAGGAAAACCTGCAGCATGTCTGCAACGGTGAGTAGGGGCAGAGCTGTGCTGCCTGGGGCTGGTGGGGCAGAGGACATGGTGCTGCTGTGCCTGGCTCTGCTCGAGGCAACTGCTTCAGGGGCCGAGGAACATGTCAGGGGCATTTGGGGTCTTCCCGAGCAGCAGCTTCCAGCTGGTCTCTTTGTTTCATGGCTCCTCTTGGCCAGGGAAAGAGAGGAGTTCGGCTGGCATGGTCGGGAGGGGACTCCTGGGTCTGTCTGCAGGCAGCGGGTGTTCATGTCTTCTCTGCTCCCTTCTCTTGCAGCCCTCCTGGCCTTGAGGAAAGACACTGAACGCTCGGTCTGTATGCTGGCATCTCAGACCGTCTTCACGATGATGAGATGCAGGCGAAGATCAGGATGGAGACTGTGTTTGCAGTGCTGCTGGCCCTGCTGAGCCCTGGAGAGGTGAAATAATCCTCTGGAAAAGGCATGTGTTTGAATAATTATTTGTTTTTAATAAAGGTGGAAAAACAAGCACAGTGACATGCGTCTTGCCAATAGGGACCACCCCGAGCGTGCCCAGCAGACAGTGCCTCTGCCACTGCCTGCACGACAGCACCCTGCACCTGGGATGTCCTCGCAACAGAGCTCGCAATAACGTCTCCCCAGAGCCTTCTTTTCTCCAGGCTGAACAGCCGCAACTCTTTCAGGCTCTCCTCATGGAAGAGGTGCTCTAGCCCTCGGATCATCCTCGTGGCTCTCCTCTGGACACGCTCCAGCAGGTCCATGTCCTCCTTACATTGGGGACTCCAGACCTGGATGCACTACTACAGGTGAGGTCTCACGAGAGTGGAGTAGAGGGGCAGAATCACCTCCTTTGACCTTCTGGCCACATTTCTTTTGATGCAGCCCAGGATGCAGTTAGCCGCCTAGGCTGTGATTGCACATTGCTGGCTCGTGTTGAGCTTCTTGTCAATCAGCACACCCAGGTCCTTCTCAGGGCTGCACTCCAGCCATTCCCCGCTGAGCCTGTATTTGTGCTTGGGATTGCCCCGACCCAGATGTAGGACCTTGCACTTGGCCTTGTTGAACTTCATGAGGTTGTCTTGGGCCCACCTCTCCAGCCTGTCCAGGTCCCTCTGGATGGCACCCCTCCAGCGTGTCTACCTCGCCAAACAGCTTGGTATCATGAGCAAACTTGCTGAGGGTGCACTTGACCCCACTGTCCATGTCGCCGACAAAGATTAGTCACCACTCTCCTGCATGGCTACTGGAGGGGAGAGCAGCCATACTTGCTCTTGAGGTCTTGGATGAAAGACAATGGCTTTATTGTGTTGGCAAAAACCAAGATCCCATGGTTCTGAACAATGCACATCATGCAAAAGCCTCCTTGGTGACCTGGAGCAAGAGAGCCAAATACGGGACACTGGGGACAAACCCAGTGTCGTCCTCAAACCAGGACATCCAGGAGAGATGGAGGCAGTACAGGGGACAGGGGATCTCTGCTCCAAAACAGCTCAGCCACACTCAGCTTTCCCTACGAGCTCTCTGCTACTGTACAGCTCTGGGGCATCCCGTGGACACAGGAACCAGCACACACCGCCCCAGCTGGAGCAGCCCCAGTCACAGTACCAGCCACGGCAACCTCCCCAGATGAGACAGCATCCACATGCCTGGAAAACTGGTCACAGGTACTCCCTGGAGGAGCCCACAGGCCAGCCCTGAGGTGCAGATCCCACTGGAACCCTACAGAAGACACTGCAAGTACCGCATGCTCCCCTTGATCACAGCTTGGAGCAGTGCCCACCAGACTCCCCTAAAAGCCACCTATAAACAGCACCTGCTGCCTGTATGCAGCCTTCTGCCCTGCCCTCAGGCAGCCCCCACAGACAGGGGCTGTTTGGAACCCCCAGCTCAGCCCCCAGGAAGCCAGCAAACCCCATTGGACCCGTCTTACTCCTGGCTACGCCCAGCAGAGACAAAGGCTCTCCAGACACAAGGATGCAGAGCTTGGGAGCACTGCTACAGCCAGGAAAAGCCAGCCATGTGCTGGAACAACCTCCCGATGGAGAATCAGGCAGGAGGGAGCTGAGAAGGTGCAGCCTGACACCCGCTGAACCCCTGGAGACCTGAACTGCTGCTCACAGCTCCATAGCGCTGTACCCTGTGGAAAGGGAGGCTCAGGGTGAGCAGTGCTGCACAGGTACGGCCTGAAAGCCAGAGGGCGCTGGGAATGGCTCAGAGCCCAGCCAAGAGGAGGGGGATGCCAGGTCTCCTTCCCTGGGCTCTGGTGCCATCTTCCAGACTCTGCTTCTCTGCAGGCCTCTAGGGACACCCTCCTCGCCTGCGCCGAGTTCCTAAGGTGGAGGCAGCTCAGCTACCTGCTCCGGACAAATCAGACAGATCTGATTGGAGAGTCCATGGTGAGGACAAGCCCCAAGCCCCAGAGCCGGGCTGGACGCAGGCTTCCCTGCGTGCCCATCAGGTGGGCTGTGCAGCTCTCTGCCTTGCCTCTCCTGGAGCTGCACCCTCCTTCCCTGCCCTCAAGCACAGAGCCCCAATGCGCTCTTCTCCAGGACCATCTCCCCTCCCCGCCCCCAGGGTGATGCAGGAGACCCTGTCCCATCTGGGCCCTGGCAGTGGGACCCAGGGGTCTAGCCACCCCTGGGACCCCTCTGCCCGCAGCTCTCTCTGGACATCAGCCCCACAGGGATCCTGGCTGGCAGATGGGAGGGACTTGTCCGGATGGATAGGGAGGTTCTGTGCCAGCCCTGTTCTCTTGTGCTCTCACTAGGTGGAGGCAGCTCAGCTACCTGCTCCGGACAAATCAGACACACCTGATTGGAGAGTCCTTGGTGAGAACAACCCCCAAGCCCCAGGGCCGGGCTGGACGTGGGCTATCCCACGTGCCTGTAGGGTGGGCTGTGCAGCTCTCTGCCTTGCCTCTCCTGGAGCTGCACCCTCCTTCCCTGCCCTCAAGTACAGAGCCCCAATGCGCTCTTCTCCAGGACCATCTCTCCTCCCCGCCCCGCCCCCAGGGTGATGGAGGAGACCCTGGCCCATCTGGGCCCTGGCTCAGGCCACTTTGCGAGAGGCGGCTGTCAGGTTCATTGGTGAGCCACAGTCCCCGGGGTCCCTCTTCTTGCAACCTGATCCTGTCCCTGCCGCTGCACTGTCATAGAGGGGCAGCCCTGTGGCTGCCAGAGCCCCGGCTGCCCCGTGCAGGGCCCACCACGCAGGTTGGCTCACTGGGAGCCTTGCTCAGTCCCACTGACCTCGGATACTGTGCCTCCCTGGGGTCAGCCCTGCTGAGGGGGAGGAGGGTGTGCGGCCATGCTGGCAGGGCCGGGGGCCCTGCTGCTGGGAGCATGCTGGGGAGCAGGGGTCTGACAGCAGCTCTGTGCCTAGGGCTTGCTCTGCGGCGCCTGAGGAACCTAAGCCAGGAAAACCTGCAGCATGTCTGCAACGGTGAGTAGGGGCAGAGCTGTGCTGCCTGGGGCTGGTGGGGCAGAGGACATGGTGCTGCTGTGCCTGGCTCTGCTTGAGGCAACTGCTTCAGGGGCCGAGGAACATGTCAGGGGCATTTGGGGCTTTCCTGAGCAGCAGCTTCCAGCTGGTCTCTTTGTTTCATGGCTCCTCTTGGCCAGGGAAAGAGAGGAGTTCGGCTGGCGTGGTCGGGAGGGGACTCCTGGGTCTGTCTGCAGGCAGGGGGTGTTCACGTCTTCTCTGCTCCCTTCTCTTGCAGCCCACTTGCCCTTGAGGAAAGTCACTGAACACTTGGTCTATATGCTGGCAGCTCAGACCATCTTCACAATGACAAGACCCAGGCAGACATCATTTAGCCCAACCTGAGCCTCCTGAGACATCTCAGCACACGGAAAAGCACCCCTGCACCACAAAGCTGGCCAGTCGTCATTTCTCCCGGCATCAAAATCCTCTCTGGTTCCAGGGAGCTGTGCGGGTTTTGGCTGCCTTAAAGTTCATTTTCTTCCCAGGAACTCCTATGGGGACATGTTTTGGATTCGTGCTGGAAACAGTGTTAATCACACAGGGATGTTTTCATTATTGCTGAGCAGTGCTCCCGCAGCATCAAGGCCCTTTCTGCTTCTCACCCCACCCCGCCAGCGAGCAGGCTGGGGATGCACAAGGCACTGGGAGGGGACACAGCCGGGGACAGCTGACTCAGCAGACCAAAGGGACGCTCCATGCCATGTGATGTGCCCAGCGATAAACCTGGAGGGGATGTTGGCAGGAGGCCGCTGCTCGGGGGCTGGCTGGGCCTCGGTCGGTTGGCAAGTGCTTTCATTTGCATTGTTTGTCTTTCTTGGGGTTTCACTCGCTCTCTCTGTTATTTCCTTTGTCATTACAATTTATTACTGCTGTTATTACTTTATTTTATTTCAATTATGAAACGTGTTTTACCCCAACCCTCCAGTTGACTCACTTTTACCCTTCCCTTTCTCTCCCCCTGTTCTGCTGTGGGCACTGAGCGAGTGGCTGCCTAATGCTCAGTTACTGGCCGCTTCCCATGCCCAGGGGGTCAGCCAGACTAGCAGTAGCCAAAGCTGGCAAGCCAGAGCCCCACCACCACGCTCCTCCCTGCCCCATGGGGTACACCACCTCAGCCCCCTCCTGACTGCCCAGACAGGGCCCCCGGCCACCCCAAGCAAAGGGGGCAGGTAGTGCCAGGGCAACAGCACAGCCTGGCTCCAGAGAGGCTGGTCCTGGCCAGGTGCACTGGCCAAGGTAGGCCTGCTGACCGAGTGCTCTGGGTCTGCAGCGCTGCCCTGGCAACGTGGGAGGTGGTGGCCTCTGAGCCTTGGTCTTTGTTGACTATCTTGATGGAGCTGCTCAGCATTCTCCAGGACCAGCAGCTGCGCAAGGTGTTCAGCTGTGCCACGGAGGACACCTGCATCTATTCCTTGGCTGTGAGTGACCATGCTCTTCCTGAGGGCTGTGCCTGCCTCCAAAGGGAAACAGGCACGGAACCCCCATCCCAGTACAGATGGACACTGCCCCTTAGGGTCAGCAGGGCCAGCAGGCCCGCCACCAGCCAGACCCCGTGCCAGGGACTTGGGGCCACCCCATGTAGTTTTGCCCCAGCACACAAGCAGTGCTCTTCCTCTGCCCTGCCTGCATCCTTCTGCCCTGCTCTGCAGCCTGAAAACCTGGGACAGGGGCAGGGGCAGGGGCAGAGAAAAGAGGCAGAAAGCAGAGTCAGGCTAAGTCTGCACAGACTGCGGCGGGTCGGTGTCTGGGGAGAGGAGATGCTTGCCACTGCACGTGGGTCGTGCCTCCTTTGCGCCAGCATGGTGGAGGCAGCCCTGCAGATTCTACTGCTCTCTTACCGCTGTTTTTGTTTTAGCTGCCGGTCTGCGATGACATTGGAAGAAAGGAGTTTGCGGCCATGTACAATACCCAGAGGTACCTGAGCCGTCCAAGTCTGGTGATGCTCTCGCTAGTTCTCAGGGGCCTCATCATGCTTTTGAACACAGCTGAGACAGTGAGCAGGGCGGAGCCAAGGAGAGCCACCTTGGCAGCCCGGGCCTGGGGCAGTGGTTGATGCAGTGGCTTGGCAATGGCTGGGAGTCAGAATGTGGGGTGACAGCTCCAATCACCCTCCCTGCAATGGAGGGGGCCGGGTGGGTGCCTGGGGAGCCCTCTGGGCAGAGGGCTACCCATCCCTCTCCCTGTTCACGTTGGTCAGCAAGAGTGTGGCCGAGGAAGGGGACACTGCTCTCCTCCGCTCTCTTCCCTTCCTCCTGCTCTCTCCGCATCCCCTCAGTGGCCACTGCCAGCCAAGAGGCATCTGCAGTGACTCTGGGCCGCATGCTGGGAAGCCAGAGAGGAGGCTGATGCTCTGCGACGCGAGCATTTTTTCCAGGCTGGTCTTTCACCGTTTCACCATAAGGAAACTTTGTGTTTCATACAGGCAAGAAAAGTGATGTTACTGCTGCCAGACATCAAGGAGACCCTGGAGGATGCAAACGGTAATGCTAGGATGAAGGCTGTGATATTCCTCAGAAACATGATGGCATACATGAAGAGGGAGGAAGCCAGCCTCATTGCACTGCAGCTGGCGGAGAAGCTCCCGCCCCTCTTTGATGACGTAAGGCTGCTGTGGGCACCTCAGCCCTACAGATGGGCAGGCGCTCTGCAAAGACAGCTGCCCCTCAGCCCAGCCCGGTTGGCAGCACTCGGGCACAACTCCCCTCCTCACTCCTCTGGCCATGCCTTTCAAGGCTCTGGGGACATTCAGCCGCAGCTACCCATCTGGCCCACAACTACTGCGTTCAGGGTCTGAGCCCGGAGCATCTGCCCTCACATCAGCCACACTAACAGGCCCTGGCTCACCATGGACAGGGAGGGGCTCTTGATGATTTCCCACTTTCATCCTCCCTACCAGGACTCCAGCCAGGTGTTGGAGCTCTCCATCAGGCTCCTCAAAGATTTGATAAAGGCCGTGATGGGGAGAAACAATAAAAGGATGAAGAAGACAGTGCGGAAGGTCCTGCTCCTGCTGTTCCTCCATATGAAGGACCAAATCGAGAGTGTGGCAGAGGTGCAGTGACCAACGAACAGTGTCGTGGGGAAGGGTGTGCTGACACTGAGGGGTTGGCCTGGGTGTAAGGGGCAAGGGCTGCAAGGATGTCAGGGTCTGGGAATTCATGTCACCTTGTGGTTCCACTGCTCCTCTCCTTCCCTGCACTAGTCCACCCCTGCCTTCCTCCTTCTCCCTGCTGACTGCTGCAGTGGTGGACGGGGTGCTGGGGTCCCCTCCCAACCCTGCTCCCCCCATTCACCCTCTTCCAGTACAGCCCAGAGGAAGGGTGCCTGCAGACCCAGGGTAAGCGAGGCCAGAGAACCTGGCATGGACATTTCCCAGACCCCCAGATTTTTGGGCCAGGGTATTTGCCAGCTCCCTGAGAGCAGGATCGCTTCAGAAAGAAAGCTCTGCTCAGCCAGGTCCCTCTGCAATGGGCCAATGACCTTGGTCTCTGCAGAGTGGCGCAGTGCCCACAAGAGGTGGAGAGCCAGCTTGTTCCACAGCTTGCGGAAGGGAGAGCACTGGGAAGGGAGATGCAGCCAGCGGTGGACTGGCTCTGTGTCCCAGGATCAAAGCTCTTCCCACCCAGAGCCTGGGTGTGAACGAGCTAGGCCAGGTCCCCTGGAAGCCAAGTGTCCTGCGGGGGGATGTCTATGGGAGGTGCTGTTGGCCCTGTCCTGCCCCGGTGTCTCTGGGACTCCAGCCCTTGCTGCCTAAATCCATGGGCCCACAGTTCCTTTACCCTTCACCCTGCTCCCCTCCCTGGTTGCAGCTCAGCAGCTCCTGAAGGTCTCTGTCCTGCTGGCTGGCAGCAGCACAGATACCTGAGGTGGTGGCTGCCCCGTGTCCCTGCCCTGGGCACTGAACCCAGGTCAGACTTGGTTCCCGGCTGCCTCTTCCCAGAGGGTGCTGGGAATGGCTCAGAGCCCAGCCAAGAGGAGCGGGATGCCAGGTCTCCTTCCCTGGGCTCTGGTGCCATCTTCCAGACTCTGCTTCTCTGCAGGCCTCTAGGGACACTCTCCTCACCTGTGCCGATTTCCTAAGGTGGAGGCAGCTCAGCTACCTTCTCTGGAAAAATCAAATACACCTGATTGGAGAGTCCTGGAGCTGCACCCTCCTTCCCTGCCCTCAAGCACAGAGCCCCAATGCGCTCTTCTCCAGGACCATCTCCCCTCCCCGCCCCCAGGGTGATGGAGGAGACCCTGGCCCATCTGGGCCCTGGCAGTGGGACCCAGGGGTCTAGCCACCCCTGGGACCCCTCTGCCCGCAGCACTCTCTGGACATCAGCCCCACAGGGATCCTGGCTGGGAGACGGGAATGGCAGAGAGGGAAGGGGGGTGGCTGGCAGGAGGGACTGGTCCAGATGGCTGGGGAGGGTCTGTGTCAGCCCCATTCTCTTGTGCTCTCACCAGTCAACGTACAACAGGAGCACGGCGGAAGACTATTTTTTTCAAAGGTTGCGGTACCTGAAGAACGCTCAGGCCACTTTGCGAGAGGTGGCCGTCAGGTTCATAGGTGAGCCACAGTCCCCGGGGTCCCTCTTCTGGCAGCCTGCCCCCCGTCCCTGCCACTGCACTGTCATCTAGGAGCAGCCCTGTGGCTGCCAGAGCCCCGGCTGCCCCGGGCAGGGCCCAGCACACAGGTTGGCTCACTGGGAGCCTTGCTCAGTCCCACTGACCTCGGGTACTGTGCCTCCCTGGGGTCAGCCCTGCTGATGGGGAGGAGGGCGTGCGGCCACGCTGGCAGGGCCGGGGGCCCTGCTGCTGGGAGCATGCTGGGGAACAGAGGTCTGACAGCAGCTCTGTGCCTAGGGCTTGCTCTGTGGCGCCTGAGGAACCTAAGCCAGGAAAACTGGCCGCTGTCAAACCACGGCAGTCCTTTCTCCACTCCTTACTCCATACCATGGACGTCAGGCCCAGGTTCCAAAGTATCCAGTGCATCCTCAGGAACCACCACTCCCCTTCCCATCCTCTGATGTCACGCGCATGTAGTGTTTCCTCCCTTGATGGACCACACCTGTAAAATCATAGAATGCTTTAGGTTGGAAGGGATCTAAGGAAGGATCATTGAGTTCCAACCCCCTGCCATAGGCAGGGACACCTCCCACTAGACCAGGTTGCCCAAGGCCCCATCCAGCCTGGCCTTAAACACCTCCAGGGATGGGGCCTCCGCAACTTCTCTGGGCAACCTGTTCCAGGGACTCACCACCCTCACAGTGAAAAATTTCTTCCTGGTATCAATTCTAAATCTACCTTCTTCCAGCTTGAAGCCATTCCCCCTCATCCGATCACTACATGCCCTTGTAAAAAGTCCTTCCCCAGCTCTCCTGTAGGCCCCCTTTAGGTACTGGAAGGCTGCCATAAGGTCTCCCCGCAGCCTTCCCTTCTCCAGGCTGAAATGTCCTTAACAAGTCCACCACATGCCCACTAAGTCCATTCGGCCCACACCTCTGGGCTCAATCTCTCACGCTGGGCACTGTGGACAGGAGATGTGGTGTCTGGCAGGGAGTTGCTGGGCACCAAAGCCAGCTCAGGTCACAACCAAGAGGGTCCCCTCGTTTACTGGGCCCAAAGCATCATTTGTAGCATCCAGCCCACCCCATCCGTGCCCCAAGCCGCCTCTTTACAGCACAAACCCTCCTTTGCAGGGTCCTGACCCATCTTTAACCACCTGCAGCCTTCCCTCAGGGCCCGCAGGCCCTGCAGAGGCTCCAACCCCTGAAAGCAGAGCCAGTTGCCTGGCAACGCCTGCCCAGAAGGGGACAGCCAATCGCCTTGTAAGAGGTGGGGCAAGGCATGGGATTGACTGTAACCAGGCAGCCAATCAGAGCCTGGCCAAGAGGAGGGGGATGCCAGGGCTCCTTCCCTGGGCTCTGGTGCCATCTTCCAGACTCTGCTTCTCTTCAGAGCAGAGAGCAGGCCTTTAGGGACACCCTCCTCGCCTGTGCCGAATTCCTAGGGTGGAGGCAGCTCAGCTACCTGCTCCAGACAAATCAGACACACCTGATTGGAGAGTCCATGGTGAGGGCAACTGCCAAGCCCCAGGGCCGGGCTGAGCCCCGGAGAGGGGCAATAATCCTCTGGAAAAGGGATGTGTTTGAATAATTATTTCTTTTTAATAAAACTGGAAAAACAAGCCCAGTGCCATTTTGTCCTGTCCTTTGTCCTGAGTGTGCCCAGCAGACAGTGCCATTCCTGGCTTCTGCCGCCGCCTGCACAACAGCACCCCTGCACACAGGGTGTCCTCACAGCAGAGCCCCAGCTGCCCCACTGGACCACTCAGCCCGCAGGGGAGGAGGAGAGAAGCTTTAGTCCAGCCTTTAGCCCTCTGGCATGCTCCTGCCCACGAGCCCAGGGAGAAGCGTCCATGTGGAGAGGGAAGAGCTGCGCTGACGCACCCTGCCCTACCTCCTCTGGGTTGCCGGGGCCGCCCGGCATACATCACACAGAAAAATAGAATGTCGTTAGGTTTGAGTAAACCTTATGCATTTAGCTTTTCCCAGGGAGAGACGCGGGGCTCTGGAGTGCACCAAAAAGAAAGGGCCCTCCCTTTCCTTTGCCAGGGTGTCTGACATGGGACACACTGGAAAGCACCAGGAAAGTCCTGAGGGGACTTGAGAGCAAACGGGGACCTGGAGGCACCCGTGTTGGGGGTAGGAAGCAAAGGTGCCAGGCAGCAGGCTTTTACCCGCACAAGCAATGCTCATGCACAAATACTGTCATCTTTATTTGAAAGTGTTTAAAGGACTATGCTCTTTTAAAGTGTCGTATGCAAATTTCTATTACTCAGAGAAAGAATTAGTAGTAGTTTCCTTTCCTCTGCATGAAGAATACCAATGCCGAGAGTGATGTCAAGCAGTGTGCTTTAGTCCCGCTCATGCTAACTCGCACAGCTCCAAGGCTTCGATACGTGCATGTTCTCAGCAATTTGCCAAAAGCAGAAAGAGGGCTTTGAGATTCAGGACAAGTAGTTAGAGAGTTCGGACAAAGCCTGGAGGGAGCCTGGAGCTGTAGGCTCAGCAGGTGAAAGGCAGAGACTTCCCGGCTGTGCAAGGATGTTGCCTCACAGCTGATGCTTCAGAAAGAAAGTTTCCTCAGATGAGGAGGAGGAAAAAGAAGTAAAAGAGGGAAAAGAACAGTAGGACAAATGGGAGGAAACTGCAGATGGGAAAGCTCTGGATGACAAAGGCTGTCAGGACATACCCGAGAAACAGAAGATGAGGTCATAAAGATCCCCATCACCCAAAGGCATAGAAATAATTCTAGCTCAATGAAATGGTTATTGAAAACGAAACACACAGAACTGTATCCACCATCAAAACTCTTTCAGTGATAGTTTTAACTGCTGCGGAGCTGCAGGCTGACGACCTTACCATCCCTGTCACAGGACCCCAAAAGAAGTAATAACTGGCAAACAGGGACTCTTCCCATAGCCCATATTTATCTCGCCTTTACAGGAAGAAGAGCCCAGTCTACAGCTCTGGGGGTATAGAGCAGCCGAGACTTACATCCTGTGTGTCTACTCGATGGTCTGTCCAGAAAGTCAAATCATAATTACCTTTGAACCTGGGTGGCACTGGGGGTGTAAGGGGGAAGAGAGAGAGAAATTGCTAAAAAAGGGAAAGTGTAGGCACACGACTAAAACCAAAAGGAGCTGAGTCATCCTGAAGGCCAGCTCAGCCCAACTCACTTTCGCTGCTGAAAAGCTGGGCAGTTTGGAGGAAAAAAAAAGCTGACTTTGGTGCCAGGATGCACACAAATGTCTGAGCTCAGATCTGAAACAGCAGAAGAACCTTGACAGGGCTCCTTTTCACTGTCCTCACAGCTGTGTGCCCGCTGTGACTTCCTCGTTTCTCTGCAGTCCTCCCAGAGTAACAGGGAAGTGGCTTCTGTGCACTCCGTGTGCTACAAAGAGCAACAGTTTTGACCACTAAGGGAATACCGACTAACTAACTGTGCATGCAGCAGCAAAGGGGCAGCCAAAACTTGGCTTCAGAGATGCCCGAAGCTGCCCTGTGGTCTAGCCAAATGTCCACTCTTAAACAATTCAAGCGAGCTGAACCACTGGGTATTTTTCATCCCTGCACAACGCTGGGTTGCTGTGACTTTACCAGCCATAGTCATGGACTCTGGGTCTGTGCTGTAATGAGGTCAAAACAGACGGGGGCCTGGGGGTACCTCGAGAGGACCCATGGTGAAATGGCTCTCTGCGCCCCGCAATAGACACACTGCCCCTCCCAGCCTGGGCGGCAGGTCACAGTGAGTCCCTTTGTGACATCACTCGGCGACAACCCATGGCACCCTATATAACAAGTGTGGCTGTGCCCTGCAGTGTCTGACAAGACAGCGACAGGACAGGGCAGAAGCGTGGAGCTGGCGAGGAGACCCCAAGCGCAGCCCACATCTTTCCCTTCCACCCCGGCAGCCCCGCGGTGTGAAGGCACTTCCCTTAAGCTGTCCTTCCCTCTCCCCCACACTTTCCTCCATTTCGCAGGATGGCGGAAAGACCCCACAGCTGCCCCATTGTAGCCTGGGAGGAGGAGGTGGCTTCCCAGGAGAGCAGCTTTCCCTCGGAGCCCTGCGAGGTGACTTGGGTCCAGCCACTTTGGATCGGTGAGTGAGGAGGCCCCTCTGGGACGGAGGGGGACGGGGCCAGCGAGTGCAACCAGCTCGATGCTCAGTATTTCCTCGGCTCACCAGCAGCAGGGGGGCAGGGGGCAGGGGGCACGGCGGTGCTTGAATGCCAGGGCTGCTCAGAGATGGGAGCCATTGTCCCCAGCATGGCCTCCCTCCTCAGCCATGCCGAGCTTAGAGCTCTTTTCACCATTTTGGGAAGCCTGTTGGCAACGATGCTGTGTCCTACCGACCTGTCTTTCTCATCCATGCAGATGAGACACTTTCAGAGGAGAATCCAGAGCATCCAGAGCTACAGTTGAGATGGGATTCGGACAGCAGCTGGTCGCTTTCTTCACTTGACAGCAGTGACATGGCAATGGTAATGAGCTGCCCCCTTGCTGGGACCCTTTTCTGTGGCATCGGCAGGAGGCTCGTGTGAGCAAAGGGACCCAGAATCAGTGGGGTCTGCACGGCCTCACTGTCCCTGGTGAGAAGGTTGCTGCTGTCCCCTCACAGGGACTATGCAAGGGCGGCACTCCAGTGTCCCAGCAGCAGCTCCAGCCCTCCTGGCCACCACTGAGCCCTGGTTCTCTGTAGGGCCAGTATGCTGTGCCACCCCGAGAGCCCTCTACTCTCATCCTCCACCCTGCAGTGACTGTAGCCCCTGCTGCCAGCTTTCCTGCGGGCACTGCTGACACCACTGCAGGCGTCTCTCACAGGCACTGCTCAGGTCCTCAGCCTAGCAGGACCATCAGGGTGCTCGGTGTGACGTGGCTTTCTTTTTACACCTCCCATAGGTGTTTGGAGAATACCTGCAGCCTTCTCACATGACAGACGCTCTCCTCGTGGCCATTCATGCCTTGACAGCAGATGACATCTATGACAGGCAGATAGGCAGCAACGTCTTGGCCATGGCCGTGAGAGACCCTGCCTCCTGGCTGACGGATGTAAGTGCCCTGTGGCTGGCTAGTCCCTGCCCGTGAGCCCTGTAAGGGCTTGGTCTTCCCTCCTTCCCTAACCCAGCTCTCTTGGGCACCTGAAGCCTTTTCAAGACAGCAAAGAGAGATTGGAAGGGCAGCAGGTTCAGTGGTAGCTGAGGAAATGGCTGTGCTCCAGTGGCCACCCCATCCTCACTTGTGTCCCCTCCAGGTGCCAAAGATCATGAGCTGCATCCATGAAAACCTGGAATACATTAACACGCAGTCAGCACGGAAGAGCGTGGAATCACTGCTTCTTGTGCTGATCGACCAGTACCCTACCAAAGTGGTCAGGAGCCTGCTGAAGATTTCTCCAACAGGGGACAGGTACTGGCCCCAAAAGCCATGAGGGCTTGATCCCTCCGGGGAGAGGGACCTGGAGACTCAAGGACACCCTTAAGGAGCAGGGCCCTCCATCCTACCATGCTTCCAATGCCCGGGGTGTTTGCCAGGCTGGCAGTAGCCAAAGCTGGCCAAGCCAGAGCCCCACCACCACGCTCCTCCCTGCCCCACCACCTCAGCCCCTTCCTGACTGCCCGGGTAGGGCCCCCGGCCACTCCAAGCGAAGCGGGCAGGCAGGGCCAGGGCGGCAGCACAGCCTGGGTCCAGAGAGGCTGGTCTGGGCACGGTGCAGTGGCCGAGGAAGCCCTGCTGACCGAGTGCTCTGGGTCTGCAGCGCTGCCCTGGCCACGTGGGAGGCGATGATCTCTGTGCCTCGTGCTTTGTTGACTATCTTGATGGAGCTGCTCAGCGTTCTCCAGGACCAGCAGCTGCGCAAGGTGTTCAGCTGTGCCACAGAGGACGCCTGCATCTATTCCTTGGCTGTGAGTGACCATGCTCTTCCTGAGGGCTGTGCCTGCCTCCAAAGGGAAACAGGCACGGACCCCCCTGTCCACCTCCAAATGGCCATCTCCTCCAGTACCCAGGGACAAGGCCTCTTAGGGCCAGCAGGGCCAGCAGGGACCTGCTCAACACCAGCCAAACCCCATGCCAGACTCTTGGGGCCATCCCATACCGTTTTGGCCCCGGTGCACAAGTACAAAGCCTGCCCCTGCCCGGGCAGTGCTCTGCCTGCCCCCTGACTGCATCCTTCTGCCCTGCTCTGCAGCCTGCAAACCTGGGGCAGGGGCAGAGAAAAGAGGCAGAAGGCAGACTCAGGCTAAGTGAGACTCAGGCATGGCCTCTGCACAGACTGAGGGGCCTCCGAGTCTGGGGAGAGGAGATGCTTGCCACCGCCCGTGAGTCGTGCCTCCTTTGCGCCAGCATGGTGGAGGCAGCCCTGCAGCCTCTGCTGCTCTCTTACCGTTGTCTTCGTTTTAGGTGCTGGTCTGCAATGACATTGGAACTGTTGAGTTTGCGGCCATGTATAATACCCAGAGGTACCTGAGTCATCCAAGCCAAGTGATGCTCTCGCTGGTGCTCAGGGGCCTCATCACGCTTTTGAATACAGCTGAGACGGTGAGCAGGGTGGAGCCAAGCAGAGCCATGTTGGCAGCTGGGGCCTGGGGCAGTGGGTGATGCAGTGGCTTGGCAATGGCTGGGAGTCGGAAAGTGGGGTGACAGCTCCAATCACCCTCCCTGCAATGGAGGGGGCCGGGTGGGTGCCTGGGGAGCCCTCCGGGCAGAGGGCTACCCATCCCTCTGCCCCTTCATGTTGGTCAGCAAAGAGGGTGGCTGAGGAAGGGGACACTGCTCTCCTGCACTCTCTTCCCTTCCTCCTGCTCCCTGCATCCCCTCAGTGGCCACTGCCAGCCAGGAGGCTGCTGCCATCACTTTGTGCTGCCTGCTGGGAAGCCAGACGGGAGGCCCCGTGCTCCACGACCAGAGCATTTTTGCCTAGCTGGTCTTTCACCGCTTCACCATAAGGAAACTTTGTGTTTCATACAGGCAAGAAAAATGATGGTCCTGCTGCCAGACATCATGGAGACCCTGGAGGATGCCAACAGTGATGCCAGGAAGAAGGCAGTGATTTTCCTCGGCATCATAATGGAATACATGAAGAGGGAGGAAGCCAGCCTCATTGCTCTACAGCTGGCGGAGAAGCTGCTGCCCCTCTTTGATGATGTAAGGCTGCCATGGGCACCTCAGCCCTACAGATGGGCAGGCGCTCTGCAAAGACAGCTGCCCCTCAGCCCAGCCCGGTGGGCAGCACTCGGGCACAACTCCCCTCCTCACTCCTCTGGCCATGCCTTTCAAGGCTCTGGGGACATTCAGCCGCAGCTACCCATCTGGCCACCAGCTCCTGCGTTCAGGATCTGAGCCCGGAGCATCTGCCCTCACATCAGCCACGATACCCCCCTTGATCACCGTGGGCAGGGAGCGGCTCTTGATGAAGTCCCCCTGTCTTCCTCCCTACCAGGAGTCCAGCCAGGTGCGGGAGCTCTCCATCGGGTTTTTCAAAGATTTGATGAATGCCGTGACGGGGAGAAACAAGAAAAAGATGAAGAAGACAGTGCGGAAGGTCCTGCTACCGCTGTTTCTCCATACGAAGGACCAGATCGAGAGCGTGTCAGAGGTGCAGTTAGCAGCAAGCAATGTCGCGGGAAAGGGTGTGCTGACACCGCAGGGGTAGCCTGGGAATAAGGGGCAAGGGCTGCAAGAATGTCAGAGTCTGGGAATGCATGTCACCTCGGGGTCCCGCTGCTCCCCTCCTTCCCTGCACTGGTCCTGCCTTCCTCCTTCCCCCTGCTGCCTGCTGCAGAGGTGGACGGGGTGCTGGGGTCCCCTCCCAACCCTGCTCCCCCCATTCACCCTCTTCCAGTACAGCCCAGAGGAAGGGTGCCTGCAGACCCAGGGTGAGCCAGGCCAGAGAACCTGGCACGGACGTTTCCCAGACCCCCAGATTTTTGGGCCAGGGTATTTGCCAGCTCCCTGAGAGCAGGATCGCTTCAGAAAGAAAGCTCTGCTCAGCCAGGTCCCTCTGCAATGGGCCATTGAACTTGGTCTCTGCAGAGTGGCGCAGTGTGCACAAGAGGTGTAGAGCCATCTTGTTCTCCAGCCTGTGGCAGGGAGAGCGCTGGGAAGGGAGATGCAGCCAGCGGCGGACTGTCCCTGCGTCCTGGGATCAAAGCTCTTCCCACCCAGAGCCTGGGTGTGAAGGAGCTTGGCCAGGCTGCCTGGGAGCCAAGTGTCCTGCGGGGGGATGTCTATGGGAGGTGCTGTTGGCCCTGTCCTGCCCCGGTGTCTCTGGGACTCCGGCCCTTGCTGCCCACAGCTGTGCGCCCACAGCTCCTTTGCCCTTCACCCTGCCCGCCTCCCTTGCGGCAGCTCAGCAGCTCCTGAAGGTCTCTGTTCTGCTGGCCAGCAGCACAGATACCTGAGGTGGTGGCTGCCCCGTGTCTGTACCCTGGGCACTGGACCTAGTTCAGACTTGGTTCCCAGCTGCCTCTTCCCAGAGGGCACTGGGAATGGCTCAGAGCCCAGCCAAGAGGAGGGGGATGCCAGGTCTCCTTCCCTGGGCTCTGGTGCCATCTTCCAGACTCTGCTTCTCTGCAGGCCTCTAGGGACACCCTCCTCGCCTGCGCCGAGTTCCTAAGGTGGAGGCAGCTCAGCTACCTGCTCCGGACAAATCAGACAGATCTGATTGGAGAGTCCATGGTGAGGACAAGCCCCAAGCCCCAGAGCCGGGCTGGACGCAGGCTTCCCTGCGTGCCCATCAGGTGGGCTGTGCAGCTCTCTGCCTTGCCTCTCCTGGAGCTGCACCCTCCTTCCCTGCCCTCAAGCACAGAGCCCCAATGCGCTCTTCTCCAGGACCATCTCCCCTCCCCGCCCCCAGGGTGATGCAGGAGACCCTGTCCCATCTGGGCCCTGGCAGTGGGACCCAGGGGTCTAGCCACCCCTGGGACCCCTCTGCCCGCAGCTCTCTCTGGACATCAGCCCCACAGGGATCCTGGCTGGCAGATGGGAGGGACTTGTCCGGATGGATAGGGAGGTTCTGTGCCAGCCCTGTTCTCTTGTGCTCTCACTAGTTAACGCACAACAGGAGCAGGGCAGAAGACTATCTGTTTCAGAGCCTGTGGTACCTAAGGAACGCTCAGGCCACTTTGCGAGAGGCAGCCGTCAGGTTCATCGGTGAGCCACAGTCCCCGGGGTCCCTCTTCTGGCAGCCTGCCCCCCGTCCCCACCACTGCAGTGGCATCTAGGAGCAGCCCTGTGGCTGCCAGAGCCCCGGCTGCCCTGTGCAGGGCCCGCCACGCAGGTTGGCTCACTGGGAGCCTTGCTCAGTCCCACTGCCCTCGGGTACTGTCCTTCCCTGGGGGTCAGCTCTGCTGAGGGGGAGGAGGGTGTGCGGCCATGCTGGCAGGGCCGGGGGCCCTGCTGCTGGGAGCATGCTGGGGAGCAGGGGTCTGACAGCAGCTCTGTGCCTAGGGATTGCTCTGCGGCGCCTGAGGAACTTAAGCCAGGAAAACCTGCAGCATGTCTGCAACGGTGAGTAGGGGCAGAGCTGTGCTGCCTGGGGCTGGTGGGGCAGAGGACATGGTGCTGCTGTGCCTGGCTCTGCTCGAGGCAACTGCTTCAGGGGCCGAGGAACATGTCAGGGGCATTTGGGGTCTTCCCGAGCAGCAGCTTCCAGCTGGTCTCTTTGTTTCATGGCTCCTCTTGGCCAGGGAAAGAGAGGAGTTCGGCTGGCATGGTCGGGAGGGGACTCCTGGGTCTGTCTGCAGGCAGCGGGTGTTCATGTCTTCTCTGCTCCCTTCTCTTGCAGCCCTCCTGGCCTTGAGGAAAGACACTGAACGCTCGGTCTGTATGCTGGCATCTCAGACCGTCTTCACGATGATGAGATGCAGGCGAAGATCAGGATGGAGACTGTGTTTGCAGTGCTGCTGGCCCTGCTGAGCCCTGGAAAGGTGAAATAATCCTCTGGAAAAGGCATGTGTTTGAATAATTATTTGTTTTTAATAAAGGTGGAAAAACAAGCACAGTGACATGTGTCTTGCCAATAGGGACCACCCCGAGCGTGCCCAGCAGACAGTGCCTCTGCCACTGCCTGCACGACAGCACCCTGCACCTGGGATGTCCTCGCAACAGAGCTCGCAATAACGTCTCCCCAGAGCCTTCTTTTCTCCAGGCTGAACAGCCGCAACTCTTTCAGGCTCTCCTCATGGAAGAGGTGCTCTAGCCCTCGGATCATCCTCGTGGCTCTCCTCTGGACACGCTCCAGCAGGTCCATGTCCTCCTTACATTGGGGACTCCAGACCTGGATGCACTACTACAGGTGAGGTCTCACGAGAGTGGAGTAGAGGGGCAGAATCACCTCCTTTGACCTTCTGGCCACATTTCTTTTGATGCAGCCCAGGATGCAGTTAGCCACCTAGGCTGTGATTGCACATTGCTGGCTCGTGTTGAGCTTCTTGTCAATCAGCACACCCAGGTCCTTCTCAGGGCTGCACTCCAGCCATTCCCCGCTGAGCCTGTATTTGTGCTTGGGATTGCCCCGACCCAGATGTAGGACCTTGCACTTGGCCTTGTTGAACTTCATGAGGTTGTCTTGGGCCCACCTCTCCAGCCTGTCCAGGTCCCTCTGGATGGCACCCCTCCAGCGTGTCTACCTCGCCAAACAGCTTGGTATCATGGGCAAACTTGCTGAGGGTGCACTTGACCCCACTGTCCATGTCGCCGACAAAGATTAGTCACCACTCTCCTGCATGGCTACTGGAGGGGAGAGCAGCCATACTTGCTCTTGAGGTCTTGGATGAAAGACAATGGCTTTATTGTGTTGGCAAAAACCAAGATCCCATGGTTCTGAACAATGCACATCATGCAAAAGCCTCCTTGGTGACCTGGAGCAAGAGAGCCGAATACGGGACACTGGGGACAAACCCAGTGTCGTCCTCAAACCAGGACATCCAGGAGAGATGGAGGCAGTACAGGGGACAGGGGATCTCTGCTCCAAAACAGCTCAGCCACACTCAGCTTTCCCTACGAGCTCTCTGCTACTGTACAGCTCTGGGGCATCCCGTGGACACAGGAACCAGCACACACCGCCCCAGCTGGAGCAGCCCCAGTCACAGTACCAGCCACGGCAACCTCCCCAGATGAGACAGCATCCACATGCCTGGAAAACTGGTCACACGTACTCCCTGGAGGAGCCCACAGGCCAGCCCTGAGGCGCAGATCCCACTGGAACCCTACAGACGACACTGCGAGTACCGCATGCTCCCCTTGATCACAGCTTGGAGCAGTGCCCACCAGACTCCCCTAAAAGCCACCCATCAACAGCACCTGCTGCCTGTATGCAGCCTTCTGCCCTGCCCTCAGGCAGCCCCCACAGACAGGGGCTGTTTGGAACCCCTAGCTCAGCCCCAGGAAGCCAGCAGACCCCATTGGACCCATCTTCTTCCTGGTTACGCCCAGCAGAGACAAAGGCTCCCCAAACACAAGGATGCAGAGCTTGGGAGCACTGCTACAGCCAGGAAAAGCCAGCCGTATGCTGGAACAACCTCCCGATGGAGAATCAGGCAGGAGGGAGATGAGATGGTTCATCCTGACACCCGCTGAACCCTTGGAGACCTGAACTGCTCCTCACAGCTCCACAGTGCTGTACCCTGTAGAAAGGGAGGCTCAGGGTGAGCAGTGCTGCACAGGTACGGCCTGCAAGCCAGCGCAATGACAATATATATAAAACGCTGGTCATGAAAGGTCAAGTATCAACACCAGGAAATGTGATGCCAGTTCAGTGTCCGCAGTAGGATCTGGGCAGCCAGAGAACTGAGCACAAATTCTCTTTGGAGAGGATACGGCAGTTGCAGCATTACACTCCCATTCTGCTCCCTACATACTCCTTCCATGTCTTGAATGGAGACTGCTCTTGCGGTGATCTTTGTTCACACTCCAGCCACCTTGAAATAGTCTGCCATCAGCCACCCTTCTTTGTGCAGGAGGTTATGCAGTGTGACAGGAGCCTGGGGTGCACAAAGAAGGGGGCTGCTGCCCTTCCCCCAGGGCTGACGGCTCTCTGGTGGTGAGCACAGAAAAAGGTTAGAAAACACCCTGAGAACACCCTTACATAGAGCCACGGTGCCAGGAGGTGTGACACCAGTTCGGGTACAGCAGCATAACTCCACTGAGCTGTTCTCTCTCTCATCTTCAGCTTCTCCAAGCAAGGAGAGACAAGAAAGGACCTGGAGAACTGCAGAACAGACAGAACGCCACTAGGCAAACAGCAATTTCCTCCTGGTGCAAAAAGCTAAACACCACAGAGGAGAACAACAAGAATAGCAATAAAAGGAACGGGGCGGAAGCGAGGAGCGTATTCTGAACATCATTTAATTCTTGCTATTAACTGGCATAGAAGGGTAAATATGCTTGCTGACGGAGAATGGGTTTGATGTCAAAAAGATCTACAGAGGCATCATTCATCTTGTACCAACATCCACCACTGGCCCGTTAACACCTCCAGAGACCTTCTCCCCAAAAGCAGGGCTTACCAGGAACATTTGCATCAAAGATTGTCTTCACCAGCACGGTCTTTCACACTGCTGGAAATCAAGGTGACATGTACCTTTATGACGCAGTAACAGTGTCCTGGATGACACGTGAAACCTAAAACCTCCGTGTACCAGGACGGCATACAAGGAATCCCGCAGTGGTTCCATAGCTGCTTCAGACATGGGCGCCAAGGACCAACTATTCTGGATATGGCACAACCCAAAGAGAGAGCGAGAAGGCTCAGAAATTATCCTGGCATACTTTAGGAAACAGCCTGGGAAAACTCCTTTGGCCAACAGAGGCTACAGGTAGAGAAACAGAGCTTTTTGGTTCACTCAAAATTGGGTGTGCCATCTCAATACTGAAGCGGCAGAAAAATGTTCTCAGCAACATCAGCTCTTTAGGAGAACAGGATGTGCATCGGAACCTTCCTCGTGCCACAATAGCAAAAGAGGGGAGAGAGATTTCATTGACTTTTCTTAGAGGTCTGCACTCATTACTTATTGCCTGCAGATACCAACAACTTCCAGAAGAGCATTCTGCTTCATGAAATGTCCCCTTCCAAGCAGAGAAAAGGGCACTGCATTGCTACATAGACCTTGCTGATCTTCCTGACAGAGAAATCTTCAAATCTTTTCAAGCACACTGCCAGCACGTTAGATGAATGGCGTATGGATGCAGAAACCACGCTTTTATACCTGTGTCGTGGTTCCAGCAGGGTTGGGGTTAATTGTCCCAAGGATCCCGCAGGGGATACGGGTATTCCATCCCATGTGAGCCATGCCCAGGATATAGGGGGGAGCTAGCCGGGGGAGGGGGCAGGAAGTCGCGGCTTGGAGCAGGCTGCGGCGGTCCAGGTCTGGTCAGTGAGCGGCGGCACTGTAATCGCGTTCGTGTATTCCTTTAACGGTGTTATTGTTACTGTTTTCTCTTCCCTTTGCTGTTCTGTTAAACTGCCTTTATCTCAACCCACGAGTTTTGCCTTTTTCTTCCCATTTTGCCTACGGCTGTGGGAGTTGAGCGAGCGGCCGCGTGGTTCTTTGTTCCCGGCTGAGGCCAAACCACGACAACCTGGAAAACAAGCACAGACCCACCAAAAGAACAAAACAAAACGTCACACAAGTTTTCATGGCTCGCACATGCCTATGCTACTTGAGCAATATTTACTTGTATAAGACATATTGTCTTGTCACTCGAAACTCAAGCCCTGGAAACCCTCCTTCAGCCTTCTGCTGCAGCAGAAAGGCAGGAAGAACTGGAAGAAGGCTGCTTAGTCCTCAGCACTAGAAGCTGCAGGGGGTATCCAAAAGACTTTATTGATCACTGTTAAAAATCCCAAAGAAGCCAACAGTTTGTCTCCAGGACAAAGACATTTGACAGCATTCTGTCTTCACAGGCTGAGGTGTCCTGGACAGACACAAACACCTGAAATCCTTGAAGATGAACCTCTTCATTACAGGTTTGTTACATGGTCCCCCGAAAGGCAGGACATACAGGGAAACCGGGGAAACACAGCTGCTCTCAGAGAGAAAGACACATCCGTAAGGACATGCGACACTGTCGTGGTTTAGGCCAAATCCGCTACTGGGGACCTGGGGGACCCCAGATCAGACTGACAGATGCTCCCCTCTACCCCTCTTCAAAGAGAGAGGCAGAGGACGGAAAAAGACACTTATGAGTTTAGAAAGAACTAAACTACTTTAATGAAATATTAATAATAAAATTTTTTAAAAAAAGAAATAATGAAATATATACAAAACCGTATCAAGCTCCCAAGATGACAATCATGACAGCTGCATCCATGAAAACCTGTACTGCGTCAACACAGAGTCAGCGCGGAAGAGCGTGGAGTCACTGCTTCTCCTGCTGATCGACCAGTACCCAAGGAATACTGCAGGACACCCCTGAGGAGCAGGGCCCTCCATCCCACCATGCTTCACATGCCCAGGGGGTCACCCAGGCTGGCAGTAGCCAAAGCTGGCCAAGCCAGAGCCCCACCACCACGCTCCTCCCTGCCCCATGGGGAACACCATCTCAGCCCCCTGCTGAAAACCCAGGCAGGGCCCATGGCCACCCAAAGCGAAGGGGGCAGGAAGGGCCAGGGCGACAGCACAGCCTGGGTCCAGAGAGGCTGGTCTGGGCACAGTGCAGTGGCCGAGGCAGCCCTGCTGACCGAGTGCTCTGGGTCTGCAGCGCTGCCCTGTCCATGTGGGAGGTGATGATCTCTGAGCCTTGGGCTTTGTCCACCATCTTGATGGAGCTGCTCAGCATTCTCCAGGACCAGCAGCTGCGCAAGGTGCTCAGGGGTGCCACAGAGGATGCCTGCATCTATTCCTTGGCTGTGAGTGACTATGCTCTTCCTGAGGGCTGTGCCTGCCTCCAAAGGGAAACAGGCACGGATCACCTCCCATCCACCTCCAAATGCCCACCTCCTCCAGTACAGATGGACACTGTACCTTAGGGCCAGCAAGGACTGTCCCACCACCAGCCAGACCCTGCGCCAGAGACTTGGGGCCTCCCCGTGTCGTTTTGGCCCCAGTGCACAAGCAGTGCTCTTCCTCTGCCCTGCCTGCATGCTTCTGCCCTGCTCTGCAGCCTGCAAACCTGGGGCAGGGGCAGGGGCAGAGAAAAGAGGCAGAAAGCAGAGTCATGCTCTACCTTCAACCTAGGCAAGTTATTTTCCCTCATTCACATCTTTTTCTGAAGTAAACATTGCAGTTGGTATAATCATGAAAAAGCTGATTGTTTTTCCTTGTACAAATATTACTTTAAATAATAGTTTTGTCATTTCCCTGTTCTGTGTTGGTCACTGAGCATTTAATCCGGTCTACCTGAGTCTCCTGAACCCCAAAGCAGTGTTCTCAAGGAAGCCTTATTAGGGAGTTCTTCAGCGGTGTTAAAATAAAAGCCGCTTGCTCTGCTTTAAATCGGGGTGATGGAAAACGCCGCTTTATTTTTTGAGTCCTTTTTTCCCTTCAATTTTTAGATCAACAGAGGACACTTCTGTCGGGCTTTGTCTTTGCATACATCCCGGTGCTTCTCTTGCCAGCTCTCTTTGCCAAACACTGGGAGCTATTGCTTAAAATGTCCAAGAGAGGTGGATGCTTGTCACATGACAAGGGTTCTTTGGGTATCAGACGATACAACAGCAATGGCCTACAGACCAAGTCTGATCAACCTTATTATAATAATATAAGTTGACAATCAATATAATTAAGCCTGAGTGGAGCACAAGCGATCTAAGCATGAGCGAAAGTGAGAGGGGAAAATCTCACTTGCTGTGTAGGCAAGGTACAAGACTGATAACAATCTTACCCACTTATGAGCAACAGTTGGGGAAACCTTAGATCTGTCATGTTCTCTGCCACAACGTAAGGGTGTCTCCTCCACTGGGCAGCACCCATGGACCAGCCAGCAAGAGCTACCCCGAGTTAGCATCGGGGTGCCTTATTTAAGGGATTGCGCCTCCTCTGTTCAGTTGTATGACTGACCAGTTGACAAAGACACGTCCTTTACATATACAGTTGGACGTGTCTCAGAAGGGTTGGTGATCTGCAAGTAGTTCTATGTGGTTGGTCACAGGTTTCTGTGTGCGAGTAGGTCCGTGCAGCTGTAATGAGAAGTGCAAGCACAGTATCTAAGCACTTTCCGCTGTCCCATGCCATACCCAAGGTCAGGAGTGTCTCGCCACACTCCACCCCTTATGATATGGGTAATGATCGGTTGGGTGACAGCCCTTCAGAGTGAGAGTGAGAGCCTGTCTGGCCTCTACACGTGCAAAACGGCTGGGTGTGAGAGGAGAGATGGTGGAGGAGGTGGGCTTTCCCAAATAAATTAATAATTTCTAATTAATACTTTCTAATTAATAATTTCCCAATAATTTCTTAAATAAGACTTTCCGCTCCTCCCTGCAGGTGGGACCCCACTATGCTTTTCAGCTTCCGACCTTCCAACGGGGCAAATAACAAAGTTGGTTGGCCTTGGTTGTTACAGCAATAAGTATAAGCAAGAGCCTCTCTGCATACTATGCCTGGGCACTAACTATAAACATAGGTCTTATCACTCGGAGAGAGTGAACATTGTCTGCACAATATCTGGATGAAGGGATAGAGTGTACCATCAGCAAGTTTGCTGATGACACTAAACTGGGAGGAGTGGCTGACACGCCAGAAGGCTGTGCTGCTTTACAGCGTGACCTGGACAGGCTAGAGAGTTGGGCAGAGAGGAACCTAATGAAATTCAACAAGGGCAAATGTAGGGTACTGCATCTGGGGAGGAATAACCCCACGCATCAGTACAGGTTGGGGGCTGACCTCCTGGAGAGCAGCTCTGTGGAAAGGGACCTGGGAGTCCTGGTGGACAACAGGATGACCATGAGCCAGCAATGTGCCCTGGCGGCCAAGAGGGCCAATGGCATCCCGGGGTGCATCAAAAAGAGTGTGGCCAGCAGGTCAAGGGAGGTCATCCTCCCCCTCTACTCTGCCCTGGTGAGGCCGCATCTGGGGTACTGTGTCCAGTTCTGGGCTCCCCAGTTCAAGAAAGACAGGGATCTGCTGGAGAGGGTCCAGCAAAGGGCTATGAAGATGATTAGGGGATTAGAACATCTTTCATATGAGGAAAGGCTGAGGAACTTGGGTCTCTTTAGTCTAGAGAAAATAAGAATGAGGGGGGATCTTATTAATGCTTTCAAATACTTAAAGGGAGGATGCCAGAGGGATGGGAGGAGTCTTTTTTCGGTGGTGCCCATTGATAGGACAAGGGGTAATGGGCACAAGCTTGAACATAGGAAGTTCCATCTTAACATGAGGAGGAACTTTTTCACTTTGAGGGTAGTGGAGCACTGGAACAGGCTGCCCAGGGAGGTTGTGGAGTCTCCCACTCTGGAGACATTCAAAACCCGCCTGGACGCTGTCCTGTGCAACCTGTTGTAGGTGACCCTGCTCTGGCAGGGGGGTTGGACGAGATGATCTCCAGAGCTCCTTTCCAACCCTGACTATTCTGTGATTCTGTAATATGCTGTTAATTTCAGTAGGTAGGCAAGGCCCAACTAAGAAGCAAAGTTACTGAACAAAACTGGTCCTGTTTTACCTCAAACCAGGACAGACACTTTCCATCATCAGGGCAATTACTGTTGATAGTTAGGAAGTGGAAAGAATGAAGAATTAGCATTGTTCCATCACGAACACCAGGACCTTGCAGAAGCTGGTGTTGCCTCCCACCCAAGACGACTGTCCAGAGCTCCTCCTCACTTCAGCTCTCCACTGCATATGGGACGTGGCTTTTGACTTCTGGCCATAGGAGTATTTCAGCTGACAACTTCATAGATAGGAAGGGTTACCACCTCCAGGGTAGACAACAGCAGGAATAGAATTCTCCTGTGAGCTATCGTCTGCACTTCTCAAAGCCTTCCAGATATTTATTTAAAAGGAAAAAATTACTTGCTTAGAAACAAATGGACAGTTTTCCAAGTTCTGGATGGTTCTAAGTGTATTAGTTGTATGGAAAAGAAAGAAAAAAAAATGTAAAAAAAAAAAAAAAGCAGCTGTTTCATGGCAGTGTGAAGAAACAGGAAGATGCAAGGCTTTCATTCAAGTCGTATATACACAGCTGTGGAAAACCTGAATGAAAATTCTGCAAGTTAGAGGTGCAATCTCCACTATCCACTCTACATCGTCTTCTCTTCAGGTGCCCCTGCAGCTCAGCTGGACAACCCCAGCTCCAGATCAACCAGGCAATGCAACAGCATCGGTTACATCACCCAGGCTCGCAAAGCCTCTATGCTGTCATTGTGCATTTCCGTGACGACCCTGTGGTCTCCCCAAGGCCACCTGGCAGCTGACACCACAACCTGTCTTGCCGCATTTCCGCCTGCCCTCACCACTCTCCGTGCTCTGTGACTGAGAGCAGCAGCAGCAGCAGCAGCATCCCGTTTGACTGCCACAGCTGAGACAGGTGAAGTACTGGGACTCGTCCTGTGGGAGGTTACAGAGCTTCCTTGCCATAGCTTAGCATCAGTGATGAGCTCCATTGGCTGTGATGGGAGTTTCATCACTAGGCTTGAAGTACTTTCTACAGCAGGAGAAATTGTGTCCGGCTGCTCTTCATTAAGAGCCAGAACCTACGTGCTGGCCATCCTCCTCCTATCTCCCCCACCTACAGGAAAAGCAGCACGCAGGGTGCACAGGGCAAATGACCCACGCAGGTCTTGAGCAAGCACAAGCCAATTTGCCTTTAGATGTTCCTCCTGAGGCACTGGCAAGAAAAAAACAGGATAGAAAAAGTGTAGGTGATGAAAAATGAGACATCTTCCCTTCCTGGCCCTCTTCACTCAAACGGATTGGGGTTTGGAAGCAAAGGGGCAAGGCAGCAGACTTTTACCGACACAAATAATGCTCGCGCACACAAACAGTCGTTTTCATTTGAACGTGTCTACAGCACCATGCCTGTTTTTATTTCATGTGCAAATTTCTATTATTTTGTGAAAGAATTAGCAGTAGTTTTCTTTCCTCTGAATACTGAATACCAATGTCTGCAGGTGACAGCTTTTGGAGCGGGGCGTTGTAGTCCTGCTCAAGCTAACTTGCACAGCTCCGAGACTTCGACACATGCATGCGCTCAGCAATTGACCAAGAGCAGAAAACGTGGCTTGGTATTTAAGACAAGTGGTTTGAGAGTGAAGACAGAGCCTGCAGTTAGCTTGGAACCACAGGCTCAGCAGAGGAAAGGCAAGGCTTTGCTGGCTGTGCAGGGGTGCTGGCTCACAGCTGATGCTCCATAAAAAGATTCCCAGGACAAGAAGGAGGGAAAAGAAGAATGAAAAAAAAGGAATATGAGGACAAAGAGGAGCAGGAGAAGGAGCAGGAGGACAGAAATTAGTTACAGGAGGAGAAGAAGGATAAGAAAAAGGAAGGAGCAGGAGAAGAAGGATCAAGCAAAGGAAGGACGGGAATAGAAAGAGGATGAGGAAGACAAACAGGAGGAACAGGAAAAGACAGGGGAAGAGGAGGAAAAGGAGAAAAAAAGAGGAGGACAGGTAGGGGGTACAAGAGGAGGAAAACATGGATTAGGCAACCTACAAACCAACCCCTCCCCAAAAATCATGCTTGCGATGGGAAATCGTGGGGATGGGAGACCCTTGGAATAGGAAATCCATAGGAATGATGCTTGGGATAGGAAATGGGGCTGAGAAATCATCGTCTGGATGGGAAACCATTGTGGGGATGGGAAATAAGCACTGAGGACAGAAAATCATCAGCAGGATGGGAAGTCATTGAGATGGGAAGTTGTGGTATGAAAACTCAAACCCTTGCAAAGCTGGTTCAAGCAGGTGCTGGCGCAATGATCACCACGGGGATGGAGGCTGCTTGCCCCCAACAAACCCCACGCTGACCAACTGCCATGGCCGGTACAGCAGCAGGGTCCTTCTCCTGCTGGTGCTCCTGCCCTCCAGGTAACCCCTCAGCCACCTCTGCCCACCAATATCTCATCCTGTCACCCCTCTTCGCTTCCCCCAACAGAGAGGCTCCCTCTACAGCTGCCGATGGCATCGGAAGCGTCAAGCGTGAGCTTCACCGCCCCAGCCATGCCGTCACCAGTCACTGCCAGAGTGCTGTCGGTGTCCTCCGAGCCTGCCCAGGTCCACCCCATCACCTACCAGCCGGCGCAGGCCAGCATCTGGCAGGGGGTGTCAGGGCCCCTGTGTGCCCAAGGGCATCTGGTGCAGCTCCCCCACGGGGTGCCACTTCCCCCTCTGCCTTCTCTGTGTCCCCATGCCTACAGCTGGGGACAGCGGGTGGAGATGGGGATGCTGGTGCCCCACCAGCCAATGGGGCTGGGGCCATGGGCCGGCGTCCACCAGGATGCCCTCTACCCCATGGCTCAGCATTGGATGCATGGCCTCCCTGTGGCCCACATCCATCCTGACAGCACCAAGGAGCTGCTGGATGCCTTTGACAATGATGTGGTGCTCACTGAGGACTGCGTCCCCAACATCAGCACCCACCAGCCCACCCTGGCTTCTTCATGTGGCACTATCAAGACAAACCCCAAAGGTGAGTTTTGGCAGAGCCCACGGGCAGGCGTCCCGTCTCCAGGAAAGCTTGCATCACCACAGGCTTGGGCTGGTTTTGATTGCTTTTTCAGCGGGGGCGATCATCCTGCATGGCCCAGAGAAGCCCCTGGACCTGCCCGAGCTGGGGCCAGAGACCTTTGCCGAGGCCTTTCCTGAGCTGTCAGGGGACAACCTGCAATTTCAGGACGAGCAGTCATTCTCTGTGGACATCACCGATGCGCTCGCCAGGCTCGACACCATGGAGGGAGAGGACACCATCTCTGATGTGCTCGACATCTTCAACAGCTTCACGAGCACTGCCTTCCTTAACCAGCCATCTGACATCTCAGAGGATGGGTCAGATGGTGGCTGTCCCGAGGATGAAGTGGTGGAGGCGATGCTGGGGGACGCCTACCCCTTCTTATGGGTGGCTATGTCCCACTTGCTGGACCCCATGGGAACACAGGGCGGGGTGGGAGCGGAGAGTCCTCTGCTGAACTCCCCAGCTGCCCCACAGAATCATCCACCCTCCACAGCCCAACTGGTGGAGGAGGCACTGCGGAGGCAGCCCCGCGTTTCTTTGACCCGCTTGCCGCTGCCGCCGGGCACCGTCTCCCAACGGGTAGCTCCAAGATCGGGGAAGGTGGGCAGCAAGCAGGCCAAGTGCCCCGCACCGGACAGCACCCCTAGAATGCGAGAGACCTCCCCGTGGGACAACATCCCACCCAAGAAGAGAAAGAAGATGGTGGTGTTCCGGTGGGAGGGGAAGATGAAGGGGGACAGTGCGGCAGTTGGCAGCAGCAGGAAGCACGGGAGCTGCAGCAAGCGGAGCGCATCCAATGGCAGCAACACACCCACCAAGAGATCCAGAACGCTGGGGGATCGGCAAACTGCCTCACACCACCCCAGCCGCTGTTAAGAGGTTGACAGAGAAGGTGTGGAGCATGGATCCCAACAACATGCGACCCACACCCACCCACTTCAGCCCCAGCCCTCTCTTAATTCATTAAAGGTTTTGGTGTTCGTTTCACAGCACCTCTGCCTGCGGTCATTCGTGCAGCAGGAGGCAGGGAGGAGGTTAACACAGCTCCTGCCGCACAGGTAGATCTGACCCTCCACCTCTTCACCCCAGTATATGAGGAACCCCTCAAGATTTCAGATGGAGACTTAGAACCTTAATCCCCAGACTCAGGATAAACGAGTTAGAAAGAGCTCATAAATATCTCTCCGCTACCACAGAAGCCACAGACAGTTGCACAGTAGATGCCTCTTTAACCTTGCAACAGGAAAATTCTTCTTTGATAGTAGGAAAAAATCTAATACTTGATATGCTTACCTTCCAACAAGGAGGCATCTGTGCACTGATTCATACCACCTCTTGCACAGATGTTAACAAAGGTTGAAAACTCGAACAAAATGTGTCATTTCTAAACATGTACAAACATTACATCAAATTGCAGTATCTCCTGGTGGATTTGCACTTTCTGACCTGTTTTGTGTGATGCGCTCCTTCAATTTGCAAAAAAAAAAGGTTAATGCAAACTCTTTTTATTGTAATATTCTCTATCCCGTTGGTAAGTTTTGTTTGGACTGTGATTAAGCTTTGCTTTGCCATAGAACCAAACAATCGAACACACCAATAGCGATTAAGCTCTCATTTACCCTCGCTTGGGAAAGTCCTCCTCCTCCTCCACCATCTCTCCTCTCACACCCAGCCATTTTGCACGTGCAGAGGCCAGAGAGGTTCGCACTCTCACTCTGAAGGGCTGTCACCCAACCGATGGATCATGCTATTACCCATGCCATAAGGGGTGGAGTGTGGCGAGACACTCCTGACCTTGGGTATGGCATGGGACAGCGGAAAGTGCTTAGATACCGTGCTTGCACTGCTCACCACAACTGCACAGACCCGCTCGCACACAGAAACCTGTGACCAACCATGTAGAACTACTTGCAGATCACCAACCCTTTTGAGACACGTCCAACTGTATATGTAAAGGACGTGTCTTTGTCAACTGGTCAGTCACACAACTGAACAGAGAAGGCGCAATCCCTTAAATAAGGCACCCCGATGCTAACTCGGGGTAGCTCTTGCTGGCTGGTGCACCAGTGCTGCCCAGTGAAGGAGACATCCTTACATTGTGGCAGAGAACATGACAGATAGATCTAAGGTTTCCCCAACTGTTGCTCATGAGTGAGTAAGATTAATTGTTATCAGTTTTGTACCTTGCCTACTGTCCTGGTTTGAGAGACACAGGACTAATTTCTCTTCTAATGCTTGGGAAAACCGCACTTTTAGAAGACTCCAGTGTCTGAATTTGTGAAAATATTTACTTTACAGCCAGCTATGGTGTGTGGGTCTCAAGGTCTCAGTGTTTTCGAGCTAGCCAGGTGCAGGGATGAGGAGGAGCGAGACCCGGGCACTTGACCCAAGCTGGCCAACAGGATTATTTCATACCATCAGCGTCACACTCATTATAAATTAGAAAGTTTGCTGCGAAGTTCGCTCTCTCCCTTGATGGCTGCCATCCTGAGAACTTCGTGCCCTGGTGCCGGAGACCTGAGGTCTTCCCTTCCTCCTGAAGCCGCAGCGCTCGCAGTGTCCAACATTTGCTGTCCACTGCTGGGAGTGCACAGCTTCCTACTGATATAATTGGCTGAGTATAATCTTTGCATATTCTGTGTTGGTGTCGGGATCAATATCAGTTCTTTAGTGCTGTTAATGTTAATTATCTAATCTTATTCTATTAAATCTGTTTATACTTCAGCTCTCGGGTTTTCTTGTTTTTTCCCGGATTTCCCTTTCCCAGGTGGGGAGGGGTCATCGGGTGGTAGAATGATTGTCTAAATGACAACAAATTGTTATGGGTCTCTCAAACCATAACACCTACACAGCAAGTGAGATTTTCCCCTCTCACTTTCACTAGGAGTTGGACTAGATGATCTCTAGAGGTCCCTTCACACTCTGAAAACTCCGTGATTCCACGGTTCTGTGATTCCGTGAAAAGACAAAGGAGCAGGAGGAAGAGAAGAAAAAAAGAGGAGGACAAGTAGGGGGTATAAGAGGAGGAAAACATGGATTAGGCAACCTACAAACCAACCCCTCCCCAAAAATCATGCTTGCGATGGGAAATCGTGGGGATGGGAGACCCTTGGAATAGGAAATCCATAGGAATGATGCTTGGGATAGGAAATGGGGCTGAGAAATCATCGTCTGGATGGGAAACCATTGTGGGGATGGGAAATAAGCACTGAGGACAGAAAATCATCAGCAGGATGGGAAGTCATTGAGATGGGAAGTTGTGGTATGAAAACTCAAACCCTTGCAAAGCTGGTTCAAGCAGGTGCTGGCGCAATGATCACCACGGGGATGGAGGCTGCTTGCCCCCAACAAACCCCACGCTGACCAACTGCCATGGCCGGTACAGCAGCAGGGTCCTTCTCCTGCTGGTGCTCCTGCCCTCCAGGTAACCCCTCAGCCACCTCTGCCCACCAATATCTCATCCCGTCACCCCTCTTCGCTTCCCCCAACAGAGAGGCTCCCTCTACAGCGGAAGGGCCAAGCGTGAGCTTCATCACCCCAGCCACTCCCATTCTGCTCCCTACATACTCCTTCCATGTCTTGAATGGAGACTGCTCTTGCGGTGATCTTTGTTCACACTCCAGCCACCTTGAAATAGTCTGCCATCAGCCACCCTTCTTTGTGCAGGAGGTTATGCAGTGTGACAGGAGCCTGGGGTGCACAAAGAAGGGGGCTGCTGCCCTTCCCCAGGGCTGATGGCTCTCTGGTGGTGAGCACAGAAAAAGGTTAGAAAACACCCTGAGAACACCCTTACACAGAGCCACGGTGCCAGGAGGTGTGACACCAGTTCGGGTACAGCAGCATAACTCCACTGAGCTGTTCTCTCTCTCATCTTCAGCTTCTCCAAGCAAGGAGAGACAAGAAAGGACCTGGAGAACTGCAGAACAGACAGAACGCCACTAGGCAAACAGCAATTTCCTCCTGGTGCAAAAAGCTAAACACCACAGAGGAGAACAACAAGAATAGCAATAAAAGGAACGGGGCGGAAGCGAGGAGCGTATTCTGAACATCATTTAATTCTTGCTATTAACTGGCATAGAAGGGTAAATATGCTTGCTGACGGAGAATGGGTTTGATGTCAAAAAGATCTACAGAGGCATCATTCATCTTGTACCAACATCCACCACTGGCCCGTTAACACCTCCAGAGACCTTCTCCCCAAAAGCAGGGCTTACCAGGAACATTTGCATCAAAGATTGTCTTCACCAGCACGGTCTTTCACACTGCTGGAAATCAAGGTGACATGTACCTTTATGACGCAGTAACAGTGTCCTGGATGACACGTGAAACCTAAAACCTCCGTGTACCAGGACGGCATACAAGGAATCCCGCAGTGGTTCCATAGCTGCTTCAGACATGGGCGCCAAGGACCAACTATTCTGGATATGGCACAACCCAAAGAGAGAGCGAGAAGGCTCAGAAATTATCCTGGCATACTTTAGGAAACAGCCTGGGAAAACTCCTTTGGCCAACAGAGGCTACAGGTAGAGAAACAGAGCTTTTTGGTTCACTCAAAATTGGTTGTGCCATTTCAATACTGAAGCGGCAGAAAAATGTTCTCAGCAACATCAGCTCTTTAGGAGAACAGGATGTGGCAACAGTGACCACGAAATGATAGAGTTCTCAATTCTGGGAGAAGCAAGGAAGGGGGTCAGCAGAACTGCCACCTTGGACTTCCGGAAAGCGGACTTTGGGCTCTTCAGGAGCCTGGTTGACAAAGTCCCCTGGGAGGCAGTCCTCCAGGGCAAAGGAGCCCAGGAAGCCTGGATGTCTTTCAAGACGGAAGTCCTAAAGGCGCAGGAGCAGGCTGTCCCCGTGTGCCATAAGACAAGCCGTCGGGGAAAAAGACCGGCCTGGCTAAGCAGGGAGCTAGTGTTGCAGCTTAGGGAAAAAAAGAGGATATACGGCCTTTGGAAGGAAGGGCAGGCCACCCAGGAGGATTACAAAGAGGTAGTAAAGCGATGTAGGGAGAAAATCAGAAGGGCCAAAGCTCAGCTAGAGCTAAACCTGGCTTCTGTTGTCAAGGACAACAAAAAAAGTTTCTATAAATATATTAGCGATAAAAAGAGGACCAAGGATAATATCTGTCCTCTAGTAGATGGGGCTGGTAACGTAGTAACCAAGGCTGAGGAAAAGGCTGAGGTACTTAATGCCGTCTTTGCCTCAGTCTTCAGCAGTAGGACCAGTTGTTCCTTGAATTCCCCGACCCCTGAGCTAGAATACAGGGATGGGGAGCAGAATGAAGCCCCTGTAATCCAAAGGGAAATGGTGAGGGACCTGCTTCAGCACCTGGAGGTGCACAAATCTATGGGGCCGGATGGGATCCATCCAAGGGTACTGAAGGAGCTGGCGGAAGTGCTCACCGGCCCACTGTGCATCATTTATGAACAGTCCTGGATAACCGGGGAGGTCCCAGCTGACTGGAGGTTGGCAAATGTGACACCCATCCATAAGAAGGGCCGGAAGGAGGATCCAGGGAACTACAGGCCAGTCAGTCTGACATCGGTGCCTGGGAAGGTCATGGAGCAGATCATCCTCAGTGCCATCACACGGCACATGCAAGAGAACAGGGTGATCAGGCCCAGTCAGCATGGGTTTGTGAAAGGCAGGTCATGCCTGTCAAACCTGATCTCCTTCTATGACAAGGTGACCCACTTGGTGGATGAGGGAAAAGCTGTGGATGTTATCTACCTGGATTTTTGCAAGGCTTTTGACACCGTTTCCCATAGCATTCTCCTGGAGAAACTGGCTGCTCATGGCCTGGACAGGTATATTCTTCGTTGGGTAAAAAACTGGCTGGATGGCCGTGTCCAGAGAGTGGTGGTAAATGGAGTTAAATCCAGTTGGTGTCCAGTCACGAGTGGTGTCCCCCAGGGATCGGTGCTGGGGCCCGTTCTCTTTAATATCTTTATCAACGATCTGGATGAGGGGATCGAATGCACCCTCAGTAAGTTCGCAGATGACACTAAACTAGGGGGGCGTGTTGATCTGCTTGAGGGTAGATTGGCTCTGCAGAGGGATCTGGACAGGCTGGACAGATGGGCTGAGGCCAATGGTATGAGGTTCAACAAGGCCAAGTGTCGGGTCCTGCACTTGGGTCACAACAACCCCATGCAGTGCTACAGACTGGGGGCGGAGTGGCTCGAAAGCTGCCTGGCAGAAAAGGACCTGGGGGTGTTGGTGGACAGCCGGCTGAGCATGAGCCAGCAGTGTGCCCAGGCAGCCAAGAAGGCCAACACCATCCTGGCCTGCATCAGGAATAGTGTGGTGAGCTGGACTAGGGAAGTAATCATCCCCCTGTACTCGGCACTGGTGAGGCCTCACCTGGAGTACTGTGTTCAGTTTTGGGCCCCTCACTACAAGAAGGACATTGAGGTGTTGGAGCGTGTCCAGAGAAGGGCTACAAAGCTGGTGAAGGGTCTGGAGGACAAACCTTATGAGGAACGACTGAGGGATCTGGGGTTGTTTAGCCTGGAGAAGAGGAGGCTGAGGGGAGACCTTATCACCCTCTACAACTACCTGAAAGGAGGTTTTAGAGAGATGGGAGCTGACCTCTTCTCCCTGGTGACAAGTGATAGGACAAGAGGAAATGGGTTCAAGTTATGTCAGGGCAGGTTTAGATTGGATATTGGGAAGCATTTTTTCACTGAAAGGGTTATTAAACATTGGAATAAGCTGCCCAGAGAGGTGGTGGATTCACCATCCCTGGAGGTGTTTAAGAAAAGGGTAGATGAGGTGCTTAGGGACATGGTTTAGGAGTGGTGGTGTTTTTATCAGGGTAGGTTAATGGTTGGACTTGATGATCTTAAAGGTCCCTTCCAACCTCACTGATTCTATGATTCTATGATTCTATGATTCTATGTGCATCGGAACCTTCCTCATGCCGCAATAGCAAAAGAGGGGACAGAGATTTCATTGACTTTTCTTAGAGGTCTGCACTCATTACTTATTGCCTGCAGATACCAACAACTTCCAGAAGAGCATTCTGCTTCATGAAATGTCCCCTTCCAAGCAGAGAAAAGGGCACTGCATTGCTACATATACCTTGCTGATCTTCCTGACAGAGAAATCTTCAAATCTTTTCAAGCACACTGCCAGCACGTTAGATGAACGGCGTATGGATGCAGAAACCACGCTTTTATACCTGTGTCGTGGTTCCAGCAGGGATGGGGTTAATTGTCCCAAGGATCCCGCAGGGGATACGGGTATTCCATCCCATGTGAGCCATGCCCAGGATATAGGGGGGAGCTAGCCGGGGGAGGGGGCAGGAAGTCGCGGCTTGGAGCGGGCTGCGGCGGTCCAGGTCTGGTCAGTGAGCGGCGGCACTGTAATCGCGTTCGTGTATTCCTTTAACGGTGTTATTGTTACTGTTTTCTCTTCCCTTTGCTGTTCTGTTAAACTGCCTTTATCTCAACCCACGAGTTTTGCCTTTTTCTTCCCATTTTGCCTACGGCTGTGGGAGTTGAGCGAGCGGCCGCGTGGTTCTTTGTTCCCGGCTGAGGCCAAACCACGACAACCTGGAAAACAAGCACAGACCCACCAAAAGAACAAAACAAAACGTCACACAAGTTTTCATGGCTCGCACATGCCTATGCTACTTGAGCAATATTTACTTGTATAAGACATATTGTCTTGTCACTCGAAACTCAAGCCCTGGAAACCCTCCTTCAGCCTTCTGCTGCAGCAGAAAGGCAGGAAGAACTGGAAGAAGGCTGCTTAGTCCTCAGCACTAGAAGCTGCAGGGGGTATCCAAAAGACTTTATTGATCACTGTTAAAAATCCCAAAGAAGCCAACAGTTTGTCTCCAGGACAAAGACATTTGACAGCATTCTGTCTTCACAGGCTGAGGTGTCCTGGACAGACACAAACACCTGAAATCCTTGAAGATGAACCTCTTCATTACAGGTTTGTTACATGGTCCCCCGAAAGGCAGGACATACAGGGAAACCGGGGAAACACAGCTGCTCTCAGAGAGAAAGACACATCCGTAATGACATGCGACACTGTCGTGGTTTAGGCCAAATCCGCTACTGGGGACCTGGGGGACCCCAGATCAGACTGACAGATGCTCCCCTCTACCCCTCTTCAAAGAGAGAGGCAGAGGATGGAAAAAGAGACTTATTTAAGTGATTGCACCTTCTCTGTTCAGTTGTCCCCTGACAGCTCAGGAAAGGCCTCGGCAAAGGTCTCTGGCCCCAGCTCGGGCAGGTCCAGGGGCTTCTCTGGGCCATGCAGGATGATCGCCCCCGCTGAAAAAGCAATCAAAACCAGCCCAAGCCTGTGGTGATGCAAGCTTTCCTGGAGACGGGACGCCTGCCCGTGGGCTCTGCCAAAACTCACCTTTGGGGTTTGTCTTGATAGTGCCACATGAAGAAGCCAGGGTGGGCTGGTGGGTGCTGATGTTGGGGACGCAGTCCTCAGTGAGCACCACATCATTGTCAAAGGCATCCAGCAGCTCCTTGGTGCTGTCAGGATGGATGTGGGCCACAGGGAGGCCATGCATCCAATGCTGAGCCATGGGGTAGAGGGCATCCTGGTGGACGCCGGCCCATGGCCCCAGCCCCATTGGCTGGTGGGGCACCAGCATCCCCATCTCCACCCGCTGTCCCCAGCTGTAGGCATGGGGACACAGAGAAGGCAGAGGGGGAAGTGGCACCCCGTGGGGGAGCTGCACCAGATGCCCTTGGGCACACAGGGGCCCTGACACCCCCTGCCAGATGCTGGCCTGCGCCGGCTGGTAGGTGATGGGGTGGACCTGGGCAGGCTCGGAGGACACCGACAGCACTCTGGCAGTGACTGGTGACGGCATGGCTGGGGCGGTGAAGCTCACGCTTGACGCTTCCGATGCCATCGGCAGCTGTAGAGGGAGCCTCTCTGTTGGGGGAAGCGAAGAGGGGTGACAGGATGAGATATTGGTGGGCAGAGGTGGCTGAGGGGTTACCTGGAGGGCAGGAGCACCAGCAGGAGAAGGACCCTGCTGCTGTACCGGCCATGGCAGTTGGTCAGCGTGGGGTTTGTTGGGGGCAAGCAGCCTCCATCCCCGTGGTGATCATTGCGCCAGCACCTGCTTGAACCAGCTTTGCAAGGGTTTGAGTTTTCATACCACAACTTCCCATCTCAATGACTTCCCATCCTGCTGATGATTTTCTGTCCTCAGTGCTTATTTCCCATCCCCACAATGGTTTCCCATCCAGACGATGATTTCTCAGCCCCATTTCCTATCCCAAGCATCATTCCTATGGATTTCCTATTCCAAGGGTCTCCCATCCCCACGATTTCCCATCGCAAGCATGATTTTTGGGGAGGGGTTGGTTTGTAGGTTGCCTAATCCATGTTTTCCTCCTCTTATACCCCCTACTTGTCCTCCTCTTTTTTTCTTCTCTTCCTCCTGCTCCTTTGTCTTTTCACGGAATCACAGAACCGTGGAATCACGGAGTTTTCAGAGTGTGAAGGGACCTCTAGAGATCATCTAGTCCAACTCCTAGTGAAAGTGAGAGGGGAAAATCTCACTTGCTGTGTAGGTGTTATGGTTTGAGAGACCCATAACAATTTGTTGTCATTTAGACAATCATTCTACCACCCGATGACCCCTCCCCACCTGGGAAAGGGAAATCCGGGAAAAAACAAGAAAACCCGAGAGCTGAAGTATAAACAGATTTAATAGAATAAGATTAGATAATTAACATTAACAGCACTAAAGAACTGATATTGATCCCGACACCAACACAGAATATGCAAAGATTATACTCAGCCAATTATATCAGTAGGAAGCTGTGCACTCCCAGCAGTGGACAGCAAATGTTGGACACTGCGAGCGCTGCGGCTTCAGGAGGAAGGGAAGACCTCAGGTCTCCGGCACCAGGGCACGAAGTTCTCAGGATGGCAGCCATCAAGGGAGAGAGCGAACTTCGCAGCAAACTTTCTAATTTATAATGAGTGTGACGCTGATGGTATGAAATAATCCTGTTGGCCAGCTTGGGTCAAGTGCCCGGGTCTCGCTCCTCCTCATCCCTGCACCTGGCTAGCTCGAAAACACTGAGACCTTGAGACCCACACACCATAGCTGGCTGTAAAGTAAATATTTTCACAAATTCAGACACTGGAGTCTTCTAAAAGTGCGGTTTTCCCAAGCATTAGAAGAGAAATTAGTCCTGTGTCTCTCAAACCAGGACAGTAGGCAAGGTACAAAACTGATAACAATTAATCTTACTCACTCATGAGCAACAGTTGGGGAAACCTTAGATCTATCTGTCATGTTCTCTGCCACAATGTAAGGATGTCTCCTTCACTGGGCAGCACTGGTGCACCAGCCAGCAAGAGCTACCCCGAGTTAGCATCGGGGTGCCTTATTTAAGGGATTGCGCCTTCTCTGTTCAGTTGTGTGACTGACCAGTTGACAAAGACACGTCCTTTACATATACAGTTGGACGTGTCTCAAAAGGGTTGGTGATCTGCAAGTAGTTCTACATGGTTGGTCACAGGTTTCTGTGTGCGAGCGGGTCTGTGCAGTTGTGGTGAGCAGTGCAAGCACGGTATCTAAGCACTTTCCGCTGTCCCATGCCATACCCAAGGTCAGGAGTGTCTCGCCACACTCCACCCCTTATGGCATGGGTAATAGCATGATCCATCGGTTGGGTGACAGCCCTTCAGAGTGAGAGTGCGAACCTCTCTGGCCTCTGCACGTGCAAAATGGCTGGGTGTGAGAGGAGAGATGGTGGAGGAGGAGGAGGACTTTCCCAAGCGAGGGTAAATGAGAGCTTAATCGCTATTGGTGTGTTCGATTGTTTGGTTCTATGGCAAAGCAAAGCTTAATCACAGTCCAAACAAAACTTACCAACGGGATAGAGAATATTACAATAAAAAGAGTTTGCATTAACCTTTTTTTTTTGCAAATTGAAGGAGCGCATCACACAAAACAGGTCAGAAAGTGCAAATCCACCAGGAGATACTGCAATTTGATGTAATGTTTGTACATGTTTAGAAATGACACATTTTGTTCGAGTTTTCAACCTTTGTTAACATCTGTGCAAGAGGTGGTATGAATCAGTGCACAGATGCCTCCTTGTTGGAAGGTAAGCATATCAAGTATTAGATTTTTTCCTACTATCAAAGAAGAATTTTCCTGTTGCAAGGTTAAAGAGGCATCTACTGTGCAACTGTCTGTGGCTTCTGTGGTAGCGGAGAGATATTTATGAGCTCTTTCTAACTCGTTTATCCTGAGTCTGGGGATTAAGGTTCTAAGTCTCCATCTGAAATCTTGAGGGGTTCCTCATATACTGGGGTGAAGAGGTGGAGGGTCAGATCTACCTGTGCGGCAGGAGCTGTGTTAACCTCCTCCCTGCCTCCTGCTGCACGAATGACCGCAGGCAGAGGTGCTGTGAAACGAACACCAAAACCTTTAATGAATTAAGAGAGGGCTGGGGCTGAAGTGGGTGGGTGTGGGTCGCATGTTGTTGGGATCCATGCTCCACACCTTCTCTGTCAACCTCTTAACAGCGGCTGGGGTGGTGTGAGGCAGTTTGCCGATCCCCCAGCGTTCTGGATCTCTTGGTGGGTGTGTTGCTGCCATTGGATGCGCTCCGCTTGCTGCAGCTCCCGTGCTTCCTGCTGCTGCCAACTGCCGCACTGTCCCCCTTCATCTTCCCCTCCCACCGGAACACCACCATCTTCTTTCTCTTCTTGGGTGGGATGTTGTCCCACGGGGAGGTCTCTCGCATTCTAGGGGTGCTGTCCGGTGCGGGGCACTTGGCCTGCTTGCTGCCCACCTTCCCCGATCTTGGAGCTACCCGTTGGGAGACGGTGCCCGGCGGCAGCGGCAAGCGGGTCAAAGAAACGCGGGGCTGCCTCCGCAGTGCCTCCTCCACCAGTTGGGCTGTGGAGGGTGGATGATTCTGTGGGGCAGCTGGGGAGTTCAGCAGAGGACTCTCCGCTCCCACCCCGCCCTGTGTTCCCATGGGGTCCAGCAAGTGGGACATAGCCACCCATAAGAAGGGGTAGGCGTCCCCCAGCATCGCCTCCACCACTTCATCCTCGGGACAGCCACCATCTGACCCATCCTCTGAGATGTCAGATGGCTGGTTAAGGAAGGCAGTGCTCGTGAAGCTGTTGAAGATGTCGAGCACATCAGAGATGGTGTCCTCTCCCTCCATGGTGTCGAGCCTGGCGAGCGCATCGGTGATGTCCACAGAGAATGACTGCTCGTCCTGAAATTGCAGGTTGTCCCCTGACAGCTCAGGAAAGGCCTCGGCAAAGGTCTCTGGCCCCAGCTCGGGCAGGTCCAGGGGCTTCTCTGGGCCATGCAGGATGATCGCCCCCGCTGAAAAAGCAATCAAAACCAGCCCAAGCCTGTGGTGATGCAAGCTTTCCTGGAGACGGGACGCCTGCCCGTGGGCTCTGCCAAAACTCACCTTTGGGGTTTGTCTTGATAGTGCCACATGAAGAAGCCAGGGTGGGCTGGTGGGTGCTGATGTTGGGGACGCAGTCCTCAGTGAGCACCACATCATTGTCAAAGGCATCCAGCAGCTCCTTGGTGCTGTCAGGATGGATGTGGGCCACAGGGAGGCCATGCATCCAATGCTGAGCCATGGGGTAGAGGGCATCCTGGTGGACGCCGGCCCATGGCCCCAGCCCCATTGGCTGGTGGGGCACCAGCATCCCCATCTCCACCCGCTGTCCCCAGCTGTAGGCATGGGGACACAGAGAAGGCAGAGGGGGAAGTGGCACCCCGTGGGGGAGCTGCACCAGATGCCCTTGGGCACACAGGGGCCCTGACACCCCCTGCCAGATGCTGGCCTGCGCCGGCTGGTAGGTGATGGGGTGGACCTGGGCAGGCTCGGAGGACACCGACAGCACTCTGGCAGTGACTGGTGACGGCATGGCTGGGGCGGTGAAGCTCACGCTTGACGCTTCCGATGCCATCGGCAGCTGTAGAGGGAGCCTCTCTGTTGGGGGAAGCGAAGAGGGGTGACAGGATGAGATATTGGTGGGCAGAGGTGGCTGAGGGGTTTCCTGGAGGGCAGGAGCACCAGCAGGAGAAGGACCCTGCTGCTGTACCTGCCATGGCAGTTGGTCAGCGTGGGGTTTGTTGGGGGCAAGCAGCTTCCATCCCCATGGCGATCATTGCGCCAGCACCTGCTTGAACCAGCTTTGCAAGGGTTTGAGTTTTCATACCACAACTTCCCATCTCAATGACTTCCCATCCTGCTGATGATTTTCTGTCCTCAGTGCTTATTTCCCATCCCCACAATGGTTTCCCATCCAGACGATGATTTCTCAGCCCCATTTCCTATCCCAAGCATCATTCCTATGGATTTCCTATTCCAAGGGTCTCCCATCCCCACGATTTCCCATCGCAAGCATGATTTTTGGGGAGGGGTTGGTTTGTAGGTTGCCTAATCCATGTTTTCCTCCTCTTGTACCCCCTACCTGTCCTCCTCTTTTTTTCTCCTTTTCCTCCTCTTCCCCTGTCTTTTCCTGTTCCTCCTGTTTGTCTTCCTCATCCTCTTTCTATTCCCGTCCTTCCTTTGCTTGATCCTTCTTCTCCTGCTCCTTCCTTTTTCTTATCCTTCTTCTCCTCCTGTAACTAATTTCTGTCCTCCTGCTCCTTCTCCTGCTCCTCTTTGTCCTCATATTCCTTTTTTTTCATTCTTCTTTTCCCTCCTTCTTGTCCTGGGAATCTTTTTATGGAGCATCAGCTGTGAGCCAGCACCCCTGCACAGCCAGCAAAGCCTTGCCTTTCCTCTGCTGAGCCTGTGGTTCCAAGCTAACTGCAGGCTCTGTCTTCACTCTCAAACCACTTGTCTTAAATACCAAGCCACGTTTTCTGCTCTTGGTCAATTGCTGAGCGCATGCATGTGTCGAAGTCTCGGAGCTGTGCAAGTTAGCTTGAGCAGGACTACAACGCCCCGCTCCAAAAGCTGTCACCTGCAGACATTGGTATTCAGTATTCAGAGGAAAGAAAACTACTGCTAATTCTTTCACAAAATAATAGAAATTTGCACATGAAATAAAAACAGGCATGGTGCTGTAGACACGTTCAAATGAAAACGACTGTTTGTGTGCGCGAGCATTATTTGTGTCGGTAAAAGTCTGCTGCCTTGCCCCTTTGCTTCCAAACCCCAATCCGTTTGAGTGAAGAGGGCCAGGAAGGGAAGATGTCTCATTTTTCATCACCTACACTTTTTCTATCCTGTTTTTTTCTTGCCAGTGCCTCAGGAGGAACATCTAAAGGCAAATTGGCTTGTGCTTGCTCAAGACCTGCGTGGGTCATTTGCCCTGTGCACCCTGCGTGCTGCTTTTCCTGTAGGTGGGGGAGATAGGAGGAGGATGGCCAGCACGTAGGTTCTGGCTCTTAATGAAGAGCAGCCGGACACAATTTCTCCTGCTGTAGAAAGTACTTCAAGCCTAGTGATGAAACTCCCATCACAGCCAATGGAGCTCATCACTGATGCTAAGCTATGGCAAGGAAGCTCTGTAACCTCCCACAGGACGAGTCCCAGTACTTCACCTGTCTCAGCTGTGGCAGTCAAACGGGATGCTGCTGCTGCTGCTGCTGCTCTCAGTCACAGAGCACGGAGAGTGGTGAGGGCAGGCGGAAATGCGGCAAGACAGGTTGTGGTGTCAGCTGCCAGGTGGCCTTGGGGAGACCACAGGGTCGTCACGGAAATGCACAATGACAGCATAGAGGCTTTGCGAGCCTGGGTGATGTAACCGATGCTGTTGCATTGCCTGGTTGATCTGGAGCTGGGGTTGTCCAGCTGAGCTGCAGGGGCACCTGAAGAGAAGACGATGTAGAGTGGATAGTGGAGATTGCACCTCTAACTTGCAGAATTTTCATTCAGGTTTTCCACAGCTGTGTATATACGACTTGAATGAAAGCCTTGCATCTTCCTGTTTCTTCACACTGCCATGAAACAGCTGCTTTTTTTTTTTTTTTACATTTTTTTTTCTTTCTTTTCCATACAACTAATACACTTAGAACCATCCAGAACTTGGAAAACTGTCCATTTGTTTCTAAGCAAGTAATTTTTTCCTTTTAAATAAATATCTGGAAGGCTTTGAGAAGTGCAGACGATAGCTCACAGGAGAATTCTATTCCTGCTGTTGTCTACCCTGGAGGTGGTAACCCTTCCTATCTATGAAGTTGTCAGCTGAAATACTCCTATGGCCAGAAGTCAAAAGCCACGTCCCATATGCAGTGGAGAGCTGAAGTGAGGAGGAGCTCTGGACAGTCGTCTTGGGTGGGAGGCAACACCAGCTTCTGCAAGGTCCTGGTGTTCGTGATGGAACAACGCTAATTCTTCATTCTTTCCACTTCCTAACTATCAACAGTAATTGTCCTGATGATGGAAAGTGTCTGTCCTGGTTTGAGGTAAAACAGGACCAGTTTTGTTCAGTAACTTTGCTTCTTAGTTGGGCCTTGCCTACCTACTGAAATTAACAGCATATTACAGAATCACAGAATAGTCAGGGTTGGAAAGGAGCTCTGGAGATCATCTCGTCCAACCCCCCTGCCAGAGCAGGGTCACCTACAACAGGTTGCACAGGACAGCGTCCAGGCGGGTTTTGAATGTCTCCAGAGTGGGAGACTCCACAACCTCCCTGGGCAGCCTGTTCCAGTGCTCCACTACCCTCAAAGTGAAAAAGTTCCTCCTCATGTTAAGATGGAACTTCCTATGTTCAAGCTTGTGCCCATTACCCCTTGTCCTATCAATGGGCACCACCGAAAAAAGACTCCTCCCATCCCTCTGGCATCCTCCCTTTAAGTATTTGAAAGCATTAATAAGATCCCCCCTCATTCTTATTTTCTCTAGACTAAAGAGACCCAAGTTCCTCAGCCTTTCCTCATATGAAAGATGTTCTAATCCCCTAATCATCTTCATAGCCCTTTGCTGGACCCTCTCCAGCAGATCCCTGTCTTTCTTGAACTGGGGAGCCCAGAACTGGACACAGTACCCCAGATGCGGCCTCACCAGGGCAGAGTAGAGGGGGAGGATGACCTCCCTTGACCTGCTGGCCACACTCTTTTTGATGCACCCCGGGATGCCATTGGCCCTCTTGGCCGCCAGGGCACATTGCTGGCTCATGGTCATCCTGTTGTCCACCAGGACTCCCAGGTCCCTTTCCACAGAGCTGCTCTCCAGGAGGTCAGCCCCCAACCTGTACTGATGCGTGGGGTTATTCCTCCCCAGATGCAGTACCCTACATTTGCCCTTGTTGAATTTCATTAGGTTCCTCTCTGCCCAACTCTCTAGCCTGTCCAGGTCACGCTGTAAAGCAGCACAGCCTTCTGGCGTGTCAGCCACTCCTCCCAGTTTAGTGTCATCAGCAAACTTGCTGATGGTACACTCTATCCCTTCATCCAGATATTGTGCAGACAATGTTCACTCTCTCCGAGTGATAAGACCTATGTTTATAGTTAGTGCCCAGGCATAGTATGCAGAGAGGCTCTTGCTTATACTTATTGCTGTAACAACCAAGGCCAACCAACTTTGTTATTTGCCCCGTTGGAAGGTCGGAAGCTGAAAAGCATAGTGGGGTCCCACCTGCAGGGAGGAGCGGAAAGTCTTATTTAAGAAATTATTGGGAAATTATTAATTAGAAAGTATTAATTAGAAATTATTAATTTATTTGGGAAAGCCCACCTCCTCCACCATCTCTCCTCTCACACCCAGCCGTTTTGCACGTGTAGAGGCCAGACAGGCTCTCACTCTCACTCTGAAGGGCTGTCACCCAACCGATCATTACCCATATCATAAGGGGTGGAGTGTGGCGAGACACTCCTGACCTTGGGTATGGCATGGGACAGCGGAAAGTGCTTAGATACTGTGCTTGCACTTCTCATTACAGCTGCACGGACCTACTCGCACACAGAAACCTGTGACCAACCACATAGAACTACTTGCAGATCACCAGCCCTTTTGAGACACGTCCAACTGTATATGTAAAGGACGTGTCTTTGTCAACTGGTCAGTCATACAACTGAACAGAGGAGGCGCAATCCCTTAAATAAGGCACCCCGATGCTAACTCGGGGTAGCTCTTGCTGGCTGGTCCATGGGTGCTGCCCAGTGGAGGAGACACCCTTACGTTGTGGCAGAGAACATGACAGATCTAAGGTTTCCCCAACTGTTGCTCATAAGTGGGTAAGATTGTTATCAGTCTTGTACCTTGCCTACACAGCAAGTGAGATTTTCCCCTCTCACTTTCGCTCATGCTTAGATCGCTTGTGCTCCACTCAGGCTTAATTATATTGATTGTCAACTTATATTATTATAATAAGGTTGATCAGACTTGGTCTGTAGGCCATTGCTGTTGTATCGTCTGATACCCAAAGAACCCTTGTCATGTGACAAGCATCCACCTCTCTTGGACATTTTAAGCAATAGCTCCCAGTGTTTGGCAAAGAGAGCTGGCAAGAGAAGCACCGGGATGTATGCAAAGACAAAGCCCGACAGAAGTGTCCTCTGTTGATCTAAAAATTGAAGGGAAAAAAGGACTCAAAAAATAAAGCGGCGTTTTCCATCACCCCGATTTAAAGCAGAGCAAGCGGCTTTTATTTTAACACCGCTGAAGAACTCCCTAATAAGGCTTCCTTGAGAACACTGCTTTGGGGTTCAGGAGACTCAGGTAGACCGGATTAAATGCTCAGTGACCAACACAGAACAGGGAAATGACAAAACTATTATTTAAAGTAATATTTGTACAAGGAAAAACAATCAGCTTTTTCATGATTATACCAACTGCAATGTTTACTTCAGAAAAAGATGTGAATGAGGGAAAATAACTTGCCTAGGTTGAAGGTAGAGCATGACTCTGCTTTCTGCCTCTTTTCTCTGCCCCTGCCCCTGCCCCAGGTTTGCAGGCTGCAGAGCAGGGCAGAAGCATGCAGGCAGGGCAGAGGAAGAGCACTGCTTGTGCACTGGGGCCAAAACGACACGGGGAGGCCCCAAGTCTCTGGCGCAGGGTCTGGCTGGTGGTGGGACAGTCCCTGCTGGCCCTAAGGTACAGTGTCCATCTGTACTGGAGGAGGTGGGCATTTGGAGGTGGACGGGAGGTGATCAGTGCCTGTTTCCCTTTGGAGGCAGGCACAGCCCTCAGGAAGAGCATAGTCACTCACAGCCAAGGAATAGATGCAGGCATCCTCTGTGGCACCCCTGAGCACCTTGCGCAGCTGCTGGTCCTGGAGAACACTGAGCAGCTCCATCAAGATGGTGGACAAAGCCCAAGGCTCAGAGATCATCACCTCCCACATGGACAGGGCAGCGCTGCAGACCCAGAGCACTCGGTCAGCAGGGCTGCCTCGGCCACTGCACTGTGCCCAGACCAGCCTCTCTGGACCCAGGCTGTGCTGTCGCCCTGGCCCTTCCTGCCCCCTTCGCTTTGGGTGGCCATGGGCCCTGCCTGGGTTTTCAGCAGGGGGCTGAGATGGTGTTCCCCATGGGGCAGGGAGGAGCGTGGTGGTGGGGCTCTGGCTTGGCCAGCTTTGGCTACTGCCAGCCTGGGTGACCCCCTGGGCATGTGAAGCATGGTGGGATGGAGGGCCCTGCTCCTCAGGGGTGTCCTGCAGTATTCCTTGGGTACTGGTCGATCAGCAGGAGAAGCAGTGACTCCACGCTCTTCCGCGCTGACTCTGTGTTGACGCAGTACAGGTTTTCATGGATGCAGCTGTCATGATCTTTGGCACCTGGAGGGGACACAGGTGACGACGGTGCAGCCACTGGAGCACAGCCATTTCCTCAGCTACCACTGAACCTGCTGCCCTTCCAATCTCTCTTTGCTGTCTTGAAAAGGCTTCAGGGGCCCAAGAGAGCTGGGTTAGGGAAGGAGGGAAGACCAAGCTCTTACAGGGCTCACGGGCAGGGCAAGCCAGCTGCAGGGCACTTACATCCATCAGCCAGGAGGCAGGGTCTCTCACGGCCATGGCCAGGATGTTGCTGCCCATCTGCCTGTCATAGATGTCATCTGCTGTCAAGGCATGAATGGCCACGAGGAGAACGTCTGTCATGTGAGAAGGCTGCAGGTATTCTCCAAACACCTATGGGAGGTGTAAAAAGAAAGCCATGTCACACCGAGCACCCTGATGGTGCTGCTAGGCTGAGCACCCTAGTAGCCCCTGCAAGAGACGCCTGCAGTGCTGTCAGCAGGGTGGGGGGGGAAGGCTGGGCTCATGGGCACAGCGTACTTGCCCTACAGAGATCCAGGGCTCACTGGTGGCCAGGAGGGCTGGAGCTACTGCTGGACAGTGGAGTGCTGCCCTTGCATAGTCCCTGTTGAGGGGACAGCAGCGACCTTCTCACCAGGGGCAGTGAGGCCATGCAAACCCCACTGATTCTGGGACCCTTTGCTCACACAAGCCTCCTGCCGATGCCACAGACGCTTCTCTCCACAAGGATGCTTCTCCCCGGGCTCGTGGGTAAGAAAGTGCAAGCCAGGATCATGCCAGAGGTAGCCACTTGGGAACACCCGGATGAATGGCGACTTGTCAGCGTGGCTGAGCGTGAGTGCTTTTTCATGCCCTGCCATGTCTGAGGAGGGGAAGGAATGGTTGGCTATAGCTTCCCTCCTCCTCCCCTCTGGATTTTTGTCCAGCAGCACTGCCGGGCCTTTGCCCTCAAGTACATCCTGGGTAAGGGTGTGCTGCTCTGCCAGGGGCTACTGGGAAGTGGGAGTGCCAGGTATTGAGGCATACTGGTTTTGCACAAATAAATTAGTTTTAACTAGAAAAACTCACGATTATAAGTTGGTGTGATTTGTGCTGCTTGTTTACCTCTGCTTAGCATGAGTAGCTAGATGTGCGGAAAACTTTCAGCCATGAGAAACCTGTTCTTTTCAGCACTCTCCCTAGCAGATGGTACAATATTGTTTAATCTTTTAGCATTAGAAAGTGCTGGATATCAGGAGTGTTTCTCTCAATTCCAGGTTTCAAGAACAGGCACACAAGGTATGTAAACCAGAAGATACAGAGGCTCCCACCATCAGTTAAACTGCAAACCAACAAGATAAGAGCTTGCCTGCCTGGACACAGAAAAATAATCCAGTTAGATGTTAGAATACCCATCTGCTCATCTGAAGTGCATCTATACCAATGCACGCAGTATGAACAACAAACAGGGGGAGCTTGAAGCCATGATGCACCAGGAAAACTATGACATAGTGGCTACCACGGAAATGTGGTGGGATGCCTCACATGATTGGAGTGCCACAATTGAAAGCTACAAACTCTTCAGGAGGGATAGACAGGAAAGGAGGGGTGGTAGAGTGGCTGTGTATGTCAGAGAATGCTGTGAGAGCTCAGAAATTAAGTATAGTGATAACTATACTAGTGTTTGGATTAGGATAAGGGTAAATAAAGGTGATATCGCTGTGGGAGTCTGCTATAGACCTCCTAACCAAAGCAGTGAGGTGGACGAAGACTTCTATAAGCAACTGGGAGAAATATCGCAGTTGTTTGCCATAGTACTTGTGGGGGACTTTAACCTCCTCAATATCTGCTGGGAATACAACACGGCAGACAGGGAACAATCCAGGAGGTTCCTGGAATGTGTGGAGGATAACTTCCTCATGCAGCTGATAAGTGAGCCGACCAGAGAATTTACCCTCCTAGACCTGCTCCTTGTGAACAAGGAAGAACTAGTGGGGGAAGTAAAGGTTGGAGGCCATCTAGGGCACAGTGATCATGAGATCATTGAGTTCTCGATCCTTGGAGAAATAAGGAGAAGGGTTACTAAAACTGCCACCTTAGACTTCCGGAAGGCAAATTTTAATCTGTTCAGAAGACTGCTAGACAGAATCCCTTGGGAGGATGCCCTTATGGATACAAGAGTCCAGGAAGGATGGACATACTTCAAGAAAGAAGTCTTAAAGGCACTGGAGCAGGCTGTTCCCATGTGCCGAAAAACAAGTAGGTGGGGAAGGAGGCCAGCCTGGCTAAATAGGGATCTCTTGCTGGAACTCAAAAAAAAAAAAAAAAAGAGTCTACGACCTTTGGAAGACGGGGCAAGTCTCTCATGAAGACTATAAACATGTAGCGAAGCTATGCAGGGAGAAAACAAGGAGAGCCAAAGCGCAGCTAGAGCTCAACCTGGCTGCAGCTGTTAAGAATAATAAAAATGTTTCTATAAATTCATTAATAACAAAAAGAGGATTAGGGAAAATCTCCCTCCTTTATTGGATGCAGAGGGAAACATAGTTACAAAGGATGAGGAAAAGGCTGAGGTGCTCAATGCCTACTTTGCATCAGTCTTCAGCAGTGGAACTAGCTATTCCCTGGACACTCAGCCTCAAGAGCTAGGAGACAGGGAGGGGAAGCAGAATGAGAGCATCACAATTAAAGAGGAAGAGATCAGTGACCTGCTATGCCACTTGGATGCACACAAGTCTATGGGACCGGATGGGCTACACCCAAGAGTGCTGAAAGAGTTGGCAGACGTGCTCGCCAAACCGCTTTCCATCATTTACAGGAAGTCATGGCTAACTGGGAAGGTCCCAATAGACTGGAGGGTGGCAAATGTAACACCCATCTACAAGAAAGGCAAAAAGGAGGATCCAGGTAACTATAGACCTGTCAGTCTAACCTCGATACCAGGGAAGGTCATGGAGCAGGTCATCTTGAGTGCCATCAAAACCCACATAACGGGCAACCAGGGGATCAGGCCTAGTCAGCATGGGTTTATGGAAGGCAGGTCCTGCCAGACGAACCTGATCTTCTATGACAAGATAACCAGAATATTGGATGAGGGAAAAGCTGTTGATATTGTATACCTGGACTTTCGAAAAGCATTTGATACTGTCCCCCATACAATTCTCGTGGAAAAACTGGCTTCGCACGGCCTGGATGAGCATACGTTCCGCTGGATCAAGCACTGGCTAACTGGAAGGTCCCAAAGAGTGGTGCTCAATGGATTTAAATCCAGCTGGCGGCTGGTCACAAGTGGTGCGCCTCAGGGCTCAGTGTTGGAACCATTTCTGTTCAACGTCTTTATTGATGATCTTGATAAGGACATAGGGTGTATCATCAGCAAGTTTGCAGATGACACCAAGTTAAGCAGGAGTGTAGATTCCCAGGAGGATAGGGAAGCTCTACAGAGAGACTTAGATAGATTGGATCATTGGGCCAACTTCAATGGTATGAGTTTCAACAAGGGCAAGTGCCAGGTCCTGCACTTGGGCCACAATAACCCCATGCAGCGCTACAGGCTTGGGGAGGTGTGGCTGGAAAGCTGCCTGGCAGAAAGAGACCTGGGGGTTCTAATTGACAAGCAGCTGAATTTGAGCTGGCAGTGTGCCCAGGTGGCCACGAAAGCCAACGGCATCCTGGCTTGTATTAGAAATAGCATGGCCAGCAGAAGTAGGGAGGTGATTGTGCCCCTGTACTCAGCATTGGTGAGACCACACCTCGAGCATTGTGTCCAGTTTTTGGGCACCTCAGTACAAGAGAGATATCGAGGTGCTAGACGAGTGCCAAGGAGGGCAACGAAGCTGGTGAAGGGCCTAGCAAACAAATCATATGAAGAGTGGTTGAAGGAGCTGGGACTGTTTAGTTTGAGGAGGAGGAGGCTGAGGGGAGACCTCATCACTCTCTACAACTATTTGAAATGACACTGTAGAGAAGTTGGTGCTGGTCTCTTCTCACAGGTAATTAATGACAGAACAAGAGGGAATGGCTTCAAGCTCCAACAGGGTAGATTTAGACTGAACATTAGGAAAGAATTTTTCACAGAAAGAGTGGTTGGGCATTGGAATATACTGCCCAGGGAGGTGGTTGAGTCACCATCCCTGGATGTGTTTAAAAGACATTTAGATGTGGTGTTGGGGGATATGATGTAGGGGAGAACTTTGTAGAGTAGGGTAGATGGTTGGACTCGATGATCCTAAGGGTCTCTTCCAACCTAGACAATTCTATGATTCTATGATTCTATGATTCTATGATTCTATGATCCCAGAGCAAAAATCACCATTGGACTAAAAAACATGGACAGCCCATGAAGGGTGTGTGAGGGGCGAGTGTACGGATCACAAGGGTATAATTGCCCAGGGATTTCTCTGTTCAAGGTCCCTCTCTTCGGAGGCACGCAGCCTGGGCTGTTCTTGCTGCTCTACCTTCCAATTAAATGAATTATTTTATGAAATCCAATGTCTGAGACTCTGCTGCAGGAAACCTAGGGTTGAGCTTGAAGAAGGAGGAAGCGTGCCTGGGAGTAAGTGTGTGTGCGACACCATGAATGGTGTGTGAATGTCCAGGCAGCAGCTTCTCCTTTAACAATAGCTAACAAAAATAACTTCTGCTGACTGGATCGGGCCACTTTTGAGGAGTAATTTCCTAAGTGCAAGAAGGCTATGCAGAGGAATCTTTGATGTCCAGATTCCCAGAGCTACTTGGACTGGGAGATACGGAAATAGGTTTTTCTGTGAAGTAAGTACCTGCGGCTGTCTCAGGGCAGATGCACCCAGCTGATACAGGGTAATGTAAATGTAAACTGAAGAGTTCTCCTCATGAGGTCACTAAGCTGATCAGAAGAGATATTAAAACCCTTCCTTGGAAAAAGTTCTTCTCCTTTATTACCTAATGTAGTGGACGAATTCAAGGGAGTAGTTTTAGCAGACTCTGGGGAAAAAATACCTACGTGCAGAAGATGTATGTAGATTGTAACCTCACTTCAGTTAATCATTCCTTCCCTCCGTGTTTAGGAAAGCACACACAAGATCACTGTATTAAGAACTAAAAAGTTCTTAAAAATGTGCCTTTGCAGAGGAACACCCAGATCGGGAAAAAGAGAACTTCTTTTCATTGCAAGCCTTGTGAGAAGATTCAAGTTTCCTTCTTTGCAGAACATTTTGTGCCCAGTTCTGTTAAAAAGGATGCCTGATCAAGTATTTTCAAGCTTTATGCTCCATAGGCCACTCTTTTTTACATGCAGAAAACAGGCCTATGTTCTCTCATGGCAGGCACAGCCTCTCTCCTTTTGTGGGTTTTCAGCACAAACCAGGTATTAGAAAAGCTCTTTATTGGAGTATTATTCAGTAATACTGAAGTATTTCCCTCCAATCAGTCAAGGAGAAACAACATATCCATGACACTTGTATACAACCGTAAGATAATACTGCAGAAGAATTGGAAAAAAAAACAAACAACAACCCACCAAAACAAACCCCAACCCCCAAAAACCAGAATCAACAGTCAATGAATTAACTCCAATTTCAAACAGAAGACTAAACAGAAACTGACACAAAGTAAGCGGGAAAGGGGGCAGAAAATAGGAGGAAAAGGGTAAGGTCGCTGCTGGAGTGCTACAGTGACATTACTGTGGTTTCCTAAAACCCAATAGCTTGGCTAAACTGAAAGTTCAGCCAGGAAAGATCACAGATGTACTTGATGGGGCTAAAGCAATGGGTCTCTGCATGAGTCTCTGCATTTCTGCAGCCTCTAAGGACAAAGACCACCTACGGATCCTTGCAGCTATCAACGTAGTTGTACTACACCAAAGCGCACCCGCTTTCTTGCTTTGGCTGTAGCAATAGTAGGACAGCAGCGCAAATTTGCAAGCGTGGAATGACAGGCAACAGAAGAGGAAGACAATGAAGAAATAGTCAAAGAATAAGCTTTTGTGCATCCTTTTAAAAACAATCTGAGCTAATTTTAAATTTGTTGCTTTACTGTTCAAGAATACTTGGCAAGCTTCCCAGTCATTTATTCCTACCACACTAAGATCCAGGTTCTGCTTTGCAATACATGCAGAAACCTGTGTATTTGAAACAAACAAACAAACCAACCCCAAAACAAAACAAAAGAACCCCCCCCCCACTTCAGAGCAAGACTTGAGTTAGCTTTAAGAATACAGCTAATTGTGACCCCAACACAAGAAGCACCTGTGGCTGCAGTGCTTTTACAGTGAGAGAGAGGACTTGCAAAGAGTGATGCAAGGCTTCTGGCCTCCCTCCTTGTTTTTTTGAGACACCTCTGTTAGCTGATGGTAAGGTGCTTCTTAGAAATGTAATACGGACATGGCAGGGAACACACAAGGCTAAAAGAATGGTAACTTTATTCATGAACGTGTGACTTGTGTTTATACAGATGCTAGCAAAGAAAGAGAAAAATAACTATTTTCAAAAAATAAAAACCCATCCGAGTTAGATCAAATACCATAAATGTGGTTTACATAAATGCATTACATTAACTGCTAGGGTACGAAAACGTACTGCAGGCAGAAGTTAAGAAAAATGGCAGGGATTTTACCCATAAATGCAGCAGGCTATAACCTTGTGCCAAAATTCGTATAGTGGGTTTTAGATATTTTCATTTGCAGACAAACTATTACACTAAACCGCTTCATCAGATAAAGTGGAAAGGTCAAACGCAGAACTTTAGAATACCAGTTTGTGTAGCAACGATATTTAAATTCACAGCAATCTATTGAAGCCTTTTATGTACTCAGAGGGGCCCAAACAATATCACTTCAATGGTAGAGTTTTAGGATCATCACCCACACCATCACTTTTTACTATGCTGAAATAAATACATCGTATTTGCAACATATACTGCATTTTACTGGAAAATAGATTAATTTAAGTTAACTAAAAATAGATGTTTGGAAAATTAATACATGGGTACATTGTTTAGAATGAATTGCAGTGTGTAGAAAAAATTGTGAGATTGTGTTTTGACACACTGCTTTTGATGTTCCACTCACGGGCTCAGTTCAACTTCTAGGAGAAGAAGTAAAGGTGATCAGAACTTAAAATAAAGCACTTGTACCCAACGTAAAGCCGTGGAAACAGATTATAAAACCTGAACATCAAAACATTATGTTCTGTCTTTACTATAAAAGCAATAAGAGCAAACACATTTCATAAGGAATCTCTGCATGTTGAGGAAACAGGATCTTGAGGAAACAGGGAACTTGGGTCTCAGAACAATTGACCCCAAGAAAAACCCCAACAGAATCATCTTAAAAGTTACCATTGTTGGAGTTTGAACCCCATGTCCCAGCAGGCCCAAAAATGTCAGCCTACTTTGGGACAGATACACTAAAATCTACCCAATGACAACAAAAATTAAGACCCGCTTTAACAAGAGAGAGACAATCTGAATGCCTCTTGTCCTGGTTCCGGCAAGGATGGGGTTAATTTCCCCAAGGAGCCTGCAGGGGAGGCAAGTATTCCATACCACATGACCCATGCCCAGCTATAAAAGGAGCTAGGCGGGGAGAGGAAGTCAGTTGCCACTCCTGGGCAGGCTGTGGCGCTGTGGGTCCGGTCAGTGTGCTTTGCGGCGGTACTGTAATCGCGTTCTTATATTCCTTTACCGGTGTTATTGTTTTTCTTTCTTCTTCCCTTTGTCTGTTCTGTTAAATTATAATATTTCAACCCACGAGTTCTTGCCCTTTTTTGCTGATTTTTCCCACGGCTGTGGGAGTCGAGCGAGCAGCTGCGTGGTTCTCTGTTGCTGGCTGAGGCCAAACCACGACAGTCCTTTGTGGTGCCCAACGTGGGGCACGAAGGGGTGCAATAACGACAGATCTGACCAGAGCTTGTTAAAACGGATTTCTTATATGCATTTCTCCTATTAGTTAAATAGTCGCTGGTTACAATGTTGCTTCGTTTGTTTACATGGCTGTGTTATGTAAATTCTTATATGCTGTATGTACTCCCTGTGATGCTGTTTGTTATCTCGGGGAGAGGGATCGGGACTATCATTTTGCTGTCCTGTGCAATATCAGCTTATGATATGGTAACATCGCTATTCAAGTGGCTTTGTTGGGTTTTCTATGCAGTATTGCTGTCCTGTCCTGTCCTGTCCATACCTTGGTTACCGTCTCTCAGAAGTTATCAATAATCACACCCAATCTATGGGAGAAACAGGGGGAGATACTTTCCCCAGTATCTTTCTTTTGCCTCCCTTTTCTCCTTTGGTCCAGGTATAACACCTCTTGAGAATTCTGAATATCCTTGGGACGCTCAAACCAGCGTGTTCCTATTGCTATGTCTCCTGAATGTTTTTCAAGTCTTGTTTAGGGTAAAACAGCTGTTTAAGACTACCACTCAGAAATCTGTCCCAAGGCCAGATAGTCAGGGGTGGCATGGGATGTGGGAGAACATGGGCAGGTATCTAGAGAGCTTCTCACCTCCAATGGCTTGGGACTTCACCCTTGAACAACTACAGGACCCTGATAAAGTAATAGAATACTTGAAAGGAAAATGCTGTGGCTATCTAGAGAGGCACAGCTTACGGCGCTGTGTTGGGCCCTGGCCAGTGTCTACCAAACGCTGCTCAGTACTATGCAGGACCCTCAGGGAAAAGCGGGGAAAGCCAGACCAGCAGACAATGAGGCTACTCCAACCCCAGTGGCAGGCACTGTGGCTATTCAAACCCTGGTGACAGGCAATGCAGCCACTCAAACCCCAGCGGCAGACACTGCAGCTGAACCGGACAACCAACCTGTGCCAGTATCAGTTGCTCCTATACAGAAGAAGAAATACACCAAGAAATCAGTTTGCATAGTAAAGGATGATGATGAACCAGGGCCATCAAAGGAACAGGAGGAAGAGACAGAACCAGAGATAATCACCCGATCCCTATCCCTGAGTGAGCTGCGAGATATGCAAAAAGATTTCAGTCGACTTCCTGGTGAGCACATTGTCACCTGGCTGCTCCGATGCTGGGATAATGGGGCCAGTAGCTTGGAATTAGAGGGCAGGGAAGCTAAGCAGCTGGGATCCCTGTCTAGGGAGGCAGGCATTGACAAGGCAATTGGGAAAAAGACACAAGCCCTCAGCCTCTGGAGGCGACTCCTGTCAGGTGTAAGGGAAAGGTATCCTTTCAGTGAAGATGTTGTACGTCGTCCAAGCAAGTGGAGCACCATGGAAAAAGGTATCCAGTACCTAATGGAATTAGCCGTACGAGAGATAACGCGCAGTTACCCACAGATCCTGATGAAGTCCAGTGCACGAGGCCCATATGGCAGAAGTTTGTACGGAGCGCGCCATCATCATATGCCGACTCCTTGGCAGTGACGGAATGGAGAGGTGAAGAGGGACCAATGGTGGATGAGGTGGCTGGACGACTCCGTCAGTATGAAGAAAGCCTATCTTCCCCCCTCGTTTCAGCTGTGGAGAAACTGTCCCAGAAGGTCCAGCAACTTGAAGAGAGTATGTCCTACTCCCCACCTGTACAGGCCAGCATCTCAGCTATTAGGAGCAGGCGTTTCCCTACTCAAGAGGGAGAGTATAGGGGGTACACACCACGAGGCACCCTGTGGTTTTACCTGCGTGACCACGGAGAGGACATGAGGAGGTGGGATGGGCAACCTACCTCAACCCTACGGACACGGGTACGTGAGCTGCAAGGAAGAACAATCACAAAAGGGGATCCCTCCAGGAAAAGTGCAGCTCCTGTTTCCAGCAGAGAGTTCCCCAGACAGAATGGAAGGCCTGATCTTACCTCCGATCCTCTTGAAGGGACTTCCAAATCATTTTTGCAACACGTGAGTAACGTATACTATGATCAGGATTAGAGGGGCCCTGCCTCCAGCCAGGTGGGGGAAAGGGACAACCGGGTTTATTGGACTGTGTGGATTCGATGGCCTGGCACATCTGAGCCACAGGAGTATAAGGCTCTGGTGGACACTGGTGCACAATGCACCTTAATACCATCAAATTACAGAGGAGCAGAACCCATTTGTATTTCTGGAGTGACAGGGGGATCCCAAGAGTTGACTGTACTGGAAGCTGAAGTAAGCCTAACTGGAAATGAGTGGCAAAAGCATCCCATTGTGACTGGCCCAGAGGCTCCATGCATCCTTGGCATAGACTATCTCAGGAGAGGATACTTCAAGGACCCAAAAGGATACCGGTGGGCTTTTGGCATAGCTGCCTTGGAGACAGAGGAAATTGAACAGTTATCCACCTTGCCTGGTCTCTCGGAAGACCCCTCTGTGGTAGGGTTGTTGAGGGTCAAAGAACAACAGGTGCTGATTGCTACCACAACAGTGCATCGACGGCAATATCGTACTAACCGAGACTCTGTGATTCCCATCCATAAGTTGATTCGTCAACTAGAGACTCAAGGAGTGATTAGCAAGACTCGCTCACCCTTTAATAGTCCCATATGGCCAGTGTGAAAATCTAATGGAGAGTGGAGGGTAACGGTGGATTATCGTGGCCTGAATGAAGTCACACCACCGCTGAGCGCTGCCGTGCCAGACATGCTAGAGCTTCAATACGAACTGGAGTCGAAGGCAGCCAAGTGGTATGCAACGATTGATATCGCCAATGCATTCTTCTCAATCCCTTTGGCGGCAGAGTGCAGGCCACAGTTTGCTTTCACTTGGAAGGGCATCCAGTACACCTGGAATCGACTGCCCCAGGGGTGGAAACACAGCCCCACCATTTGTCATGGACTGATCCAGACCACACTAGAACAGGGTGAAGCTCCAGAACATTTGCAGTACATTGATGACATCATTGTATGGGGCGACACAGCAGAAGAAGTTTTTGAGAAAGGGAATAAAATAGTTCAAATCCTTCTGAAAGCTGGCTTTGCCATAAAACGAAGTAAGGTTAAGGGACCTGCACAGGAGATCCAATTTTTAGGAATAAAATGGCAAGATGGACGCCGTCAGATCCCAATGGATGTGAATAACAAAATAGCGGCTATGTCCCCACCGACTAGTAAAAAGGAAACACAAGCTTTCTTAGGTGTTGTGGGTTTTTGGAGGATGCATATTCCAAATTACAGTTTGATTGTGAGTCCTCTATATCAAGTGATGCGGAAAAAGAATGATTTTAAGTGGGGTCCTGAGCAACGACAAGCTTTCGAACAAATTAAGCAGGCAATAGTTCATGCAGTAGCCCTGGGGCCAGTCAGGGCAGGACAAGACGTTAAAAATGTGCTCTACACTGCAGCCGGGGAGAATGGCCCTACCTGGAGCCTCTGGCAAAAAGCACCAGGGGAGACTCGAGGTCGACCCCTGGGGTTCTGGAGGCGGGGATACAGAGGATCTGAAGCCCGCTATACCCCAACGGAAAAGGAGATATTGGCAGCATACGAGGGGGTTCGAGCTGCTTTGGAGGTGGTTGGCACTGAAGCACAGCTCCTCTTAGCACCTCGACTGCCAGTGCTGGGCTGGATGTTCAAAGAAGGGGTCCCTGCCACACATCATGCAACTGATGCTACGTGAAGGAAGTGGATTGCACTGATCACGCAGCAAACTCGAATGGGAAACCCCAGTCATCCAGGAATACTGGAAGTGATCATGGACTGGCCAGAAGGCAAAGATTTCGGAAGATCACTAGAGGAAGAGGTGACGTGTGCAGAAGAGGCCCCACCATATAATGAATTGCCAGAAAATGAGAAGAAACATGCCCTGTTCACTGATGGGTCCTGCCGAATCGTGGGAAAGCATCGAAAGTGGAAGGCTGCTGTGTGGAGTCCGACACGACGAGTTGCAGAAGCCACCGAAGGACAAGGTGAGTCGAGTCAGTTTGCAGAGGTAAAAGCCATCCAGCTGGCTTTGGACATTGCTGAGCAAGAGAAATGGCCGGTACTTTACCTCTTTACTGATTCATGGATGGTGGCAAATGCTCTGTGGGGGTGGTTACAGCAGTGGAAGCAGAACAACTGGCAGCGCAGAGGTAAGCCCATCTGGGCTGCTGAACTGTGGCAAGATATTGCTGCCCGGATTGAGAATCTGGTTGTGAAAGTACGTCACGTAGATGCCCACGTCCCCAAGAATCGGGCCACTGAGGAACATCAAAACAACCAGCAGGTAGATCAGGCTGCTAAAATTGAAGTGGCTGAGGTGGATCTGGACTGGCAATGTAAGGGTGAACTATTCATAGCTCGGTGGGCCCACGATGCCTCAGGCCATCAAGGAAGAGATGCGACATATAGATGGGCTCGTGACCGAGGGGTGGACTTGACCATGGACACTATTGCACAGGTTATCCACGAATGTGAAACGTGTGCTGCCATTAAGCAAGCCAAGCGGTTAAAGCCTCTTTGGTACGGAGGACGATGGCTAAAATATAAATATGGGGAGGCCTGGCAGATTGACTATATCACACTCCCACAAACTCGCCAAGGCAAGCGCCATGTGCTCACAATGGTGGAAGCAACCACTAGATGGCTGGAGACATTCCCTGTGCCCCATGCCACCGCCTGTAACACTATCCTGGGCCTTGAAAAGCAAATCTTATGGCGACATGGCACCCCAGAAAGAATTGAGTCGGACAACAGAACTCGCTTTCGAAACAGCCTCATAGACACCTTGTCCAAAGAGCATGGCATTGAGTGGGTATATCACATCCTTATCACGCACCAGCCTCGGGTAAGATAGAACGATATAATGGACTGCATCAGGTACACCAGCCTCAGCAGCTGGCGCCCAGCAATCTCCTTGAGATTGACATCTTCAACCTGTGGACCGTGGGCATGGACTGCATTGGCTTCCCCAGTCACGAGCTTCAAATACAGCACCCAACAGTTCAGCACTACACATCATCTTATGTGCCCTGAGAGACTGTTCTCACCGCTGGAGCCTACCGTCATGGACTATGTGAGCTTAATGGACTTAATGGATTTTTTAAGGGATGGCTCATAGACTATGGGAACTGAAAGATCTGTGCATGACAGATGGTATGGAATAAGGGGTGGATAATGTGCACTCACAAGTTCTACTCACAAGTTCTTAGGAATCAGAGCACTACTCACAAGTTGTTAGGAATCAGGGCATTGTCATCTGTGTATTCTGAAAATAACATAAATACAGAAAAAACATAAGTCATTTTGTAAGAATGTATGTTACTATGTAATTGCATAGCACTTCAGAGAATCCTTTTACAGATATAAAAGCAAAATTTTGTATGTAACATTGCGTTGCTATTGTCTCAACACTCTAACAGTACATTTTAAGAAATCTTCAGGTTTCATACTCAAACACAAGCAGCAAAATCTTCTTCATTTTTTTAAAATAGTTGGAATGTCAACAGCAAAATGGTCTCAAAGGTCACTAGAGGAGAGTCTACTAATGCATGAGGTTCTTTCCTGATCTAGCTTAAGCTGCTTTTGCTTCTGTGAGGCTACAAACCCAAGCGATCTTTAGAAAAAAACAAACCACAGCAAAGTCTCACCTGCGTGAAGCAGATTCTAAGATCTGACTAGCTTGCCCTGCAATAAACCAGGCACTTGGCTAAAGCGTGAAAACGCTGCGCCATGGCTTTCATAGCTGTTACCTAAAAACATTTTCATTAATTCCACCAGTGCTCAAGACTGAGAGAACACAGAAGAGAGCCCACCATCTCTGTCTATTTCTTGGAGCATCAACAACCACACCACTCAGCTGCTTTGCCTTTAAACAGAAAGAAAGCCGGCAGTGCTAGAATTTGGATCACAGAAATCCGGGGTTTTTTTTGAGCTTGCTTTCAGAAGTACAGCAGAATTGGCTCCAATGAAAGTGGTATCTCCCCTCTTAAGCTGATCGTCCAGTTTGAGTAAACCAAAGGGACGTGAATTCTTTGGATTCATTTTTTGCAGAGCAGAAAGACTTGAAAAAAATTACTTATGAAAACAGCCTGGAAATGCCTTTCAAAAACAGTGTGTGCCCAAAGTTCTCCATGCTTTGCCTTGGCTTACACCATGTTAATCTTCTGAAAAGGCGAAAAGCCTGCTGACCTTCCACATAAGGCCCGGATGAAAAAAAAAAAAAACCAAACATCCACCTGAGACACTTTTAAAATGCAAAGATGTATCCATAAGAATGATCTTTATATCGTACTTACACAAGCTGGATAGGACTAAATATTTTAAAGCACTATCAGCAACTATTCCCTGTAATCTGCCTACGGTTTTACATATTAAAAGCCCTTACCTTTGCAGACTGAATCAGAATGATGCTGTATATCTAGTCAAGCTCTGTCAGGGTGGTTTTGCTCAGTGATCACAGACAAAATAAGACCATTTCACCATTTATGCTCCATTTTTCAGTGGATTATTCCTCCAGGCAGGAACCTTTCTTAGACCAAAACATACGTACCAGAAGACATTATTTCAACAATGAAAGGATGATTTTACTTCTATTTCTAAACGACAGAATACTTCTTCAGAACACTGAGAAATCATTTAGCTGAAACTAATTCCTCATCCTCCCCGCTAGGGAACGCAACAGCAAGCTTCCTCTGGACTTCAGAGTCATTTCAAATTGTAGGAGAAAGGACTACTAATGACAAAAACAGAGGCTTTTACAGAAGTCATATCCACCTGATTGCCGTAAGCAAAGCAGATTTTGGATCCTGACTGCTCACTTCAGCCTGGAACAGTCCCATTTCTCATCTGAAAGCTCACGCATGCCTGGCCGAGGACAGACACAACCAACACAGAGAGTAATCGGAGCTCAACCCTACACCCTCCTTGGTCACGTTTCCTCGGAAAACTTCTTTGCTGGGTTGTTTGAAAAGCTGTAACTGCAAGAACCAGGAAGAAAACCTCCCTGATCGGTTGATTGGAACTTCCTCCCTCGGTACTCCCATTTCACAAGAGCCGGCAGCACAGTTTGGGGGCGGGGGGAGGGGGGAAGGAGGAACCAGACCTGGGGGCCGAGAGATGAACACAAGCATTTGCCAAGGGAGCCGCATCTGACCAGGAGCGCTCACCACTTGCTTCTCTGACAACAAAGCCCTGTGTAGGCAGGACAGCGCTGCTTTTCATCAGCTAAGACAACATGATAACAGGAACCTGTGTAGTTTTTTGTTGCTTTGAAAGGCTATCATGCCCGATGGCTGACCTCTGCCTCATTACCGCTGAAATGCATTTTAAAGTTGACACCCCTGCATATGCTCATGAAGATTATAGAGAACGTGCTAAACATACATGACTATAGCACTCGTCTCTCCACTCAAATCATACTACGTGTCACCTGGGGGAGGGAAACCTCGTAATTTGGGGGATAAAAAGGTGGAGAAAATGACTGTTAAATTGAGAGAAAAGAACCTTGATACCTGACGGACCAATCGATGGGCTGTGTTCTCTTCCTCCACCCCAGGCAGGGATGCCTTTCTAGGTAAGCACTGCGCCTTTCACCCTCTGGTGAATGTTACCCCCAGGGTGTTGTATTATCATTTATTATTATTATTATTATTATTATTATTATTATTATTATTATTATTATTATTATTATTGCTAGCAATACTGATCTTAATTAGTAGAGCTACTGTAGTCAGTGAATTAATCAATGGCAACTTAAATCTGTTCTGTCACTCTCAATTACATAACTAATTTTGATTTTTGTGAATCTGACTCAGTGAAAGTCCTTTGCTGGGACTCTGAAAGATAAATCGGTGAAAGTCCTGGGATTCTGACAGACAAATATGGAAGCTACATTCCTTTTAACGCAACAATAAGAGAAAGCTTTGAAGACATGTGCAACAGAACTTGACCAACTGCGACCCTGCCCATATAAGTGGGTCTAAATGAGTCAGACTGCACCAGAATCGAAACTGCCTGACCTGCAGTAGACACATTAGACACACAGAAATGATGGTTTCAAGACAGAAAACACAACACAATCAACCAGAACAGCAAAAATTCAAGCAGAAGAAACATTGTACAAATTGTACAAAGGTCCCTATCCAAACCCTAAAAAACCAAACAAGCTAAAAAAGGATCTCCTCGCCCCCACCCCCCCAAAAAAAAGACCACACAGAACACAAGACAAGGTAGAAACAACGTAACCCCAGGGATCCAGGACCAACAAACCCAGATTCTGACCATAAAAATAGCACTCTTTATCCTAACTTGCTCAAATTCTCGCATACCATAACCCTGCCACCCCATAACCTTAGCAAACTGCAACCCTTGCATTCCGTAACCCTAGTATATTGTAGCCCTAAGAGATCAAAACATTGAACACAAACTCTCTGTAAATCTCTGCCAGGGCCTTCAGGTGGCCCCGGATTTCAGACCTCAAAACTTTGAAGTGGGAGTGTGACAAAGCCACTGGATGTCACCAGCATCCATCTTCACACCATGAAAAACGGCTCAGCTTAAATGCTCCTGAGGAGAAAGGCCGAGGCACTCAGAGAGATTGAACCAGCCAGCCGTGGCCACGGGGCTTCAGCTCATCATTTCTGTGTCAGAGCCATCAGGCAGATGACCCTGTCCTCCTAGAGACACCCCTTGGGGCAGCCTTACCCAGCGCTGGGTGGCTGGATACGGCCTTTGCTCTACGAAGAGGCGCTTCCCGCAAGCAGGATCTCTCATCAGGGCACTGGGAAGCCCTCCCCAAGCCTGGATGCCTGAGAAACTGCTCTGCACTGCTCCATATCTCACCAAAACCAGGGGCGGAGGAAGGCCGCTTAGCTGGCCTCCAAGAGAACCAGCTCACCTGGGCTGCTCTGCAGCCACTGGGCACCTTTGCTGTCAGGCGGGTCTCAGCGTTGCTCTGCAAGCGGCTGTCACCTCCTTGGCATGAAGCTCTGCAGCACAAGGTACATCCTGCTTGGTCTACCCGGGGACAAAGATCGAAAGGGAAGGATGGGGTTTGCTTGGCCCCATTCCCAGGGTGCCACAAGAGAGACCTGCCACCCACAAATCGCCTGTGTGATGTGGACACCGCATACGAGCTGCAGACATGGGTCAGGACAGCTCTGGGGAGCAGGCCAGCCATTCTGTGATGCCCCCGCTGCTGCAAGACAGCAGAGCTGGAGGCAATGTGGGGAAGCCCAGGGCAGCCGGTGGTACGGCCCAGCAGGGTGCAGCACCCACAGAAATGCCCTGCTCCTTGAGCCTGGGCCCCGGGGCTGCCGCTCAGGGCTGGAACCGGCTGGGGCTTTGCTGGGAAAAAATGGGGGAGGGTGACTTATGACCCCTGGCACACATACCTAGCCCTGGTAACGTGTCCCCTGCCTGTCACCACCACAGGATGCAGAAAACAGCGCTGCTTGCCCTGCCGTGGTCCTGAGCCATGTCTCAACAGTCACCGAGGAGACCAGCTTCAGTGCAGGTAAGGCCTCAATGGGGAAGGGGATCATGGTGGATAAGGCCGGCAAAGGGCTCTTTTGAGGGCTCTCGTAGCCGGGAAAAGCAGCTAGTTCGTGCTGGAACCGGCAGCTCGGGGGCAGGCTGCTGACGCGGCAGGGGCGGAGACAACGTCACACGCGGCAGTTCTAAACGGTCAGTGCCGGAGCGCAGCAGCTGGCCGCTGTGCACCCAGCACGCGGGCAGCCAGTGGGTGTCACCCAGGGCGTCACTGCGGCACCGCAGTGGGAGGGGGCGAACAAGGCGCAGCATTTCGCATGGTAGGTCACTTAAAGCCCTGCGTCTAAGCTGAGCACAAGCTGGGCAAGCGCAAGCAGAGGAACATCGGCGTGCAGGGGCTCAGGCTCAGGGAAGCTGACAGCAGAGATTCACCACCTCACGGCACAAGAGAAGAACATGGCTGCAAAACGGTCAAAAGCCGCTGCAAGAAAGAATGTGGGAACTCAGACTGAGCTCCCGTGCAAGCATGTGGCTGTGCAGGTCTCGGGCTGCAACGAATGCCTGAGCCTGGCAATGCTCTCACAGGGAGCCAGAGTCACTGCCTGTATACAGTGTGATCAAGTAAATGATCTGCTCAGGCAGGTGGTTGAACTGAAGGAAGAGGTTAAGAAGTATTAGAGACTGTGAAAATGAAATAGATGATTGGTGGAGCCATACCCTGAGGCAAAGGCAGCAGGAAGAGGCTCTATCAGAAGTGCATGATCCCCTTCCCTCCTGTCACCAGGCAGAAGGAGAGGACTCAAGGGATAAGGGGAAGTGGAGTCAGATCCCTCCTCGGAGAGGCAAGCAAAACCCCTCACAGCCCCCCTCACCATCCCAATTGTCCGTGCATAATAGGTATGGGGCTTTGGAAATTGAGGACCAGGCGATTGAGGATGGAGAGGATGATCCATCCAGTGAGATGCACAGTGCTAGGCACTCACCCCCACGCCTCAGGACTTCCTCAACCATGAAAGAAAGGAAGGTAATTGTAGAAGGTGACTCCCTTCTGAGGGGAACAGAGGGCCCTATTTGTAAACCGGACCCATCCCACAGGGAAGTCAGCTGCCTCCCTGGGGCCAGAATTAAGGACATACGGAGAAAACTCCCTTCCCTGGTTCAGACATCAGATTACTACCCACTACTGATATTTCAGGTAAGTGGTGATGAGGTAGGTACCAGAAGTCTAAGGGCAAAGAAGAATTATTTTAGGGCCCTGGGACGGCTGGTTAAGGAATCAGGAGCACAAATAGTGTTTTCCTCTATCCCACCATTTGCAGGGGCTGACGAGGGGACAAACAGGAGGAGCCAGCAAATTAACTCCTGGCTCCGAGACTGGTGCATCCGGCAGGATTTTGGCTTTTTTGATCATGGGCTGATCCACAGGAAACCAGGCATGCTGGCAACAGGTGGGGGAAGCCTAACCCGAAGGGGAAGAAAGATCCTGGGACAAGAATTAGCAAGGCTCATTCATAGGGCTTTAAACTAGGTTTGAAGGGGGATGGGGATGAAACCAGGATTACAAAAGTGGTGCCTGGGAGCAGCGTACTGATGCTTCTGGGTAAAAGTGTTAGCAAGGTCTTGCAGCCTGTCTCAGTGATGGTGGGGGATGGTGAATTGTGTGGCAGCAAAGACATGAGGGGCAGTGATAATTTGGCAACTACAGTAGTGTCCGAGCATGATCAGGTGCGAATTAGGGCTTGTCCCCCCAAGAAAGTGGCAGGACAATTAGCCCAGCTGAAGTGCATCTACACTAATGCACACAGTATGGGGAATAAACAGGAGGAGCTGGAGGCCATTGTACAGCAAGGGAACTACGATATAGTTGCCATCACAGAAATGCGATGGGAGGACACACACAATTGGAGTGCTGTAATCGATGGCTACCAACTTTTCAGAAGGGATAGGCAAGGAAGGAGAGGTGTTGGGGTGGCCCTCTATGTTAGGGGCAGTTTTGAATGTCTGGAACTTAACAGTGTGAATGACAGTGTTGAGTGTGTATGGATAAGAATTAAGGGGAAGGCCAACAAGGCAGACATCGTGATGGGAGTTTATAGACCCCCTCATCAGGATGTAGAAAACGATGAAGTATTCTATAAGCAGTCGGCAGAGGTCTCACAATCATCTGCCCTTGTTCTTGTGGGGGACTTCAACTTCCCAGATGTCTGCTGGAAATACTACGCAGCAGAGAGGGAACAGTCCCAGAGGTTCCTGGAGTGTGTGGAAGACAACTTCCTAACAGAGCTGGTGAAGGAACCAACTAGGGGAAGTGCCCTACTGGACCTACCGTTTGTTAACGAAGAAGGTCTTGTGGGGGATGTAAAGGTTGGAGGTCATCTTGGGCAGAGTGATCATGAAATGATAGAATTTTCAATTCTTCGTGAAGCAAGGTGGGGAACCAGCAGAACTGCCACCCTGGATTTCCAAAGGGCAGACTTTAGGCTGTTTAGGAACATGGTCGAGAGTGTCCCTTGGGATGCAGTTTTGAAGAGCAAAGGTGCCCAGGAAGGCTGGGCATACTTCAAGCAGGTGCTCTTAGAAGCACAGGTGAAGGCCATCCCCGTGTCTCAAAAAACGAGCAGACGGGGAAGAAGACCAGCCTGGCTAAATAGAGAGCTTTGGCTGGACCTCAGGAAAAAAAGGAAAGTTTACATTCTCTGGAAAAGGGGGTTGGCAACTTATGAGGACTATCAAGATATAACAAAGCCATGTGGGGGGAAAATTGGAAGGGCCAAAGCTCAATCAGAACTCAGCTTGGCCACTACAGTTAAAGACAATAAGAAGAGATTCTTTCAGTATATCAATAGAAAAAGGAAGTCTAGGGAAAATGTAGGCCCACTGGTGAATGAGACAGGTGCCCTAGTGGTGGAAGACACAGAGAAGGCAGAGTTACTGAATGCCTTCTTTTCTTCGGTCTTCACTGCTAAAGCTGTCCCTCACAAATCCCATACCCCGGAGTCAAGGGGGAAGGTCTGGAGAGAGGAAGATTTCCCCTCAGTTGAGGAGGACCGGATCAGAGACCACTTGGCCAAGCTGAACATTCATAAGTCCGTGGGCCCTGATGGGATGCACCTGAGAGTACTGAGAGAACTGGCAGATGTTATTGCTGGACCACTCTCCATCATCTTTGAAAGGTCATGGAGAACAGGAGAGGTGCCTGAGGACTGGAGGAAGGCTGACATCTTTCCGATCTTCAAAAAAGGCAAGAAGGAGGACCCAGGGAACTACAGACCGGTTAGTCTCACCTCTGTCCCTGGGAAGGTAATGGAGCGACTCATTCTGGATGTCATCTCCAAGCATGTTGAGGAACAGGAAGTTATTGGAAGTGGTCAACGTGGATTTACCAAGGGTAAATCATGCTTGACCAATCTGATAGCTTTCTGTGATGTTATAACTGGTTGGCTGGATGAGGGGAGAGTCATAGATGTCATCTACCTTGACTTTAGCAAGGCTTTTGACACTGTCTCCCATAACATCCTCATTAGGAAGCGGAGGAAGTATGGGCTAGATGAGGTGACAGCGAGGTGGATTGAGAGCTGGCTGTGTGACAGAACTCAGAGGGTTGTGATCAGTGGCACAGAGTCTAGTTGGAGGCCTGTAACCAGTGGTGTCCCCCAGGGGTCAATACTCAGTCCAGTTTTGTTCAATGTATTCATTAATGACCTGGATGAGGGGACAGAGTGTATCCTCAGCAAGTTCACTGATGATACCAAACTGGGTGGGGTGGCTGACACCCCAGGGGGCCGTGCTGCCATCCAGCGTGACCTGGACAAGCTGGAGAGCTGGGCAGAGAAGAACCTAATGAGGTTCAACCAAAGCAAGTGCAAGGTCCTGCACCTGGGGAGGAAGAATGCAAAGCACCAGTATAGGTTAGGGGTGGACCTGCTGGGAAGTAGTTCTGAGGAGAAGGATCTGGGGGTCCTAGTAGACAATAAATTATCCATGAGCAAGCAATGTGCCCTTGTTGCCAAAAAGGCCAATGGAATCCTGGGCTGCATAGGGAAGAGTGTGGCCAGTAGGTTGAAGGAGGTCATTCTCCCCCTCTACTCTGCACTGGTGAGGCCACAACCGGAATATTATGTCCAGTTTTGGGGTCCCCAGTTCAAGAGGGACAGGGAACTGCTGGAGCGAGTCCAGCGAAGGGCAACCAAGATGACTGAGGGATTGGAGCATCTCCCTTATGAGGAAAGGCTGAGAGAGCTGGGACTCTTTAGCCTGGAGAAGAGAAGGCTGAGGGGAGACCTTATTATGGCGTACAAGTATCTAAAGGGTGGGTTGAAGGAGGATGGAGCCAGGCTCTTTTCAATGGTTCCCAGTGACAGGACGAGGGGTAACGGGCACAAGTTAGAACACAGGAAGTTGCGTTCAAATACACGGAAAAACTTCTTTACTGTGAGGGTGACAGAGCACTGGAACAGGCTGTGGAGTCCCCTTCTCTGGAGATTTTCAAGACGCGCCTGGATGCAGTCCTGAGTAATGTGCTGTAGGCAATCCTGCTTTAGCAGGGGAGTTGGACTAGATGATCTCTAGAGGTCCCTTCCAACTCTGAAACTCTGTGATTCCGTGATGAGTCTTTAACCAGCAGGACTAAAAAGAGGAAAAATTGCCCAGAATTAAGCTTGTGGGTTTTTTTCAGGCAGTATAGGTTTTTTTTGAGCTGCCTGGTGGTGCCACTCCTGTGGAGCGCTCAAGAACCAGGGCGGCTGCCTGTACCCGCAGGCAGGCGGTGAAGTATGCGCAGTGGGAGTGAACGCTGGTTGAACGGGTTCGGGTTTTAAATGTGCCCAGCCTGGTACACCTGGTTCCTTTTTCCTCTCAGGTTGTACTTAGAGCTTAAATGTTTGGTATTTTTAAAAAGCAAAACAAGCAACAAAAACCACCAGAAAATGAGCTGGAGGCAGGGACAGGCAAGCGGCTGGGGCTAGAGGAGAGGAAGCAGGGGAAGGACAGAAAGACAGAGACAGAAGTGCCTGAACTCTAGAATTTGCTGGCAGTGCAGCGAGCGGGAGCTGTGGTGAGTCCCAGGCCCCTGGGGCCGTGTCACCCCTTTCTGCCTCCCAGTCCCTCCCTGGCCCCCCTCCCATTTCCCTCTGTGTCATTGTTTTCACTTCCCTGTACCTCTCCTATCTATTCTTGTGTTCTGCTCTCCATCCCTCTCTTCCCCAAGTCCCTCTTTCTCTCTTGCTCTACACGCCCCTGTCGTCTTCTTCCTGTCTTTCTCTCCTGATCCCTGTCCCTCTTTTTTTCTTCCTGTCTCTGCCCTGCAGCCCGTTGCTGTTGTTTTCGTCTCTGTCTCTTTGTCCTGATCTGCATCCCTCTCTGTTTTTCGGTCTCTCCAGCCTGTTCCCTGTCGTTCTGCGTCTCCCTACCTGTATGTCCTACTCCCGGCCCTTGTCTTCCCCTCTCCCTCCTTCCTTGGGCTTCTGTTTCTCTCTCTGTTGCTCTGTCCTGCTCACTGTCTCTGTGTTGTTTTTTTTTTTTTATTTGGTATCCCACTTTCCCTGTCCTTCTCCCTGTACATCTCTCCTCTCAGTCTCTCTGTGCTGTTCCCTGACCCTTCCACACCCAGCTTCCTCCATCTCTCTGCCGGTCTTTTGATACCGCTCTTTCTTTCTCCATCCCTCTGTGCTGCTCACTGTCCCCGTTTTTCTCTTTCTCTTCATCGTTATTCTTGTCAGTAGCTCTGTCCTTCTCCCTGCCCCTCTCCTTTCTGCAGGTGTTTTTGCAATCTCTATCCTGCCTCCAGTCCCTATTGCTCTCTCTCTGTCCTGCTCCCTCTCCCTCTTTCTGCCTCTCTTCCTCTTTCCCTGCTGCTTTTTTCTCCATGTCTGATCAGATCTCTCTTATGTTTTTCCTCTTGCTGTCCTTCTGTCTTTTTTCGCTTTTCTGTCTTTCTCTCTCTGTCCCATTCCCTGTCCCATCCTTTCTCACTAAACTTTCCTGTCCAGCTGGCTGTGCCTTCTTTTCTCTCTCTCGTGGTGTGTATTTTTTCTTTCTTGATTTTTCTGTCCTGCTGCCCATCACAGTTGGTTTTGTCCTCCAGTGCCTCCAATCCATGTCATTTTGCTGTGCTCCCTGTGTCCATGTTTTCACTCCTCTAATCCGTCCTGCAGCCCATCCCTATTTTTTTCCTCTTCCATTTGTCTTGCTCCCTGTCCCTGTTCTTGTCTCTCTTTCCCTTGGTTCTGCTGCCTCTTTTCCCCTTCTTGCTCCATCTCTCTGTCCTGCTCCCTGTCCGTCTAAGTCTCTGTTTCTCTGTCCTGCTCCCTGTTTCTCCCCTGCACCGTAAGAAGCAACTTACCGTTAGCTAACAGAGGTGTCTCAAAAAACCAAGGAGGGAGGCCAGAAGCCTTGCATCGCTCTTTGCAAGTCCTCTCTCTCACTGTAAAAGCACTGCAGCCACAGGTGCTTCTAGTGTTGGAGACACAATTAGCTGTATTCTTAAAGCTAACTCAAGTCTTGCTCTGAAGTGTGCTTGTTTTGTTTTGGGGTTGGTTTGTTTGTTTCAAATACACAGGTTTCTGCATGTATTGCAAAGCAGAACCTGGATCTTAGTGTGGTAGGAATAAATGACTGGGAAGCTTGCCAAGTATTCTGAACAGTAAAGCAACAAATTTAAAATTAGCTCAGATTGTTTTTAAAAGGATGCACAAAAGCTTATTCTTTGACTATTTCTTCATTGTCTTCCTCTTCTGTTGCCTGTCATTCCACGCTTGCAAATTTGCGCTGCTGTCCTACTATTGCTACAGCCAAAGCAAGAAAGCGGGTGCGCTTTGGTGTAGTACAACTATGTCGATAGCTGCAAGGATCCGTAGGTGGTCTTTGTCCTTAGAGGCTGCAGAAATGCAGAGACTCATGCAGAGACCCATTGCTTTAGCCCCATCAAGCACATCTGTGATCTTTCCTGGCTGAATTTTCAGTTTAGCCAAGCTATTGGGTGTCGCACACACAATTACTCCCAGGCACGCTTCCTCCTTCTTCAAGCTCAACCCTAGGTTTCCCGCAGCAGAGTCTCAGACATTGGATTTCATAAAATAATTCATTTAATTGGAAGGTAGAGCAGCAAGAACAGCCCGGGCTGTGTGCCTCCGAAGAGAGGGTCCCTGAACAGAGAAATCCCTGGGCAATTATACCCTTGTGATCCATACACTCGCCCCTCACACGCCCTTCACGGGCTGTCCACGCCTTTTAGTCCAATGGTGATTTTGGGTCTGGGGTCTTCTAACATCTAATTGGATTATACCATCTGCTAGGGAGAATGCTGAAAAGAACAGCTTTGTCATGGCTGAAAGTTTTCCGCACATCTAGCTACTCATGCTAAGCAGAGGTAAACAAGCAGCACAAATCACACCAACTTACAATCGTAAGTAAGTTTTTCTAGTTAAAACTAACTGATTTGTGCTAAAACAGTATGCCTCAATACCTGGCACACTCACTTCTCAGTAGCCCCTGGCAGAGCAGCACATCCTTACCCAGGATGTCCTTGAGGCAAAGGCCCGGCAGCGCTGCTGGACCACAAAATCCAGAAGGGAGGAGGAGGGAAGCTATAGCCAACCGTTCCTTCCCCTCCTCAGACATGGCAGGACATGAAAAAGCACCCACGCTCAGCCACGCTGCCAAGTTGCCATTCATCCGGGTGTTCCCAAGTGGCTACTTCTGGCATGATCCTGGCTTGCACTTTCTTACCCACGAGCCCGGGGAGAAGCGTCCTTGTGGAGAGAAGCGTCTGTGGCATCGGCAGGAGGCTTGTGTGAGCAAAGGGTCCCAGAATCAGTGGGGTTTGCATGGCCTCACCATCCCTGGTGAAGCCTTTTCAAGACAGGAAAGAGGGATGGGAAGGGCAGCAGGTTCAGTGGTAGCTGAGGAAATGGCTGTGCTCCAGTGGCCACCCCATCCTCACTTGTGTCCCTCAAGGTGCCAAAGATCATGAGCTGAATTCACAAAAACCTGGAATGCGTCACCATGCAGTCAGCACAGAAGAGCGTGGAGTCACTTCTTATTCCGCTCATTGACCAGTACCCTACCAAAGTGGTCAGGAGCCTACTGAAGATCTCTCCAACAGGGGACAGGTACTGACCGCAAAAGCCATGAGGGATTGATCGCTCTGGGGAGAGGGACTCGGAGACTCTCTGGCTGCCAAACACAAGGGATACTGCAGGACACCCCTGAGGAGCAGGGCCCTCCATCCTACCACGCTTCCCATGCCCGGGGGGTCAGCCAGGCTGGCAGTAGCCAAAGCTGGCAAGCCAGAGCCCCACCACCACGCTCCTCCCTGCCCCATGGGGTACACCACCTCAGCCCCCTCCTGACTGCCCAGACAGGGCCCCCGGCCACCCCAAGCAAAGGGGGCAGGTAGTGCCAGGGCAACAGCACAGCCTGGCTCCAGAGAGGCTGGTCCTGGCCAGGTGCACTGGCCAAGGTAGGCCTGCTGACCGAGTGCTCTGGGTCTGCAGCGCTGCCCTGGCAACGTGGGAGGTGGTGACCTCTGAGCCTTGGTCTTTGTTGACTATCTTGATGGAGCTGCTCAGCATTCTCCAGGACCAGCAGCTGCGCAAGGTGTTCAGCTGTGCCACGGAGGACACCTGCATCTATTCCTTGGCTGTGAGTGACCATGCTCTTCCTGAGGGCTGTGCCTGCCTCCAAAGGGAAACAGGCACGGAACCCCCATCCCAGTACAGATGGACACTGCCCCTTAGGGTCAGCAGGGCCAGCAGGCACCGGCCCGCCACCAGCCAGACCCCGCGCCAGGGACTTGGGGCCACCCCATGTAGTTTTGCCCCAGCACACAAGCAGTGCTCTTCCTCTGCCCTGCCTGCATCCTTCTGCCCTGCTCTGCAGCCTGAAAACCTGGGACAGGGGCAGGGGCAGGGGCAGAGAAAAGAGGCAGAAAGCAGAGTCAGGCTAAGTGTTGGGCCTGCGGCACAGGCATGGCCTCTGCACAGACTGAGAGGCCTCCGAGTCTGGGGAGAGGAGATGCTTGCCACTGCACGTGGGTCGTGCCTCCTTTGCGACAGCATGGTGGAGGCAGCCCTGCAGATTCTACTGCTCTCTTACCGCTGTTTTTGTTTTAGCTGCCGGTCTGCGATGACATTGGAAGAAAGGAGTTTGCGGCCATGTACAATACCCAGAGGTACCTGAGCCGTCCAAGTCTGGTGATGCTCTCGCTAGTTCTCAGGGTCCTCCCATCTCTGTCCTGCAGCCCAGTGCTCTCTCTTCCTTCTATCTCTCTGTCCTGCTGCCCAGCCTCCTTCTGTGTCCTGCTCCCTGTCTCTTTGGGTTTTTTTTGCCTATATTTCCCTTTGTCCTTCCTCTCTGACACTTTTTTCTCTCCTGGTATCGCCCTGTCTTGCCCCCTGTCCGTGTCTTTTCTGCTAGACTGTGTCCTGCTCCCTTTCCTCGTCTTTCCCTCTCTGTCCTTCTTCCTGTCTTTCTTTTTCTTCTCTCTCTTCCTCTCTTTCTGCTGCTTCTTTCTCCACCTCTATCCTTCTCGCTGCCTCTTTTTCCTCTTGCTATCCCTCTGTCCCGCTGCCTGTCCCATCTTTTCTTGCTATACCCCTCTCTGTCCAGCTGGCTCTCCTATCTTCCTCTTCCTGGCTTTTCATCCCTCTTTTCCTTTTCCTCTGTCTCTGTCTTCCAGCCCATTGCTGTTTTTTCCCCCTTTCTTGATCTCTTCGTCCGGGTCTGACCTTCTGTTCATTTCTCAGTCCCTTTGTCCTGCTCCCGGACCTTCCTTTTCTCTCTCCATCTGGACGTCCTGGTCCCTTTTCCCTGTCTTTCTCCCCCCTTCCTTCTTCCTCTCCTTCCCCGCCCCCATCTCTGTTCCTCTGTCCTGCTCCTTGACCCTGCCTTTTTCTTCCTCCATCTCTCTGCAGGGCTTCTTGTCCCTATTTGTCTTGATTACTCCATCTCTCTATCCCTTTCCCTGTACCTTTCTGTGACGAAACGGGAAAAAGGACTTCACTGAGAAGTTCAAATTAACAATTATTTGGACTCCACTCAGAGGTCCAATACCTCACTATGGCAAGTTCTATGTCTACAATGTCGATTACACTCTTGCAGTTTAAAAGAAATTAGCGGGATACACTGTTGCAAGCTACAAATGACCCCAACAAGTAACAACACAAAACACAAGCGCGCTAGATATTAGTACCTTAAAAAAGAGTGCACCAATCGCAAACTTAATAACATGCCATGTACCGTATGTATGTTTCTTAGTCACTTACCCTCTCTCAGGTAAGGTCGCTCAGTCCCTGGGAAGTTACCCTGTACAGCGTCCTGGTCCTATTGGGGAGGGGGGTGGATCTCCTACAGGCCAGCTGTATCATTGGAAGATTCCCCATTTTTCTCCCCAAACCTTGCGGTTTATATTTCCTGATTCTGTGAGGGTGCAGGATTATGCCTAAGTGGATTACACTATATGGGATATTTACCTCTGGTGGTGTGATAGCTAAGTCTCAGTTGCCAATTTGTGATGTCTAAGCGCTCAAAGTCACAGGAATAGTGGTGGGATGAGACTCGGGGCATTTCGTTTGTTAAGGGCCATTCGGTTTGGGTTCTTATATGCAATCTTGAGATAACCCCGGGCTGAGCTGTTTTTCAGCTCCCCCCCAAGTTATCTCTGCATAGACAAGGCAAGGTGGAGATGAAGCTGAGTCGGATGGCAACTCCCTGCATCTCACCTATTGTGCTCTGAAAACGTTTTGGCTGGGTGCTCCCATGCACTTTCTTTCTCTCTCAGCTCCTCTGTCTTTTCTGTCATCATATTTTCTCTTTCTAGTCCTCTGTCCTTTTCCCCGTCAACTTAAACTGAATGACCAGGTGTCCCTGTGTGTTGGTATTTCCATAGCATTGCTCTGGGGAAGATGTGTGTTTTTATGGCTAGGGATCATTTGGGAGCTGGTCTCCTTATGTAGACGCTGGAGCTAAGTGTAGTTAAAGCAGAGGTTGTTCTCAGCTGGTGCTCTAAACATCTTGTTAAAACAGCAGGCTGTTTTGAAGGAAGGTTTCTTGTTCTGCGCTTGTTGCTCCTCAGGGTGCTGCACAGGAGCAGTGTTGGGGTCTGGAGAGACGGAGGGGACCTGCTGTGATTCCTAGTAAATGGGAACTTGAGGTTATCTGGACTTGAATGAAACCAGAAAGACTGCACATGGTTTTCTTCCCAGCTCCAATTCCAACCTACATACTTGGTGCTAATGAACAAGAGACCCTGAACTGCAAGTTAGCGGAGAACATAACTCATTTAGGTAATGAGCAGGTGGTCTGTGATAGCGTGTGATAGTCTGCATGATAGTGCTTTCATGAATGTTCTCTGGTCTTGGCACTTCAAAGCCTTTCCTTTTTTCTGGAAAATTTAAGATGGCATTTCTTATTCTGGGGTTCAGCCTGGAGTTGGACTTAATGTTGACTGGCTGATATAACAGGCTCCATAAAATGTGAGAGAGAGCCCCGCTTTTTTGCTGTTGTTTTCTACACATTCTGAACTTTGGTAAACAAGAGGAAGAGTGGTTTAAAGAGTCTGTTCTTTGATAGTAACTCACACCTGTCTCCTGCCCATCTATGTATGGTGAAGGTTTCCTACCTGCAGGATGATTTTGCTGGACTGTGGGGCTGTATTGGAGTAGCAGAGGTAAGAATTGTCATCTTTAAAGGTAATGAAGCTGTAGCAAAGCAAGCAGGAGAAGTTAGTTTCTTCCTAGAACAATGTCTGACAAGAATAGAAACAACTAAAGGCACTTGCAATGGGCTTTTTTTATGCAGTCTTCATACTGAGCTTTTGGTATGGATTGATTTCCTGGGAGCAAGGCAGCAGTGAGGAAAGAAAACTGGGGCTTGTCTCAACAGCTTCTTCGCTGTAGGCAGCATTCAAGCCTTTGCACTACAACAGGTCTTTCCGATAGTTTATGAACACAGAGAATGAGCTGTCTGTAAGGAAAGTTTCAGTCGAAGTAAGGCTAGATTTGATAAATGTGATCCTCTGTATCTGTTGCAAATACGAGAAGACTTGGCAGTGTTTACATTGAGAGCAGCCCTGAGGAGAAGGACTTGGGGGTGGTGTTTGATGAGAAGCTCAACATGAGCTGGCAATGCGTGCTTGAAGCCCAGAAGGCCAACTGCATCCCGGGCTGCATCCCCAGCAGCGTCACGGGCAGGTGGAGAGGGGGGATTCTGCCCCTCTACTCTGCTCGGGTGAGACCTGCCTGCAGTGCTGCCTCCAGCTCTGGGGGCCCCAGCATAAGAAGGACGTGGACCTGTTGGAGTGAGTCCAGAGGAGGCCACAAAGATGATCAGAGGGCTGGAGCAGCACCACTGTGAGGACAGGCTGAGAGAGTTGGGGTTGTTTAGCCTGGAGAAGAGAAGGCTCTGGGGAGACCTTACAGCCCCTTCCAGTTCTTAAAGGGGGCCTTACAGGAAAGACGGAGAGGGCCTCTTTATCAGGGAGGGTAGCAACAGGTACCCCTCAGGATGAGGGGTAATGGTTTTAAACTGAAAGAGGGGAGATACAGATTAGACGTTAGCAAGGAATTCTTTACTGTGAGAGTGGTGAGACAGTGGCCCAGGTTGCCCAGAGAACTTGTGGATGCCCAGTCTCTGGGGTTGTTTAAGGCTCGGTTGGACGGGGCTTTGAGCAACCAGGTCTAGTGGGAGGTGACCCTGCCCATGGCAGGGGGTTGGAACTAGGTGATCTTTAAGGTCCCTTCTGACTCTAACCATTCTATGACTTTATGATCTCGAGTGCATACTGGTGTGTTAATGCAGGACAGCAAGGTCTTTTCAGGGGTGCTTCTGGACTGCAGGTCACATGCCTGGGTGGTACTGAGTCCCAGGATGAGCCAGCTCCTGCCAACAGTTTTAGCTCAGCGGATATGATGGATATGACCCCAGACGTCAGAAGTGTGGATATGCTTCTGAGGTCCCCCTGTCCCAGAGATGGGGGCAGTTTTGCCAACAGTCTGGCAAGGATTCTGTTCTCTGCTGGACTGGGTTTCCAGGTGAATTTCACAAATGATTGCCTTTCTGCTTGCTGTGGATATCTTCAGAAGGGCACTCTTGTTTGTTTGGATTTAGCAGTGTAAGGGCTTCAGAGGAGAACTGGCTAGAACAGCTATGGAGTTCACTAGTATGTGCGTAGAAAATTAGAGGTTAAGTCAGTAAAGCTTATAGCGTAATGCTGTGCTCAGACCATGGAGCTCTGTCTCCTGGAGATACATTTCATTTAGACTCCTTATTTTCTCAACTAAGTCTATCCAAGTCTTACATACTTGAGCCCGTTCAGATCGTGACGTTGTAGTTCGAGTGCTCAAGTGGAAATGTTTGGTTTGCCACCGCTTTGCCAAGGTGAAGCCCTTTGCGTGGTAATGGTCCCAGGAAAAGCCTGGGACTGTAGTCTTCACAGTAGTCTTCTGTAGCCTTCACGTTGCCAAGGTGTTGATGCAGTTTCATCAGAAGTATGATTCGCCCTAACCCTGAGATGGCTTTCCTGCCCTCTCTGGACTGAGTAATCCCTGGTCATTCATTAACTGGTGTTCAGGGGTGCCACGGAGGACGCCTGCATCTACTCCTTGGCTGTGAGTGACTATGCTCTTCCTGAGGGCTGTGCCTGCCTCCAAAGGGAAACAGGCACGGATCACCTCCCGTCCACCTCCAAATGCCTACCTCCTCCAGTACAGATGGACACTGCACCTTAGGGCCAGCAGGGACTGTCCCACCACCAGCCAGACCCTGCGCCAGAGACTTGGGGCCTCCCCGTGTCGTTTTGGCCCCAGTGCACAAGCAGTGCTCTTCCTCTGCCCTGCCTGCATGCTTCTGCCCTGCTCTGCAGCCTGCAAACCTGGGGCAGGGGCAGGGGCAGAGAAAAGAGGCAGAAAGCAGAGTCATGCTCTACCTTCAACCTAGGCAAGTTATTTTCCCTCATTCACATCTTTTTCTGAAGTAAACATTACAGTTGGTATAATCATGAAAAAGCTGATTGTTTTTCCTTGTACAAATATTACTTTAAATAATAGTTTTGTCATTTCCCTGTTCTGTGTTGGTCACTGAGCATTTAATCCGGTCTACCTGAGTCTCCTGAACCCCAAAGCAGTGTTCTCAAGGAAGCCTTATTAGGGAGTTCTTCAGCGGTGTTAAAATAAAAGCCGCTTGCTCTGCTTTAAATCGGGGTGATGGAAAACGCCGCTTTATTTTTTGAGTCCTTTTTTCCCTTCAGTTTTTAGATCAACAGAGGACACTTCTGTCGGGCTTTGTCTTTGCATACATCCCGGTGCTTCTCTTGCCAGCTCTCTTTGCCAAACACTGGGAGCTATTGCTTAAAATGTCCAAGAGAGGTGGATGCTTGTCACATGACAAGGGTTCTTTGGGTATCAGACGATACAACAGCAACGGCCTACAGACCAAGTCTGATCAACCTTATTATAATAATATAAGTCGACAATCAATATAATTAAGCCTGAGTGGAGCACAAGCGATCTAAGCATGAGCGAAAGTGAGAGGGGAAAATCTCACTTGCTGTGTAGGCAAGGTACAAGACTGATAACAACCTTACCAACTTATGAGCAACAGTTGGGGAAACCTTAGATCTGTCATGTTCTCTGCCACAACGTAAGGGTGTCTCCTCCACTGGGCAGCACCCATGGACCAGCCAGCAAGAGCTACCCCGAGTTAGCATCAGGGTGCTTTATTTAAGGGATTGCGCCTCCTCTGTTCAGTTGTATGACCGACCAGTTGACAAAGACACGTCCTTTACATATACAGTTGGACGTGTCTCAAAAGGGTTGGTGATCTGCAAGTAGTTCTATGTGGTTGGTCACAGGTTTCTGTGTGCGAGTAGGTCCGTGCAGCTGTAATGAGAAGTGCAAGCACAGTATCTAAGCACTTTCCGCTGTCCCATGCCATACCCAAGGTCAGGAGTGTCTCGCCACACTCCACCCCTTATGGTATGGGTAATGATCGGTTGGGTGACAGCCCTTCAGAGTGAGAGTGAGAGCCTGTCTGGCCTCTACATGTGCAAAACGGCTGGGTGTGAGAGGAGAGATGGTGGAGGAGGTGGGCTTTCCCAAGCGAGGGTAAATGAGAGCTTAATCGCTATTGGTGTGTTCGATTGTTTGGTTCTATGGCAAAGCAAAGCTTAATCACAGTCCAAACAAAACTTACCAACGGGATAGAGAATATTACAATAAAAAGAGTTTGCATTAACCTTTTTTTTTTTGCAAATTGAAGGAGCGTACCACACAAAACAGGTCAGAAAGTGCAAATCCACCAGGAGATACTGCAGTTTGATGTAATGTTTTTACATGTTTAGAAATGACACATTTTGTTCGATTTTTCAAGCTTTGTTAACATCAGTGCAACAGGTGGTATGAATCAGTGCACAGATGCCTCCTTGTTGGAAGGTAAGCATATCAAGTATTAGATTTTTTCCTACTATCAAAGAAGAATTTTCCTGTTGCAAGGCTAAAGAGGCATCTACTGTGCAATTGTCTGTGGCTTCCATGGTAGCGGAGAGATAGTTATGAGCTCTTTCTAGCTCGTTTACCCTGAGTCTGAGGATTAAGGTTCCGATTAAGTCTCCATCTGAAATCTTGAGGGGTTCCTCATATACTGGGGTGAAGAGGTGGAGGGTCAGATCTACCTGTGCGGCAGGAGCTGTGTTAACCTCCTCCCTGCCTCCTGCTGCACGAATGACCGCAGGCAGAGGTGCTGTGAAACGAACACCAAAACCTTTAAAGAATTAAGAGAGGGCTGGGGCTGAAGTGGGTGGGTGTGGGTCGCATGTTGTTGGGATCCATGCTCCACGCCTTCTCTGTCAACCTCTTAACAGCGGCTGGGGTGGTGTGAGGCACTTTGCCCATCCCCCAGTGTTCTGGATCTCTTGGTGGGTGTGTTGCTGCCATTGGATGCGCTCCGCTTGCTGCAGCTCCCGTGCTTCCTGCTGCTGCCAACTGCCGCACTGTCCCCCTTCATCTTCCCCTCCCACCGGCACACCACCATCTTCTTTCTCTTCTTGGGTGGGATGTTGTCCCACGGGGAGGTCTCTCACATTCTAGGGGTGCTGTCCAGTGCGGGGCACTTGGCCTGCTTGCTGCCCACCTTCCCCGATCTTGGAGCTACCCGTTGGGAGACGGTGCCTGGCGGCAGCGGCAAGCGGGTCAAATAAACGCGGGGCTGCCTCCGCAGTGCCTCCTCCACCAGTTGGGCTGTGGAGGGTGGATGATTCTGTGGGGCAGCTGGGGAGTTCAGCAGAGGACTCTCCGCTCCCACCCCGCCCTGTGTTCCCATGGGGTCCAGCAAGTGGGACATAGCCACCCATAAGAAGGGGTAGGCGTCCTCCAGCATCGCCTCCACCACTTCATCCTCGGGACAGCCACCATCTGACCCATCCTCTGAGATGTCAGATGGCTGGTTAAGGAAGGCAGTGCTCGTGAAGCTGTTGAAGATGTCGAGCACATCAGAGATGGTGTCCTCTCCCTCCATGGTGTCGAGCCTGGCGAGTGCGTCGGTGATATCCACAGAGAATGACTGCTCATCCTGAAATTGCAGGTTGTCCCCTGCCAGCTCAGGAAAGGCCTCGGCAAAGGTCTCTGGCCCCAGCTCGAGCAGGTCCAGGGACTTCTCTGGGCCATCCAGGATGATCCGCGCTGCTGAAAAAACAATCAAAACCAGCCCCCAAGCCTGTGGTGATGCAAGCTTTCCTGGAGACGGGACTCTGCCTCTGTAGATGCCTCTGTAGATCTTTTTGACATCAAACCTATTCCATTGCCGTCAGCAAGCATATTTACCCTTCTATGCCAGATAATAGCAAGAATTAAATGATGTTCAGAATACACTCCGCCCTTCCGCCCCGTTCCTTTTATTGCTATTGTTGTTGTTCTCCTCTGTGGTGTTTAGCTTTTTGCACCAGGAGGAAATTGCTGTTTGCCTAGTGGCGTTCTGTCTGTTCTGCAGTTCTCCAGGTCCTTTCTTGTCTCTCCTTGCTTGGAGAAGCTGAAGATGAGAGAGAGAACAGCTCAGTGGAGTTATGCTGCTGTACCCGAACTGGTGTCACACCTCCTGGCTCTTGGCACAGTGATTCTGGGTAAGGGTGCTCTCAGGGTGTTTTCTAACCTTTTTCTGTGCTCACCACCAGAGAGCCGTCAGGCCTGGGGGAAGGACAGCACCCCCCTTCTTTGTGCACCCCAGGCTCCTGTCACACTGCATAACCTCCTGCAAAAGGAAGGGTGGCTGATGGCAGACTTTTTCAAGGTGACTGGAGTGTGAACAAAGAAGATCACAAGAGCAGTCTCCATTCAAGACATGGAGAGAGTACGTAGGGAGCAGAATGGGAGTGAACTGCTGCAACTGCCTTATGGTCTCCAAAGAGAGTTTGTGCTCAGTTCTGTGGCTGCCCAGATCAATGCTGCAAACACTGAACTGTCATCACATTTCCAGGTGTTGTTGATACTTTCCACCACCCGTCTTGTATATATATTGCCATTGTGCTGGCTTTCAGTACGGTCTGAGATGCCAGCATACAGACCGAGCGTTCAGTGTCTTTCCACAAGGCCAGGAGGGCTGCAAGAGAAGGGAGCAGAGAAGACATGAACACCCTCTGCCTGCAGACAGACCCAGGAGTCCCCTCCCATCCATGCCAGCCGAACTCCTCTCTTTCCCTGGCCAAGAGGAGCCATGAAAGCATGGCCGCACACCCTCCTCCCCCTCAGCAGAGCTGACCCCCAGGGAAGGACAGTACCCGAGGGCAGTGGGACTGAGCAAGGCTCCCAGTGAGCCAACCTGCGTGGCGGGCCCTGCACAGGGCAGCCGGGGCTCTGGCAGCCACAGGGCTGCTCCTAGATGCCACTGCAGTGGTGGGGACGGGGGGCAGGCTGCCAGAAGAGGGACCCCGGGGACTGTGGCTCACGGATGAACCTGACGGCTGCCTCTCGCAAAGTGGCCTGAGCGTTCCGCAGGTACCACAGGCTCTGAAACAGATAGTCTTCTGCCCTGCTCCTGTTGTGCGTTAACTAGTGAGAGCACAAGAGAACAGGGCTGGCACAGAACCTCCCTATCCATCCGGACAAGTCCCTCCCATCTGCCAGCCAGGATCCCTGTGGGGCTGATGTCCAGAGAGAGCTGCGGGCAGAGGGGTCCCAGGGGTGGCTAGACCCCTGGGTCCCACTGCCAGGGCCCAGATGGGACAGGGTCTCCTGCATCACCCTGGGGGCGGGGAGGGGAGATGGTCCTGGAGAAGAGCGCATTGGGGCTCTGTGCTTGAGGGCAGGGAAGGAGGGTGCAGCTCCAGGAGAGGCAAGGCAGAGAGCTGCACAGCCCACCTGATGGGCACGCAGGGAAGCCTGCGTCCAGCCCGGCTCTGGGGCTTGGGGCTTGTCCTCACCATGGACTCTCCAATCAGATCTGTCTGATTTGTCCGGAGCAGGTAGCTGAGCTGCCTCCACCTTAGGAACTCGGCGCAGGCGAGGAGGGTGTCCCTAGAGGCCTGCAGAGAAGCAGAGTCTGGAAGATGGCACCAGAGCCCAGGGAAGGAGACCTGGCATCCCCCTCCTCTTGGCTGGGCTCTGAGCCATTCCCAGCGCCCTCTGGCTTTCAGGCCGTACCTGTGCAGCACTGCTCACCCTGAGCCTCCCTTTCCACAGGGTACAGCGCTATGGAGCTGTGAGCAGCAGTTCAGGTCTCCAGGGGTTCAGCGGGTGTCAGGCTGCACCTTCTCAGCTCCCTCCTGCCTGATTCTCCATCGGGAGGTTGTTCCAGCACATGGCTGGCTTTTCCTGGCTGTAGCAGTGCTCCCAAGCTCTGCATCCTTGTGTCTGGAGAGCCTTTGTCTCTGCTGGGCGTAGCCAGGAGTAAGACGGGTCCAATGGGGTTTGCTGGCTTCCTGGGGGCTGAGCTGGGGGTTCCAAACAGCCCCTGTCTGTGGGGGCTGCCTGAGGGCAGGGCAGAAGGCTGCATACAGGCAGCAGGTGCTGTTTATAGGTGGCTTTTAGGGGAGTCTGGTGGGCACTGCTCCAAGCTGTGATCAAGGGGAGCATGCGGTACTTGCAGTGTCTTCTGTAGGGTTCCAGTGGGATCTGCACCTCAGGGCTGGCCTGTGGGCTCCTCCAGGGAGTACCTGTGACCAGTTTTCCAGGCATGTGGATGCTGTCTCATCTGGGGAGGTTGCCGTGGCTGGTACTGTGACTGGGGCTGCTCCAGCTGGGGCGGTGTGTGCTGGTTCCTGTGTCCACGGGATGCCCCAGAGCTGTACAGTAGCAGAGAGCTCGTAGGGAAAGCTGAGTGTGGCTGAGCTGTTTTGGAGCAGAGATCCCCTGTCCCCTGTACTGCCTCCATCTCTCCTGGATGTCCTGGTTTGAGGACGACACTGGGTTTGTCCCCAGTGTCCCGTATTTGGCTCTCTTGCTCCAGGTCACCAAGGAGGCTTTTGCATGATGTGCATTGTTCAGAACCATGGGATCTTGGTTTTTGCCAACACAATAAAGCCATTGTCTTTCATCCAAGACCTCAAGAGCAAGTATGGCTGCTCTCCCCTCCAGTAGCCATGCAGGAGAGTGGTGACTAATCTTTGTCGGCGACATGGACAGTGGGGTCAAGTGCACCCTCAGCAAGTTTGCTCATGATACCAAGCTGTTTGGCGAGGTAGACACGCTGGAGGGGTGCCATCCAGAGGGACCTGGACAGGCTGGAGAGGTGGGCCCAAGACAACCTCATGAAGTTCAACAAGGCCAAGTGCAAGGTCCTACATCTGGGTCGGGGCAATCCCAAGCACAAATACAGGCTCAGCGGGGAATGGCTGGAGTGCAGCCCTAAGAAGGACCTGGGTGTGCTGATTGACAAGAAGCTCAACACGAGCCAGCAATGTGCAATCACAGCCTAGGCGGCTAACTGCATCCTGGGCTGCATCAAAAGAAATGTGGCCAGAAGGTCAAAGGAGGTGATTCTGCCCCTCTACTCCACTCTCGTGAGACCTCACCTGTAGTAGTGCATCCAGGTCTGGAGTCCCCAATGTAAGGAGGACATGGACCTGCTGGAGCGTGTCCAGAGGAGAGCCACGAGGATGATCCGAGGGCTAGAGCACCTCTTCCATGAGGAGAGCCTGAAAGAGTTGCGGCTGTTCAGCCTGGAGAAAAGAAGGCTCTGGGGAGACGTTATTGCGAGCTCTGTTGCGAGGACATCCCAGGTGCAGGGTGCTGTCGTGCAGGCAGTGGCAGAGGCACTGTCTGCTGGGCACGCTCGGGGTGGTCCCTATTGGCAAGACGCATGTCACTGTGCTTGTTTTTCCACCTTTATTAAAAACAAATAATTATTCAAACACATGCCTTTTCCAGAGGATTATTTCACCTCTCCAGGGCTCAGCAGGGCCAGCAGCACTGCAAACACAGTCTCCATCCTGATCTTCGCCTGCATCTCATCATCGTGAAGACGGTCTGAGATGCCAGCATACAGACCGAGCGTTCAGTGTCTTTCCTCAAGGCCAGGAGGGCTGCAAGAGAAGGGAGCAGAGAAGACATGAACACCCGCTGCCTCCAGACAGACCCAGGAGTCCCCTCCCGACCATGCCAGCCGAACTCCTCTCTTTCCCTGGCCAAGAGGAGCCATGAAACAAAGAGACCAGCTGGAAGCTGCTGCTCGGGAAGACCCCAAATGCCCCTGACATGTTCCTCGGCCCCTGAAGCAGTTGCCTCGAGCAGAGCCAGGCACAGCAGCACCATGTCCTCTGCCCCACCAGCCCCAGGCAGCACAGCTCTGCCCCTACTCACCGTTGCAGACATGCTGCAGGTTTTCCTGGCTTAAGTTCCTCAGGCGCCGCAGAGCAATCCCTAGGCACAGAGCTGCTGTCAGACCCCTGCTCCCCAGCATGCTCCCAGCAGCAGGGCCCCCGGCCCTGCCAGCATGGCCGCACACCCTCCTCCCCCTCAGCAGAGCTGACCCCCAGGGAAGGACAGTACCCGAGGGCAGTGGGACTGAGCAAGGCTCCCAGTGAGCCAACCTGCGTGGCGGGCCCTGCACAGGGCAGCCGGGGCTCTGGCAGCCACAGGGCTGCTCCTAGATGCCACTGCAGTGGTGGGGACGGGGGGCAGGCTGCCAGAAGAGGGACCCCGGGGACTGTGGCTCACCGATGAACCTGACGGCTGCCTCTCGCAAAGTGGCCTGAGCGTTCCGCAGGTACCACAGGCTCTGAAACAGATAGTCTTCTGCCCTGCTCCTGTTGTGCGTTAACTAGTGAGAGCACAAGAGAACAGGGCTGGCACAGAACCTCCCTATCCATCCGGACAAGTCCCTCCCATCTGCCAGCCAGGATCCCTGTGGGGCTGATGTCCAGAGAGAGCTGCGGGCAGAGGGGTCCCAGGGGTGGCTAGACCCCTGGGTCCCACTGCCAGGGCCCAGATGGGACAGGGTCTCCTGCATCACCCTGGGGGCAGGGAGGGGAGATGGTCCTGGAGAAGAGCGCATTGGGGCTCTGTGCTTGAGGGCAGGGAAGGAGGGTGCAGCTCCAGGAGAGGCAAGGCAGAGAGCTGCACAGCCCACCTGATGGGCACGCAGGGAAGCCTGCGTCCAGCCCGGCTCTGGGGCTTGGGGCTTGTCCTCACCATGGACTCTCCAATCAGGTGTGTCTGATTTGTCCGGAGCAGGTAGCTGAGCTGCCTCCACCTTAGGAACTCGGCGCAGGCGAGGAGGGTGTCCCTAGAGGCCTGCAGAGAAGCAGAGTCTGGAAGATGGCACCAGAGCCCAGGGAAGGAGCCCTGGCATCCCCCTCCTCTTGGCTGGGCTCTGAGCCATTCCCAGTGCCCTCTGGGAAGAGGCAGCTGGGAACCAAGTCTGAACTAGGTCCAGTGCCCAGGGTACAGACACGGGGCAGCCACCACCTCAGGTATCTGTGCTGCTGGCCAGCAGAACAGAGACCTTCAGGAGCTGCTGAGCTGCCGCAAGGGAGGCGGGCAGGGTGAAGGGCAAAGGAGCTGTGGGCGCACAGCTGTGGGCAGCAAGGGCCGGAGTCCCAGAGACACCGGGGCAGGACAGGGCCAACAGCACCTCCCATAGACATCCCCCCGCAGGACACTTGGCTCCCAGGCAGCCTGGCCAAGCTCCTTCACACCCAGGCTCTGGGTGGGAAGAGCTTTGATCCCAGGACGCAGGGACAGTCCGCCGCTGGCTGCATCTCCCTTCCCAGCGCTCTCCCTGCCACAGGCTGGAGAACAAGATGGCTCTACACCTCTTGTGCACACTGCGCCACTCTGCAGAGACCAAGTTCAATGGCCCATTGCAGAGGGACCTGGCTGAGCAGAGCTTTCTTTCTGAAGCGATCCTGCTCTCAGGGAGCTGGCAAATACCCTGGCCCAAAAATCTGGGGGTCTGGGAAACGTCCGTGCCAGGTTCTCTGGCCTGGCTCACCCTGGGTCTGCAGGCACCCTTCCTCTGGGCTGTACTGGAAGAGGGTGAATGGGGGGAGCAGGGTTGGGAGGGGACCCCAGCACCCCGTCCACCTCTGCAGCAGGCAGCAGGGGGAAGGAGGAAGGCAGGACCAGTGCAGGGAAGGAGGGGAGCAGCGGGACCCCGAGGTGACATGCATTCCCAGACTCTGACATCCTTGCAGCCCTTGCCCCTTATTCCCAGGCTACCCCTGCGGTGTCAGCACACCCTTTCCCGCGACATTGCTTGCTGCTCACTGCACCTCTGACACGCTCTCGATCTGGTCCTTCGTATGGAGAAACAGCGGTAGCAGGACCTTCCGCACTGTCTTCTTCATCTTTTTCTTGTTTCTCCCCGTCACGGCATTCATCAAATCTTTGAAAAACCCGATGGAGAGCTCCCGCACCTGGCTGGACTCCTGGTAGGGAGGAAGACAGGGGGACTTCATCAAGAGCCGCTCCCTGCCCACGGTGATCAAGGGGGGTATCGTGGCTGATGTGAGGGCAGATGCTCCGGGCTCAGATCCTGAACGCAGGAGCTGGTGGCCAGATGGGTAGCTGCGGCTGAATGTCCCCAGAGCCTTGAAAGGCATGGCCAGAGGAGTGAGGAGGGGAGTTGTGCCCGAGTGCTGCCCACCGGGCTGGGCTGAGGGGCAGCTGTCTTTGCAGAGCGCCTGCCCATCTGTAGGGCTGAGGTGCCCATGGCAGCCTTACATCATCAAAGAGGGGCAGCAGCTTCTCCGCCAGCTGTAGAGCAATGAGGCTGGCTTCCTCCCTCTTCATGTATTCCATTATGATGCCGAGGAAAATCACTGCCTTCTTCCTGGCATCACTGTTGGCATCCTCCAGGGTCTCCATGATGTCTGGCAGCAGGACCATCATTTTTCTTGCCTGTATGAAACACAAAGTTTCCTTATGGTGAAGCGGTGAAAGACCAGCTAGGCAAAAATGCTCTGGTCGTGGAGCACGGGGCCTCCCGTCTGGCTTCCCAGCAGGCAGCACAAAGTGATGGCAGCAGCCTCCTGGCTGGCAGTGGCCACTGAGGGGATGCAGGGAGCAGGAGGAAGGGAAGAGAGTGCAGGAGAGCAGTGTCCCCTTCCTCAGCCACCCTCTTTGCTGACCAACATGAAGGGGCAGAGGGATGGGTAGCCCTCTGCCCGGAGGGCTCCCCAGGCACCCACCCGGCCCCCTCCATTGCAGGGAGGGTGATTGGAGCTGTCACCCCACTTTCCGACTCCCAGCCATTGCCAAGCCACTGCATCACCCACTGCCCCAGGCCCCAGCTGCCAACATGGCTCTGCTTGGCTCCACCCTGCTCACCGTCTCAGCTGTATTCAAAAGCGTGATGAGGCCCCTGAGCACCAGCGAGAGCATCACTTGGCTTGGATGACTCAGGTACCTCTGGGTATTATACATGGCCGCAAACTCAACAGTTCCAATGTCATTGCAGACCAGCACCTAAAACGAAGACAACGGTAAGAGCAGCAGAGGCTGCAGGGCTGCCTCCACCATGCTGGCGCAAAGGAGGCACGACTCACGGGCGGTGGCAAGCATCTCCTCTCCCCAGACTCGGAGGCCCCTCAGTCTGTGCAGAGGCCATGCCTGAGTCTCACTTAGCCTGAGTCTGCCTTCTGCCTCTTTTCTCTGCCCCTGCCCCAGGTTTGCAGGCTGCAGAGCAGGGCAGAAGGATGCAGTCAGGGGGCAGGCAGAGCACTGCCCGGGCAGGGGCAGGCTTTGTACTTGTGCACCGGGGCCAAAACGGTGCCCCAAGAGTCTGGCATGGGGTTTGGCTGGTGTTGAGCAGCAGGTCCCTGCTGGCCCTGCTGGCCCTAAGAGGCCTTGTCCCTGGGTACTGGAGGAGATGGCCATTTGGAGGTGGACAGGGGGGTCCGTGCCTGTTTCCCTTTGGAGGCAGGCACAGCCCTCAGGAAGAGCATGGTCACTCACAGCCAAGGAATAGATGCAGGCGTCCTCTGTGGCACAGCTGAACACCTTGCGCAGCTGCTGGTCCTGGAGAACGCTGAGCAGCTCCATCAAGATAGTCAACAAAGCACGAGGCACAGAGATCATCGCCTCCCACGTGGCCAGGGCAGCGCTGCAGACCCAGAGCACTCGGTCAGCAGGGCTTCCTCGGCCACTGCACCGTGCCCAGACCAGCCTCTCTGGACCCAGGCTGTGCTGCCGCCCTGGCCCTGCCTGCCCGCTTCGCTTGGAGTGGCCGGGGGCCCTACCCGGGCAGTCAGGAAGGGGCTGAGGTGGTGGGGCAGGGAGGAGCGTGGTGGTGGGGCTCTGGCTTGGCCAGCTTTGGCTACTGCCAGCCTGGCAAACCCCCCGGGCATTGGAAGCATGGTAGGATGGAGGGCCCTGCTCCTTAAGGGTGTCCTTGAGTCTCCAGGTCCCTCTCCCCGGAGGGATCAAGCCCTCATGGCTTTTGGGGCCAGTACCTGTCCCCTGTTGGAGAAATCTTCAGCAGGCTCCTGACCACTTTGGTAGGGTACTGGTCGATCAGCACAAGAAGCAGTGATTCCACGCTCTTCCGTGCTGACTGCGTGTTAATGTATTCCAGGTTTTCACGGATGCAGCTCATGATCTTTGGCACCTGGAGGGGACACAAGTGAGGATGGGGTGGCCACTGGAGCACAGCCATTTCCTCAGCTACCACTGAACCTGCTGCCCTTCCAATCTCTCTTTGCTGTCTTGAAAAGGCTTCAGGTGCCCAAGAGAGCTGGGTTAGGGAAGGAGGGAAGACCAAGCCCTTACAGGGCTCACGGGCAGGGACTAGCCAGCCACAGGGCACTTACATCCGTCAGCCAGGAGGCAGGGTCTCTCACGGCCATGGCCAAGACGTTGCTGCCTATCTGCCTGTCATAGATGTCATCTGCTGTCAAGGCATGAATGGCCACGAGGAGAGCGTCTGTCATGTGAGAAGGCTGCAGGTATTCTCCAAACACCTATGGGAGGTGTAAAAAGAAAGCCACGTCACACCGAGCACCCTGATGGTCCTGCTAGGCTGAGGACCTGAGCAGTGCCTGTGAGAGACGCCTGCAGTGGTGTCAGCAGTGCCCGCAGGGGCTACAGTCACTGCAGGGTGGAGGATGAGAGTAGAGGGCTCTCGGGGTGGCACAGCATACTGGCCCTACAGAGAACCAGGGCTCAGTGGTGGCCAGGAGGGCTGGAGCTGCTGCTGGGACACTGGAGTGCCGCCCTTGCATAGTCCCTGTGAGGGGACAGCAGCAACCTTCTCACCAGGGACAGTGAGGCCATGCAGACCCCACTGATTCTGGGTCCCTTTGCTCACACGAGCCTCCTGCCGATGCCACAGAAAAGGGTCCCAGCAAGGGGGCAGCTCATTACCATTGCCATGTCACTGCTGTCAAGTGAAGAAAGCGACCAGCTGCTGTCCGAATCCCATCTCAACTGTAGCTCTGGATGCTCTGGATTCTCCTCTGAAAGTGTCTCATCTGCATGGATGAGAAAGACAGGTCGGTAGGACACAGCATCGTTGCCAACAGGCTTCCCAAAATGGTGAAAAGAGCTCTAAGCTCGGCATGGCTGAGGAGGGAGGCCATGCTGGGGACAATGGCTCCCATCTCTGAGCAGCCCTGGCATTCAAGCACCGCCGTGCCCCCTGCCCCCTGCCCCCCTGCTGCTGGTGAGCCGAGGAAATACTGAGCATCGAGCTGGTTGCACTCGCTGGCCCCGTCCCCCTCCGTCCCAGAGGGGCCTCCTCACTCACCGATCCAAAGTGGCTGGACCCAAGTCACCTCGCAGGGCTCCGAGGGAAAGCTGCTCTCCTGGGAAGCCACCTCCTCCTCCCAGGCTACAATGGGGCAGCTGTGGGGTCTTTCCGCCATCCTGCGAAATGGAGGAAAGTGTGGGGGAGAGGGAAGGACAGCTTAAGGGAAGTGCCTTCACACAGTGGGGCTGCCGGGGTGGAAGGGAAAGATGTGGGCTGCGCTTGGGGTCTCCTCGCCAGCTCCACGCTTCTGCCCTGTCCTGTCGCTGTCTTGTCAGACACTGCAGGGCACAGCCACACTTGTTATATAGGGTGCCATGGGTTGTCGTCGAGTGATGTCACAAAGGGACTCACTGTGACCTGCCGCCCAGGCTGGGAGGGGCAGTGTGTCTATTGCGGGGCGCAGAGAGCCATTTCACCATGGGTCCTCTCGAGGTACCCCCAGGCCCCCGTCTGTTTTGACCTCATTACAGCACAGACCCAGAGTCCATGACTATGGCTGGTAAAGTCACAGCAACCCAGCGTTGTGCAGGGATGAAAAATACCCAGTGGTTCAGCTCGCTTGAATTGTTTAAGAGTGGACATTTGGCTAGACCACAGGGCAGCTTCGGGCATCTCTGAAGCCAAGTTTTGGCTGCCCCTTTGCTGCTGCATGCACAGTTAGTTAGTCGGTATTCCCTTAGTGGTCAAAACTGTTGCTCTTTGTAGCACACGGAGTGCACAGAAGCCACTTCCCTGTTACTCTGGGAGGACTGCAGAGAAACGAGGAAGTCACAGCGGGCACACAGCTGTGAGGACAGTGAAAAGGAGCCCTGTCAAGGTTCTTCTGCTGTTTCAGATCTGAGCTCAGACATTTGTGTGCATCCTGGCACCAAAGTCAGCTTTTTTTTTCCTCCAAACTGCCCAGCTTTTCAGCAGCGAAAGTGAGTTGGGCTGAGCTGGCCTTCAGGATGACTCAGCTCCTTTTGGTTTTAGTCGTGTGCCTACACTTTCCCTTTTTTAGCAATTTCTCTCTCTCTTCCCCCTTACACCCCCAGTGCCACCCAGGTTCAAAGGTAATTATGATTTGACTTTCTGGACAGACCATCGAGTAGACACACAGGATGTAAGTCTCGGCTGCTCTATACCCCCAGAGCTGTAGACTGGGCTATTCTTCCTGTAAAGGCGAGATAAATATGGGCTATGGGAAGAGTCCCTGTTTGCCAGTTATTACTTCTTTTGGAGTCCTGTGACAGGGATGGTAAGGTCGTCAGCCTGCAGCTCCGCAGCAGTTAAAACTATCACTGAAAGAGTTTTGATGGTGGATACAGTTCTGTGTGTTTCGTTTTCAATAACCATTTCATTGAGCTAGAATTATTTCAATGCCTTTGGGTGATGGGGATCTTTATGACCTCATCTTCTGTTTCTCGGGTATGTCCTGACAGCCTTTGTCATCCAGAGCTTTCCCATCTGCAGTTTCCTCCCATTTGTCCTACTGTTCTTTTCCCTCTTCTACTTCTTTTTCCTCCTCCTCATCTGAGGAAACTTTCTTTCTGAAGCATCAGCTGTGAGGCAACATCCTTGCACAGCCGGGAAGTCTCTGCCTTTCACCTGCTGAGCCTACAGCTCCAGGCTCCCTCCAGGCTTTGTCCGAACTCTCTAACTACTTGTCCTGAATCTCAAAGCCCTCTTTCTGCTTTTGGCAAATTGCTGAGAACGTGCACGTATCGAAGCCTTGGAGCTGTGCGAGTTAGCATGAGCGGGACTAAAGCACACTGCTTGACATCACTCTCGGCATTGGTATTCTTCATGCAGAGGAAAGGAAACTACTACTAATTCTTTCTCTGAGTAATAGAAATTTGCATACGACACTTTAAAAGAGCATAGTCCTTTAAACACTTTCAAATAAAGATGACAGTATTTGTGCATGAGCATTGCTTGTGCGGGTAAAAGCCTGCTGCCTGGCACCTTTGCTTCCTACCCCCAACACGGGTGCCTCCAGGTCCCCGTTTGCTCTCAAGTCCCCTCAGGACTTTCCTGGTGCTTTCCAGTGTGTCCCATGTCAGACACCCTGGCAAAGGAAAGGGAGGGCCCTTTCTTTTTGGTGCACTCCAGAGCCCCGCGTCTCTCCCTGGGAAAAGCTAAATGCATAAGGTTTACTCAAACCTAACGACATTCTATTTTTCTGTGTGATGTATGCCGGGCGGCGCCGGCAACCCAGAGGAGGTAGGGCAGGGTGCGTCAGCGCAGCTCTTCCCTCTCCACATGGACGCTTCTCCCTGGGCTCGTGGGCAGGAGCATGCCAGAGGGCTAAAGGCTGGACTAAAGCTTCTCTCCTCCTCCCCTGCGGGCTGAGTGGTCCAGTGGGGCAGCTGGGGCTCTGCTGTGAGGACACCCTGTGTGCAGGGGTGCTGTTGTGCAGGCGGCGGCAGAAGCCAGGAATGGCACTGTCTGCTGGGCACACTCGGGGTGGTCCCTATGGGAAGGACAAAATGGCACTGGGCTTGTTTTTCCAGTTTTATTAAAAAGAAATAATTATTCAAACACATCCCTTTTCCAGAGGATTATTGCCCCTCTCCGGGGCTCAGCCCGGCCCTGGGGCTTGGCAGTTGCCCTCACCATGGACTCTCCAATCAGGTGTGTCTGATTTGTCTGGAGCAGGTAGCTGAGCTGCCTCCACCCTAGGAATTCGGCACAGGCGAGGAGGGTGTCCCTAAAGGCCTGCTCTCTGCTCTGAAGAGAAGCAGAGTCTGGAAGATGGCACCAGAGCCCAGGGAAGGAGCCCTGGCATCCCCCTCCTCTTGGCCAGGCTCTGATTGGCTGCCTGGTTACAGTCAATCCCATGCCTTGCCCCACCTCTTACAAGGCGATTGGCTGTCCCCTTCTGGGCAGGCGTTGCCAGGCAACTGGCTCTGCTTTCAGGGTTTGGAGCCTCTGCAGGGCCTGCGGGCCCTGAGGGAAGGCTGCAGGTGGTTAAAGATGGGTCAGGACCCTGCAAAGGAGGGTTTGTGCTGTAAAGAGGCGGCTTGGGGCACAGATGGGGTGGGCTGGATGCTACAAATGATGCTTTGGGCCCAGTAAACGAGGGGACCCTCTTGGTTGTGACCTGAGCTGGCTTTGGTGCCCAGCAACTCCCTGCCAGACACCACATCTCCTGTCCACAGTGCCCAGCGTGAGAGATTGAGCCCAGAGGTGTGGGCCGAATGGACTTAGTGGGCATGTGGTGGACTTGTTAAGGACATTTCAGCCTGGAGAAGGGAAGGCTGCGGGGAGACCTTATGGCAGCCTTCCAGTACCTAAAGGGGGCCTACAGGAGAGCTGGGGAAGGACTTTTTACAAGGGCATGTAGTGATCGGATGAGGGGGAATGGCTTCAAGCTGGAAGAAGGTAGATTTAGAATTGATACCAGGAAGAAATTTTTCACTGTGAGGGTGGTGAGTCCCTGGAACAGGTTGCCCAGAGAAGTTGCGGAGGCCCCATCCCTGGAGGTGTTTAAGGCCAGGCTGGATGGGGCCTTGGGCAACCTGGTCTAGTGGGAGGTGTCCCTGCCTATGGCAGGGGGTTGGAACTCAATGATCCTTCCTTAGATCCCTTCCAACCTAAAGCATTCTATGATTTTACAGGTGTGGTCCATCAGGGGAGGAAACACTACATGCGCGTGACATCAGAGGATGGGAAGGGGAGTGGTGGTTCCTGAGGATGCACTGGATACTTTGGAACCTGGGCCTGACGTCCATGGTATGGAGTAAGGAGTGGAGAAAGGACTGCCGTGGTTTGACAGCGGCCAGTTTTCCTGGCTTAGGTTCCTCAGGCGCCACAGAGCAAGCCCTAGGCACAGAGCTGCTGTCAGACCTCTGTTCCCCAGCATGCTCCCAGCAGCAGGGCCCCCGGCCCTGCCAGCGTGGCCGCACGCCCTCCTCCCCATCAGCAGGGCTGACCCCAGGGAGGCACAGTACCCGAGGTCAGTGGGACTGAGCAAGGCTCCCAGTGAGCCAACCTGCGTGGTGGGCCCTGCCCGGGGCAGCCGGGGCTCTGGCAGCCACAGGGCTGCTCCTAGATGACAGTGCAGTGGCAGGGACGGGGGACAGGCTGCCAGAAGAGGGACCCCGGGGACTGTGGCTCACCTATGAACCTGACGGCCACCTCTCGCAAAGTGGCCTGAGCGTTCTTCAGGTACCGCAACCTTTGAAAAAAATAGTCTTCCGCCGTGCTCCTGTTGTACGTTGACTGGTGAGAGCACAAGAGAATGGGGCTGACACAGACCCTCCCCAGCCATCTGGACCAGTCCCTCCTGCCAGCCACCCCCCTTCCCTCTCTGCCATTCCCGTCTCCCAGCCAGGATCCCTGTGGGGCTGATGTCCAGAGAGTGCTGCGGGTAGAGGGGTCCCAGGGGTGGCTAGACCCCTGGGTCCCACTGCCAGGGCCCAGATGGGCCAGGGTCTCCTCCATCACCCTGGGGGCGGGGAGGGGAGATGGTCCTGGAGAAGAGCGCATTGGGGCTCTGTGCTTGAGGGCAGGGAAGGAGGGTGCAGCTCCAGGACTCTCCAATCAGGTGTATTTGATTTTTCCAGAGAAGGTAGCTGAGCTGCCTCCACCTTAGGAAATCGGCACAGGTGAGGAGAGTGTCCCTAGAGGCCTGCAGAGAAGCAGAGTCTGGAAGATGGCACCAGAGCCCAGGGAAGGAGACCTGGCATCCCGCTCCTCTTGGCTGGGCTCTGAGCCATTCCCAGCGCCCTCTGGGAAGAGGCAGCCGGGAACCAAGTCTGACCTGGGTTCAGTGCCCAGGGCAGGGACACGGGGCAGCCACCACCTCAGGTATCTGTGCTGCTGCCAGCCAGCAGAACAGAGACCTTCAGGAGCTGCTGAGCTGCAACCAGGGAGGGGAGCAGGGTGAAGGGTAAAGGAACTGTGGGCCCATGGATTTAGGCAGCAAGGGCTGGAGTCCCAGAGACACCGGGGCAGGACAGGGCCAACAGCACCTCCCATAGACATCCCCCCGCAGGACACTTGGCTTCCAGGGGACCTGGCCTAGCTCGTTCACACCCAGGCTCTGGGTGGGCAGAGCTTTGATCCTGGGACACAGAGCCAGTCCACCGCTGGCTGCATCTCCCTTCCCAGTACTCTCCCTTCCGCAAGCTGTGGAACAAGCTGGCTCTCCACCTCTTGTGGGCACTGTGCCACTCTGCAGAGACCAAGGTCATTGGCCCATTGCAGAGGGACCTGGCTGAGCAGAGCTTTCTTTCTGAAGCGATCCTGCTCTCAGGGAGCTGGCAAATACCCTGGCCCAAAAATCTGGGGGTCTGGGAAATGTCCATGCCAGGTTCTCTGGCCTCGCTTACCCTGGGTCTGCAGGCACCCTTCCTCTGGGCTGTACTGGAAGAGGGTGAATGGAGGGAGCAGGGTTGGGAGGGGACCCCAGCACCCCGTCCACCACTGCAGCAGTCAGCAGGGAGAAGGAGGAAGGCAGGGGTGGACTAGTGCAGGGAAGGAGAGGAGCAGTGGAACCACAAGGTGACATGAATTCCCAGACCCTGACATCCTTGCAGCCCTTGCCCCTTACACCCAGGCCAGCCCCTCAGTGTCAGCACACCCTTCCCCACGACACTGTTCGTTGGTCACTGCACCTCTGCCACACTCTCGATTTGGTCCTTCATACGGAGGAACAGCAGGAGCAGGACCTTCCGCACTGTCTTCTTCATCCTTTTATTGTTTCTCCCCATCACGGCCTTTATCAAATCTTTGAGGAGCCTGATGGAGAGCTCCAACACCTGGCTGGAGTCCTGGTAGGGAGGATGAAAGTGGGAAATCATCAAGAGCCCCTCCCTGTCCATGGTGAGCCAGGGCCTGTTAGTGTGGCTGATGTGAGGGCAGATGCTCCGGGCTCAGACCCTGAACGCAGTAGTTGTGGGCCAGATGGGTAGCTGCGGCTGAATGTCCCCAGAGCCTTGAAAGGCATGGCCAGAGGAGTGAGGAGGGGAGTTGTGCCCGAGTGCTGCCCACCGGGCTGGGCTGAGGGGCAGCTGTCTTTGCAGAGCGCCTGCCCATCTGTAGGGCTGAGGTGCCCACAGCAGCCTTACGTCATCAAAGAGGGGCGGGAGCTTCTCCGCCAGCTGCAGAGCAATGAGGCTGGCTTCCTCCCTCTTCATGTATGCCATCATGTTTCTGAGGAATATCACAGCCTTCATCCTAGCATTACCGTTTGCATCCTCCAGGGTCTCCTTGATGTCTGGCAGCAGTAACATCACTTTTCTTGCCTGTATGAAACACAAAGTTTCCTTATGGTGAAACGGTGAAAGACCAGCCTGGAAAAAATGCTCGCGTCGCAGAGCATCAGCCTCCTCTCTGGCTTCCCAGCATGCGGCCCAGAGTCACTGCAGATGCCTCCTGGCTGGCAGTGGCCACTGAGGGGATGCGGAGAGAGCAGGAGGAAGGGAAGAGAGCGGAGGAGAGCAGTGTCCCCTTCCTCGGCCACACTCTTGCTGACCAACGTGAACAGGGAGAGGGATGGGTAGCCCTCTGCCCAGAGGGCTCCCCAGGCACCCACCCGGCCCCCTCCATTGCAGGGAGGGTGATTGGAGCTGTCACCCCACATTCTGACTCCCAGCCATTGCCAAGCCACTGCATCAACCACTGCCCCAGGCCCGGGCTGCCAAGGTGGCTCTCCTTGGCTCCACCCTGCTCACTGTCTCAGCTGTGTTCAAAAGCGTGATGAGGCCCCTGAGAACTAGCGAGAGCATCACCAGACTTGGACGGCTCAGGTACCTCTGGGTATTGTACATGGCCGCAAACTCCTTTCTTCCAATGTCATCGCAGACCGGCAGCTAAAACAAAAACAGCGGTAAGAGAGCAGTAGAATCTGCAGGGCTGCCTCCACCATGCTGGCGCAAAGGAGGCACGACCCACGTGCAGTGGCAAGCATCTCCTCTCCCCAGACTCGGAGGCCTCTCAGTCTGTGCAGAGGCCATGCCTGTGCCGCAGGCCCAACACTTAGCCTGACTCTGCTTTCTGCCTCTTTTCTCTGCCCCTGCCCCTGCCCCTGTCCCAGGTTTTCAGGCTGCAGAGCAGGGCAGAAGGATGCAGGCAGGGCAGAGGAAGAGCACTGCTTGTGTGCTGGGGCAAAACTACATGGGGTGGCCCCAAGTCCCTGGCGCGGGGTCTGGCTGGTGGCGGGCCGGTGCCTGCTGGCCCTGCTGACCCTAAGGGGCAGTGTCCATCTGTACTGGGATGGGGGTTCCGTGCCTGTTTCCCTTTGGAGGCAGGCACAGCCCTCAGGAAGAGCATGGTCACTCACAGCCAAGGAATAGATGCAGGTGTCCTCCGTGGCACAGCTGAACACCTTGCGCAGCTGCTGGTCCTGGAGAATGCTGAGCAGCTCCATCAAGATAGTCAACAAAGACCAAGGCTCAGAGGCCACCACCTCCCACGTTGCCAGGGCAGCGCTGCAGACCCAGAGCACTCGGTCAGCAGGCCTACCTTGGCCAGTGCACCTGGCCAGGACCAGCCTCTCTGGAGCCAGGCTGTGCTGTTGCCCTGGCACTACCTGCCCCCTTTGCTTGGGGTGGCCGGGGGCCCTGTCTGGGCAGTCAGGAGGGGGCTGAGGTGGTGTACCCCATGGGGCAGGGAGGAGCGTGGTGGTGGGGCTCTGGCTTGCCAGCTTTGGCTACTGCTAGTCTGGCTGACCCCCTGGGCATGGGAAGCGGCCAGTAACTGAGCATTAGGCAGCCACTCGCTCAGTGCCCACAGCAGAACAGGGGGAGAGAAAGGGAAGGGTAAAAGTGAGTCAACTGGAGGGTTGGGGTAAAACACGTTTCATAATTGAAATAAAATAAAGTAATAACAGCAGTAATAAATTGTAATGACAAAGGAAATAACAGAGAGAGCGAGTGAAACCCCAAGAAAGACAAACAATGCAAATGAAAGCACTTGCCAACCGACCGAGGCCCAGCCAGCCCCCGAGCAGCGGCCTCCTGCCAACATCCCCTCCAGGTTTATCGCTGGGCACATCACATGGCATGGAGCGTCCCTTTGGTCTGCTGAGTCAGCTGTCCCCGGCTGTGTCCCCTCCCAGTGCCTTGTGCATCCCCAGCCTGCTCGCTGGCGGGGTGGGGTGAGAAGCAGAAAGGGCCTTGATGCTGCGGGAGCACTGCTCAGCAATAATGAAAACATCCCTGTGTGATTAACACTGTTTCCAGCACGAATCCAAAACATGTCCCCATAGGAGTTCCTGGGAAGAAAATGAACTTTAAGGCAGCCAAAACCCGCACAGCTCCCTGGAACCAGAGAGGATTTTGATGCCGGGAGAAATGACTACTGGCCAGCTTTGTGGTGCAGGGGTGCTTTTCCGTGTGCTGAGATGTCTCAGGAGGCTCAGGTTGGGCTAAATGATGTCTGCCTGGGTCTTGTCATTGTGAAGATGGTCTGAGCTGCCAGCATATAGACCAAGTGTTCAGTGACTTTCCTCAAGGGCAAGTGGGCTGCAAGAGAAGGGAGCAGAGAAGATGTGAACACCCCCTGCCTGCAGACAGACCCAGGAGTCCCCTCCCTCCACTTCCCCCTATCCCTTGAGTCCTCTCCTTCTGCCTGGTGACAGGAGGGAAGGGGATCATGCACTTCTGATAGAGCCTCTTCCTGCTGCCTTTGCCTCAGGGTATGGCTCCACCAATCATCTATTTCATTTTCACAGTCTCTAATACTTCTTAACCTTTCTACCTCTTCCTTCAGTTCAACCACCTGCCTGAGCAGATCATTTACTTGATCACACTGTATACAGGCAGTGACTCTGGCTCCCTGTGAGAGCATTGCCAGGCTCAGGCATTCGTTGCAGCCCGAGACCTGCACAGCCACATGCTTGCACGGGAGCTCAGTCTGAGTTCCCACATTCTTTCTTGCAGCGGCTTTTGACCGTTTTGCAGCCATGTTCTTCTCTTGTGCCGCGAGGTGGTGAATCTCTGCTGTCAGCTTCCCTGAGCCTGAGCCCCTGCACGCCGATGTTCCTCTGCTTGCGCTTGCCCAGCTTGTGCTCAGCTTAGACGCAGGGCTTTAAGTGACCTACCATGCGAAATGCTGCGCCTTGTTCGCCCCCTCCCACTGCGGTGCCGCAGTGACGCCCTGGGTGACACCCACTGGCTGCCCGCGTGCTGGGTGCACAGCGGCCAGCTGCTGTGCTCCGGCACTGACCGTTTAGAACTGCCGCGTGTGACGTTGTCTCCGCCCCTGCCGCGTCAGCAGCCTGCCCCCGAGCTGCCGGTTCCAGCACGAACTAGCTGCTTTTCCCGGCTACGAGAGCCCTCAAAAGAGCCCTTTGCCGGCCTTATCCACCATGATCCCCTTCCCCATTGAGGCGTTACCTGCACTGAAGCTGGTCTCCTCGGTGACTGTTGAGACATGGCTCAGGACCACGGCAGGGCAAGCAGCGCTGTTTTCTGCATCCTGTGGTGGTGACAGGCAGGGGACACGTTACCAGGGCTAGGTATGTGTGCCAGGGGTCATAAGTCACCCTCCCCCATTTTTTCCCAGCAAAGCCCCAGCCGGTTCCAGCCCTGAGCGGCAGCCCCGGGGCCCAGGCTCAAGGAGCAGGGCATTTCTGTGGGTGCTGCACCCTGCTGGGCCGTACCACCGGCTGCCCTGGGCTTCCCCACATTGCCTCCAGCTCTGCTGTCTTGCAGCAGCGGGGGCATCACAGAATGGCTGGCCTGCTCCCCAGAGCTGTCCTGACCCATGTCTGCAGCTCGTATGCGGTGTCCACATCACACAGGCGATTTGTGGGTGGCAGGTCTCTCTTGTGGCACCCTGGGAATGGGGCCAAGCAAACCCCATCCTTCCCTTTCGATCTTTGTCCCCGGGTAGACCAAGCAGGATGTACCTTGTGCTGCAGAGCTTCATGCCAAGGAGGTGACAGCCGCTTGCAGAGCAACGCTGAGACCCGCCTGACAGCAAAGGTGCCCAGTGGCTGCAGAGCAGCCCAGGTGAGCTGGTTCTCTTGGAGGCCAGCTAAGCGGCCTTCCTCCGCCCCTGGTTTTGGTGAGATATGGAGCAGTGCAGAGCAGTTTCTCAGGCATCCAGGCTTGGGGAGGGCTTCCCAGTGCCCTGATGAGAGATCCTGCTTGCGGGAAGCGCCTCTTCGTAGAGCAAAGGCCGTATCCAGCCACCCAGCGCTGGGTAAGGCTGCCCCAAGGGGTGTCTCTAGGAGGACAGGGTCATCTGCCTGATGGCTCTGACACAGAAATGATGAGCTGAAGCCCCGTGGCCACGGCTGGCTGGTTCAATCTCTCTGAGTGCCTCGGCCTTTCTCCTCAGGAGCATTTAAGCTGAGCCGTTTTTCATGGTGTGAAGATGGATGCTGGTGACATCCAGTGGCTTTGTCACACTCCCACTTCAAAGTTTTGAGGTCTGAAATCCGGGGCCACCTGAAGGCCCTGGCAGAGATTTACAGAGAGTTTGTGTTCAATGTTTTGATCTCTTAGGGCTACAATATACTAGGGTTACGGAATGCAAGGGTTGCAGTTTGCTAAGGTTATGGGGTGGCAGGGTTATGGTATGCGAGAATTTGAGCAAGTTAGGATAAAGAGTGCTATTTTTATGGTCAGAATCTGGGTTTGTTGGTCCTGGATCCCTGGGGTTACGTTGTTTCTACCTTGTCTTGTGTTCTGTGTGGTCTTTTTTTTGGGGGGGTGGGGGTGAGGAGATCCTTTTTTAGCTTGTTTGGTTTTTTAGGGTTTGGATAGGGACCTTTGTACAATTTGTACAATGTTTCTTCTGCTTGAATTTTTGCTGTTCTGGTTGATTGTGTTGTGTTTTCTGTCTTGAAACCATCATTTCTGTGTGTCTAATGTGTCTACTGCAGGTCAGGCAGTTTCGATTCTGGTGCAGTCTGACTCATTTAGACCCACTTATATGGGCAGGGTCGCAGTTGGTCAAGTTCTGTTGCACATGTCTTCAAAGCTTTCTCTTATTGTTGCGTTAAAAGGAATGTAGCTTCCATATTTGTCTGTCAGAATCCCAGGACTTTCACCGATTTATCTTTCAGAGTCCCAGCAAAGGACTTTCACTGAGTCAGATTCACAAAAATCAAAATTAGTTATGTAATTGAGAGTGACAGAACAGATTTAAGTTGCCATTGATTAATTCACTGACTACAGTAGCTCTACTAATTAAGATCAGTATTGCTAGCAATAATAATAATAATAATAATAATAATAATAATAATAATAATAATAATAATAAATGATAATACAACACCCTGGGGGTAACATTCACCAGAGGGTGAAAGGCGCAGTGCTTACCTAGAAAGGCATCCCTGCCTGGGGTGGAGGAAGAGAACACAGCCCATCGATTGGTCCGTCAGGTATCAAGGTTCTTTTCTCTCAATTTAACAGTCATTTTCTCCACCTTTTTATCCCCCAAATTACGAGGTTTCCCTCCCCCAGGTGACACGTAGTATGATTTGAGTGGAGAGACGAGTGCTATAGTCATGTATGTTTAGCACGTTCTCTATAATCTTCATGAGCATATGCAGGGGTGTCAACTTTAAAATGCATTTCAGCGGTAATGAGGCAGAGGTCAGCCATCGGGCATGATAGCCTTTCAAAGCAACAAAAAACTACACAGGTTCCTGTTATCATGTTGTCTTAGCTGATGAAAAGCAGCGCTGTCCTGCCTACACAGGGCTTTGTTGTCAGAGAAGCAAGTGGTGAGCGCTCCTGGTCAGATGCGGCTCCCTTGGCAAATGCTTGTGTTCATCTCTCGGCCCCCAGGTCTGGTTCCTCCTTCCCCCCTCCCCCCGCCCCCAAACTGTGCTGCCGGCTCTTGTGAAATGGGAGTACCGAGGGAGGAAGTTCCAATCAACCGATCAGGGAGGTTTTCTTCCTGGTTCTTGCAGTTACAGCTTTTCAAACAACCCAGCAAAGAAGTTTTCCGAGGAAACGTGACCAAGGAGGGTGTAGGGTTGAGCTCCGATTACTCTCTGTGTTGGTTGTGTCTGTCCTCGGCCAGGCATGCGTGAGCTTTCAGATGAGAAATGGGACTGTTCCAGGCTGAAGTGAGCAGTCAGGATCCAAAATCTGCTTTGCTTACGGCAATCAGGTGGATATGACTTCTGTAAAAGCCTCTGGTTTTGTCATTAGTAGTCCTTTCTCCTACAATTTGAAATGACTCTGAAGTCCAGAGGAAGCTTGCTGTTGCGTTCCCTAGCGGGGAGGATGAGGAATTAGTTTCAGCTAAATGATTTCTCAGTGTTCTGAAGAAGTATTCTGTCGTTTAGAAATAGAAGTAAAATCATCCTTTCATTGTTGAAATAATGTCTTCTGGTACGTATGTTTTGGTCTAAGAAAGGTTCCTGCCTGGAGGAATAATCCACTGAAAAATGGAGCATAAATGGTGAAATGGTCTTATTTTGTCTGTGATCACTGAGCAAAACCACCCTGACAGAGCTTGACTAGATATACAGCATCATTCTGATTCAGTCTGCAAAGGTAAGGGCTTTTAATATGTAAAACCGTAGGCAGATTACAGGGAATAGTTGCTGATAGTGCTTTAAAATATTTAGTCCTATCCAGCTTGTGTAAGTACGATATAAAGATCATTCTTATGGATACATCTTTGCATTTTAAAAGTGTCTCAGGTGGATGTTTGGTTTTTTTTTTTTTTTCATCCGGGCCTTATGTGGAAGGTCAGCAGGCTTTTCGCCTCTTCAGAAGATTAACATGGTGTAAGCCAAGGCAAAGCATGGAGAACTTTGGGCACACACTGTTTTTGAAAGGTATTTCCAGGCTGTTTTCATAAGTAATTTTTTTCAAGTCTTTCTGCTCTGCAAAAAATGAATCCAAAGAATTCACGTCCCTTTGGTTTACTCAAACTGGACGATCAGCTTAAGAGGGGAGATACCACTTTCATTGGAGCCAATTCTGCTGTACTTCTGAAAGCAAGCTCAAAAAAACCCCCGGATTTCTGTGATCCAAATTCTAGCACTGCCGGCTTTCTTTCTGTTTAAAGGCAAAGCAGCTGAGTGGCGTGGTTGTTGATGCTCCAAGAAATAGACAGAGATGGTGGGCTCTCTTCTGTGTTCTCTCAGTCTTGAGCACTGGTGGAATTAATGAAAATGTTTTTAGGTAACAGCTATGAAAGCCATGGCGCAGCGTTTTCATGCTTTAGCCAAGTGCCTGGTTTATTGCAGGGCAAGCTAGTCAGATCTTAGAATCTGCTTCACGCAGCTGAGACTTTGCTGAGGTTTGTTTTTTTCCAAAGATCGCTTGGGTTTGTAGCCTCACAGAAGCAAAAGCAGCTTAAGCTAGATCAGGAAAGAACCTCATGCATTAGTAGACTCTCCTCTAGTGACCTTTGAGACCATTTTGCTGTTGACATTCCAACTATTTTAAAAAAATGAAGAAGATTTTGCTGCTTGTGTTTGAGTATGAAACCTGAAGATTTCTTAAAATGTACTGTTAGAGTGTTGAGACAATAGCAACGCAATGTTACATACAAAATTTTGCTTTTATATCTGTAAAAGGATTCTCTGAAGTGCTATGCAATTACATAGTAACATACATTCTTACAAAATGACTGATGTTTTTTCTGTATTTATGTTATTTTCAGAATACACAGATGACAATGCCCTGATTCCTAACAACTTGTGAGTAGTGCTCTGATTCCTAAGAACTTGTGAGTAGAACTTGTGAGTGCACATTATCCACCCCTTATTCCATACCATCTACGTCATGCACATATCTTTCAGTTCCCATAGTCTATGATCCATCCTTTAAAAAATGTCCATTAAGCTCACATAGTCCATGACGGTAGGCTCCAGCGGTGAGAACAGTCTCTCAGGGCACATAAGATGATGTGTAGTGCTGAACTGTTGGGTGCTGTATTTGAAGCTCGTGACTGGGGAAGCCAATGCAGTCCATGCCCACGGTCCACAGGTGGAAGATGTCGATCTCAAGGAGATTGCTGGGCGCCAGCTGCTGAGGCTGGTGTACCTGATGCAGTCCATTATATCGTTCTATCTTACCCGAGGCTGGTGCGTGATAAGGATGTGATATACCCACTCAATGCCATGCTCTTTGGACAAGGTGTCTATGAGGCTGTTTCGAAAGCGAGTTCTGTTGTCCGACTCAATTCTTTCTGGGGTGCCATGTCGCCATAAGATTTGCTTTTCAAGGCCCAGGATAGTGTTACGGGCGGTGGCATAGGGCACAGGGAATGTCTCCAGCCATCTAGTGGTTGCTTCCACCATTGTGAGCACATGGCGCTTGCCTTGGCGAGTTTGTGGGAGTGTGATATAGTCAATCTGCCAGGCCTCCCCATATTTATATTTTAGCCATCGTCCTCCATACCAAAGAGGCTTTAACCGCTTGGCTTGCTTAATGGCAGCACACGTTTCACATTCGTGGATAACCTGTGCAATAGTGTCCATGGTCAAGTCCACCCCTCGGTCACGAGCCCATCTATATGTCGCATTCCTTCCTTGATGGCCTGAGGCATCGTGGGCCCACCGAGCTATGAATAGTTCACCCTTACATTGCCAGTCCAGATCCACCTCAGCCACTTCAATTTTAGCAGCCTGATCTACCTGCTGGTTGTTTTGATGTTCCTCAGTGGCCCGATTCTTGGAGACGTGGGCATCTACGTGACGTACTTTCACAACCAGATTCTCAATCCGGGCAGCAATATCTTGCCACGGTTCAGCAGCCCAGATGGGCTTACCTCTGTGCTGCCAGTTGTTCTGCTTCCACTGCTGTAACCACCCCCACAGAGCATTTGCCACCATCCATGAATCAGTAAAGAAGTAAAGTACCAGCCATTTCTCTTGCTCAGCAATGTCCAAAGCCAGCTGAATGGCTTTTACCTCTGCAAACTGACTCGACTCACCTTGTCCTTCGGTGGCTTCTGCAACTTGTCGTGTCGGACTCCACACAGCAGCCTTCCACTTTCGATGCTTTCCCACGATTCGGCAGGACCTATCAGTGAACAGGGCATGTTTCTTCTCATTTTCTGGCAATTCATTATATGGTGGGGCCTCTTCTGCACACGTCACCTCTTCCTCTAGTGATCTTCCAAAATCTTTGCCTTCTGGCCAGTCCATGATCACTTCCAGTATTCCTGGACGACTGGGGTTTCCCATTCGAGTTCGCTGGGTGATCAGTGCAATCCACTTCCTCCACGTAGCATCAGTTGCATGATGTGTGGCAGGGACCCCTTCTTTGAACATCCAGCCCAGCACTGGCAGTCGAGGTGCTAAGAGGAGCTGTGCTTCAGTGCCAACCACCTCCAAAGCAGCTCGAACCCCCTCGTATGCTGCCAATATCTCCTTTTCCGTTGGGGTATAGCGGGCTTCAGATCCTCTGTATCCCCGCCTCCAGAACCCCAGGGGTCGACCTCGAGTCTCCCCTGGTGCTTTTTGCCAGAGGCTCCAGGTAGGGCCATTCTCCCCGGCTGCAGTGTAGAGCACATTTTTAACGTCTTGTCCTGCCCTGACTGGCCCCAGGGCTACTGCATGAACTATTGCCTGCTTAATTTGTTCGAAAGCTTGTCGTTGCTCAGGACCCCACTTAAAATCATTCTTTTTCCGCATCACTTGATATAGAGGACTCACAATCAAACTGTAATTTGGAATATGCATCCTCCAAAAACCCACAACACCTAAGAAAGCTTGTGTTTCCTTTTTACTAGTCGGTGGGGACATTGCCGCTATTTTGTTATTCACATCCATTGGGATCTGACGGCGTCCATCTTGCCATTTTATTCCTAAAAATTGGATCTCCTGTGCAGGTCCCTTAACCTTACTTCGTTTTATGGCAAAGCCAGCTTTCAGAAGGATTTGAACTATTTTATTCCCTTTCTCAAAAACTTCTTCTGCTGTGTCACCCCATACAATGATGTCATCAATGTACTGCAAATGTTCTGGAGCTTCACCCTGTTCTAGTGTGGTCTGGATCAGTCCATGACAAATGGTGGGGCTGTGTTTCCACCCCTGGGGCAGTCGATTCCAGGTGTACTGGATGCCCTTCCAAGTGAAAGCAAACTGTGGCCTGCACTCTGCCGCCAAAGGGATTGAGAAGAATGCATTGGCGATATCAATCGTTGCATACCACTTGGCTGCCTTCGACTCCAGTTCGTATTGAAGCTCTAGCATGTCTGGCACGGCAGCGCTCAGCGGTGGTGTGACTTCATTCAGGCCATGATAACCCACTGTTAGCCTCCACTCTCCATTAGATTTTCGCACTGGCCATATGGGACTATTAAAGGGTGAGCGAGTCTTGCTAATCACTCCTTGAGTCTCTAGTTGACGAATCAACTTATGGATGGGAATCACAGAGTCTCGGTTAGTGCGATATTGCCGTCGATGCACCGTTGTGGTAGCAATCGGCACCTGTTGTTCTTTGACCCTCAACAACCCTACCACAGAGGGGTCCTCTGAGAGACCAGGCAAGGTGGATAACTGTTCAATTTCCTCTGTCTCCAAGGCAGCTATGCCAAAAGCCCACCGGTATCCTTTTGGGTCCTTGAAGCATCCTCTCCTGAGATAGTCTATGCCAAGGATGCATGGAGCCTCTGGGCCAGTCACAATGGGATGCTTTTGCCACTCATTTCCAGTTAGGCTTACTTCAGCTTCCAGTACAGTCAACTCTTGGGATCCCCCTGTCACTCCAGAAATACAAATGGGTTCTGCTCCTCTATAATTTGATGGTATTAAGGTGCATTGTGCACCAGTGTCCACCAGAGCCTTATACTCCTGTGGCTCAGATGTGCCAGGCCATCGAATCCACACAGTCCAATAAACCCGGTTGTCCCTTTCCCCCACCTGGCTGGAGGCAGGGCCCCTCTAATCCTGATCATAGTATACGTTACTCACGTGTTGCAAAAATGATTTGGAAGTCCCTTCAAGAGGATCGGAGGTAAGATCAGGCCTTCCATTCTGTCTGGGGAACTCTCTGCTGGAAACAGGAGCTGCACTTTTCCTGGAGGGATCCCCTTTTGTGATTGTTCTTCCTTGCAGCTCACGTACCTGTGTCCGTAGGGTTGAGGTAGGTTGCCCATCCCACCTCCTCATGTCCTCTCCGTGGTCACGCAGGTAAAACCACAGGGTGCCTCGTGGTGTGTACCCCCTATACTCTCCCTCTTGAGTAGGGAAACGCCTGCTCCTAATAGCTGAGATGCTGGCCTGTACAGGTGGGGAGTAGGACATACTCTCTTCAAGTTGCTGGACCTTCTGGGACAGTTTCTCCACAGCTGAAACGAGGGGGGAAGATAGGCTTTCTTCATACTGACGGAGTCGTCCAGCCACCTCATCCACCATTGGTCCCTCTTCACCTCTCCATTCCGTCACTGCCAAGGAGTCGGCATATGATGATGGCGCGCTCCGTACAAACTTCTGCCATATGGGCCTCGTGCACTGGACTTCATCAGGATCTGTGGGTAACTGCGCGTTATCTGGGTCGAAGTAAATCATCTCTCGTACGGCTAATTCCATTAGGTACTGGATACCTTTTTCCATGGTGCTCCACTTGCTTGGACGACGTACATCTTCACTGAAAGGATACCTTTCCCTTACACCTGACAGGAGTCGCCTCCAGAGGCTGAGGGCTTGTGTCTTTTTCCCAATTGCCTTGTCAATGCCTGCCTCCCTAGACAGGGATCCCAGCTGCTTAGCTTCCCTGCCCTCTAATTCCAAGCTACTGGCCCCATTATCCCAGCATCGGAGCAGCCAGGTGACAATGTGCTCACCAGGAAGTCAACTGAAATCTTTTTGCATATCTCGCAGCTCACTCAGGGATAGGGATCGGGTGATTATCTCTGGTTCTGTCTCTTCCTCCTGTTCCTTTGATGGCCCTGGTTCATCATCATCCTTTACTATGCAAACTGATTTCTTGGTGTATTTCTTCTTCTGTATAGGAGCAACTGATACTGGCACAGGTTGGTTGTCCGGTTCAGCTGCAGTGTCTGCCGCTGGGGTTTGAGTGGCTGCATTGCCTGTCACCAGGGTTTGAATAGCCACAGTGCCTGCCACTGGGGTTGGAGTAGCCTCATTGTCTGCTGGTCTGGCTTTCCCCTCTTTTCCCTGAGGGTCCTGCATAGTACTGAGCAGCGTTTGGTAGACACTGGCCAGGGCCCAACACAGCGCCGTAAGCTGTGCCTCTCTAGATAGCCACAGCATTTTCCTTTCAAGTATTCTATTACTTTATCAGGGTCCTGTAGTTGTTCAAGGGTGAAGTCCCAAGCCATTGGAGGTGAGAAGCTCTCTAGATACCTGCCCATGTTCTCCCACATCCCATGCCACCCCTGACTATCTGGCCTTGGGACGGATTTCTGAGTGGTAGTCTTAAACAGCTGTTTTACCCTAAACAAGACTTGAAAAACATTCAGGAGACATAGCAATAGGAACACGCTGGTTTGAGCGTCCCAAGGATATTCAGAATTCTCAAGAGGTGTTATACCTGGACCAAAGGAGAAAAGGGAGGCAAAAGAAAGATACTGGGGAAAGTATCTCCCCCTGTTTCTCCCATAGATTGGGTGTGATTATTGATAACTTCTGAGAGACGGTAACCAAGGTATGGACAGGACAGGACAGCAATACTGCATAGAAACCCCAACAAAGCCACTTGAATAGTGATGTTACCATATCATAAGCTGATATTGCACAGGACAGCAAAATGATAGTCCCGATCCCTCTCCCCGAGATAACAAACAGCATCACAGGGAGTACATACAGCATATAAGAATTTACATAACACAGCCATGTAAACAAACGAAGCAACATTGTAACCAGCGACTATTTAACTAATAGGAGAAATGCATATAAGAAATCCGTTTTAACAAGCTCTGGTCAGATCTGTCGTTATTGCACCCCTTCGTGCCCCACGTTGGGCGCCAAAAAGGACTGTCGTGGTTTGGCCTCAGCCAGCAACAGAGAACCACGCAGCTGCTCGCTCGACTCCCACAGCCGTGGGAAAAATCAGCAAAAAAGGGCAAGAACTCGTGGGTTGAAATATTATAATTTAACAGAACAGACAAAGGGAAGAAGAAAGAAAAACAATAACACCGGTAAAGGAATATAAGAACGCGACTACAGTACCGCCGCAAAGCACACTGACCGGACCCACAGCGCCACAGCCTGCCCAGGAGTGGCAACTGACTTCCTCTCCCCGCCTAGCTCCTTTTATAGCTGGGCATGGGTCATGTGGTATGGAATACTTGCCTCCCCTGCAGGCTCCTTGGGGAAATTAACCCCATCCTTGCCGGAACCAGGACAAGAGGCATTCAGATTGTCTCTCTCTTGTTAAAGCGGGTCTTAATTTTTGTTGTCATTGGGTAGATTTTAGTGTATCTGTCCCAAAGTAGGCTGACATTTTTGGGCCTGCTGGGACATGGGGTTCAAACTCCAACAATGGTAACTTTTAAGATGATTCTGTTGGGGTTTTTCTTGGGGTCAATTGTTCTGAGACCCAAGTTCCCTGTTTCCTCAAGATCCTGTTTCCTCAACATGCAGAGATTCCTTATGAAATGTGTTTGCTCTTATTGCTTTTATAGTAAAGACAGAACATAATGTTTTGATGTTCAGGTTTTATAATCTGTTTCCACGGCTTTACGTTGGGTACAAGTGCTTTATTTTAAGTTCTGATCACCTTTACTTCTTCTCCTAGAAGTTGAACTGAGCCCGTGAGTGGAACATCAAAAGCAGTGTGTCAAAACACAATCTCACAATTTTTTCTACACACTGCAATTCATTCTAAACAATGTACCCATGTATTAATTTTCCAAACATCTATTTTTAGTTAACTTAAATTAATCTATTTTCCAGTAAAATGCAGTATATGTTGCAAATACGATGTATTTATTTCAGCATAGTAAAAAGTGATGGTGTGGGTGATGATCCTAAAACTCTACCATTGAAGTGATATTGTTTGGGCCCCTCTGAGTACATAAAAGGCTTCAATAGATTGCTGTGAATTTAAATATCATTGCTACACAAACTGGTATTCTAAAGTTCTGCGTTTGACCTTTCCACTTTATCTGATGAAGCGGTTTAGTGTAATAGTTTGTCTGCAAATGAAAATATCTAAAACCCACTATACGAATTTTGGCACAAGGTTATAGCCTGCTGCATTTATGGGTAAAATCCCTGCCATTTTTCTTAACTTCTGCCTGCAGTACGTTTTCGTACCCTAGCAGTTAATGTAATGCATTTATGTAAACCACATTTATGGTATTTGATCTAACTCGGATGGGTTTTTATTTTTTGAAAATAGTTATTTTTCTCTTTCTTTGCTAGCATCTGTATAAACACAAGTCACACGTTCATGAATAAAGTTACCATTCTTTTAGCCTTGTGTGTTCCCTGCCATGTCCGTATTACATTTCTAAGAAGCACCTTACCATCAGCTAACAGAGGTGTCTCAAAAAAACAAGGAGGGAGGCCAGAAGCCTTGCATCGCTCTTTGCAAGTCCTCTCTCTCACTGTAAAAGCAATGCAGCCACAGGTGCTTCTTGTGTTGGGGTCACAATTAGCTGTATTCTTAAAGCTAACTCAAGTCTTGCTCTGAAGTGGGGGGGGGGGTTCTTTTGTTTTGTTTTGGGGTTGGTTTGTTTGTTTGTTTCAAATACACAGGTTTCTGCATGTATTGCAAAGCAGAACCTGGATCTTAGTGTGGTAGGAATAAATGACTGGGAAGCTTGCCAAGTATTCTTGAACAGTAAAGCAACAAATTTAAAATTAGCTCAGATTGTTTTTAAAAGGATGCACAAAAGCTTATTCTTTGACTAATTCTTCATTGTCTTCCTCTTCTGTTGCCTGTCATTCCACGCTTGCAAATTTGCGCTGCTGTCCTACTATTGCTACAGCCAAAGCAAGAAAGCGGGTGCGCTTTGGTGTAGTACAACTACGTTGATAGCTGCAAGGATCCGTAGGTGGTCTTTGTCCTTAGAGGCTGCAGAAATGCAGAGACTCATGCAGAGACCCATTGCTTTAGCCCCATCAAGTACATCTGTGATCTTTCCTGGCTGAACTTTCAGTTTAGCCAAGCTATTGGGTTTTAGGAAACCACAGTAATGTCACTGTAGCACTCCAGCAGCGACCTTACCCTTTTCCTCCTATTTTCTGCCCCCTTTCCCGCTTACTTTGTGTCAGTTTCTGTTTAGTCTTCTGTTTGAAATTGGAGTTAATTCATTGACTGTTGATTCTGGTTTTTGGGGGTTGGGGTTTGTTTTGGTGGGTTGTTTTTTTTTTTTTTTCCAATTCTTCTGCAGTATTATCTTACGGTTGTATACAAGTGTCATGGATATGTTGTTTCTCCTTGACTGATTGGAGGGAAATACTTCAGTATTACTGAATAATACTCCAATAAAGAGCTTTTCTAATACCTGGTTTGTGCTGAAAACCCACAAAAGGAGAGAGGCTGTGCCTGCCATGAGAGAACATAGGCCTGTTTTCTGCATGTAAAAAAGAGTGGCCTATGGAGCATAAAGCTTGAAAATACTTGATCAGGCATCCTTTTTAACAGAACTGGGCACAAAATGTTCTGCAAAGAAGGAAACTTGAATCTTCTCACAAGGCTTGCAATGAAAAGAAGTTCTCTTTTTCCCGATCTGGGTGTTCCTCTGCAAAGGCACATTTTTAAGAACTTTTTAGTTCTTAATACAGTGATCTTGTGTGTGCTTTCCTAAACACGGAGGGAAGGAATGATTAACTGAAGTGAGGTTACAATCTACATACATCTTCTGCACGTAGGTATTTTTTCCCCAGAGTCTGCTAAAACTACTCCCTTGAATTCGTCCACTACATTAGGTAATAAAGGAGAAGAACTTTTTCCAAGGAAGGGTTTTAATATCTCTTCTGATCAGCTTAGTGACCTCATGAGGAGAACTCTTCAGTTTACATTTACATTACCCTGTATCAGCTGGGTGCATCTGCCCTGAGACAGCCGCAGGTACTTACTTCACAGAAAAACCTATTTCCGTATCTCCCAGTCCAAGTAGCTCTGGGAATCTGGACATCAAAGATTCCTCTGCATAGCCTTCTTGCACTTAGGAAATTACTCCTCAAAAGTGGCCCGATCCAGTCAGCAGAAGTTATTTTTGTTAGCTATTGTTAAAGGAGAAGCTGCTGCCTGGACATTCACACACCATTCATGGTGTCGCACACACACTTACTCCCAGGCACGCTTCCTCCTTCTTCAAGCTCAACCCTAGGTTTCCTGCAGCAGAGTCTCAGACATTGGATTTCATAAAATAATTCATTTAATTGGAAGGTAGAGCAGCAAGAACAGCCCAGGCTGCGTGCCTCCGAAGAGAGGGACCTTGAACAGAGAAATCCCTGGGCAATTATACCCTTGTGATCCGTACACTCGCCCCTCACACGCCCTTCACGGGCTGTCCACGTTTTTTAGTCCAATGGTGATTTTTACTCTGGGATCATAGAATCATAGAATTGTCTAGGTTGGAAGAGACCCTTAGGATCATCGAGTCCAACCATCTACCCTACTCTACAAAGTTCTCCCCTACATCATATCCCCCAAGACCGCATCTAAATGTCTCTTAAACACATCCAGGGATGGTGACTCAACCACCTCCCTGGGCAGTCTATTCCAATGCCGACCACTCTTTCTGTGAAAAATTATTTCCTAATATTCAGTCTAAATCTACCCTTTTGGAGCTTGCAAAGGGGCAGCCAAAACTTGGCTTCGGAGATGCCCAAAGCTGCCCTGTGTTCTAGCCAAATGTCCACTCTTAAACAATTCAAGAGAGCTGAACCACTGGGTATTTTTCATCCCTGCACAATGCTGTGTTGCTGTGACTTTACCAGCCATAGTCATGGACTCTGGGTCTGCCATGTAATGCGGTCAAAGCAGGTATTCAGAACAAAAAGGAGTGCTTCTCCAAAATGCTTATGAGACAGAAGGCAAGAGCTGGTTGTAGAACGGTGGGAATATTATGAAATGGGCAGTATCACTCAGAATGAGAACGGTGATCTGGGTACAGCCATAGCGTGGCAGTTTCCATGGCGCTGAGCAGCACAGCAGGCAGCAAGGCCGGCTGCCAGGGGTACGTGAACAGCTCCTCCTGAGCGTGGAGATGGGCAGAGGAGAGGACGGTGCTGCTCCTCTTGGTGTGCAGCGGGGCACCGTCAGTGGAAGCTGCTCTCCGGGCATTTGATTAAGAGCTGTTGTCTTGGTACACCCAGAAGGTGACAATTGCTGGGGAGTGGAGCCGTGGGGCAAAGGACTTTAGCTCCCAGCACAAGGCGGGGATGTCCCAGCTCGGTGCAAGCTGTCTGCTGGAAGAGTGAAAGCTGGCAGGAGGAGTCACGCCCTGTGCCATCTGCAGCCACCAATCTGCAGGGGAATATGGTGAGGTGAATGCCAGGGCCAGGAGCTGAGGGCAGGAATCGCTCTTCTCAGGAGCCTTTCCTGCTGGCACCAAAGGCAGGCCTCTTCTCACCACTCCTTGGAGGCCTCTCTTCCCCTCGGCTTGCTGAGAGATGACCTGCACTGTGCAGGCTTCCAGCTCAGCAGGCGTGCTTTGAAAGCAAACGGCATCGATACCACTGAAACTTGGTACAAGCACCGGTCAGGGAGAGACAGCCCCTTCCCATCTGCTCTGGACACAGGGGGATTCTCAGCCAGCCAGCACAAACAGGGCAGGTGCAGACCTTCCCTTCACAGCTTCAGTGTGGCTTGAAGCAGGTTTCGAAACAGAGATGTAAACCGAGGAAACAGTCACGTGACTGATTTCTTCTAATGATCAGATTTACCAATCCCTTGGGTATTTTTAGTATCTACAGGATAAGAGAGAGCACAAATCAGCGGGACCACACTTTTCCATTCCAATACTAACGTCTGGATCGTTGAAGAATCAGAGGTGTCACAGACAAAGAAAACCCTTTGGCTGGCAAGGTCCGATCCCTCCCCTGTCCTCTCCAGGGTGCTGTTTCACTGACGTTGGGCAGCAGTCTCGGTATGCCTGACCCCAGCAGCGAGTCAAACGCAGGTGGTACGGTCAGGGAAACAGGTTTCTTAGAATCATAGAACTGTTGAGGTTGGAAGGGACCTTTAAGATCATCAAGTCCAACCATTAACCTAACCTGACAAAACCACTTCTATACCGTGTCCCCAAGTACCACGTCTCCTCTTTCTTTAAACACCTCCAGGGAGGCCTGCTGCAGGCTGCACTGGGCAGGTACAGGGCTGCTGGACTAGGACCCTCAGCCATCCTGTCTCCTTTCCAGCTGCACCTTCTAGTCCCTCTTTTCCCCTTTTATCCTGACACTCTACTTTCCCATCTTTTCTCCGGCAGGTTTTCCTGCTATGGTCTCACCAGTTTCACCCCAGGCCAACTAGTTTTCTTCATTTCGTGGTCTGCCACGTCCAACAGTTTCTCTCTTTCTAAAGCGGTGAGTTGCACCTCAAGCCTGGGTAGATGAAGACAAAAGCGAGCGAGAGCTTCGGTAAGCAATGAGACAGCAGACACCTTCAAAAAATGTCTGTCCTCTCCACTGCGCACCTTAGAAATCTCGGGAAATCTCTAATGGCACAAATAAGGAGCAGTTTAGAAGCTGTTCAAATCAGTCAGCCTTGGTTTGGATCCCAGTGAGATCTACATGTTTAGCGAAGACTTTGCTGAAGGAGTCCTCAAGCTCTCTGTCTCTCGGGCTGCAGGTGAGGGCATTGATTAAAGATGTTAAGGCAGGGTAGAAAAGAGAGAGGATATTCCTTTTGCGTCTCCAGTTCTGACAGCATCTGGTAAGCGACACACACTGTAAGAGTCCCATCAACAGTTGTATCCCCAAACAGCGATCGGGGCAGAGGACCAGGCATAAACTTCTTTTGCTTCCTGGTACTGAAAGAGATTTTCAGCAGGGGGGAAAGGACATAACGGTGAGATGCCAGAAAGAGTAGAGATGTGAAGAGAGTACTACACAGAGGGGGAGAAGCAGGGGTCTCCCAGGGGGATCCTGGGGCCATTACAGGGTGTGTGAGCACAGGGCTCTGGGATGAGCTGGAGGGCAAAGGAAGGTCCTGAGGGGACATAAGGGCAGATGGGGGTACCTCGAGAGGACCCATGGGCCAATGGTGAGACGGCTCTCTGCGCCCCGCAATAGACACACTGCCCCTCCCAGCCTGGGCGGCAGGTCACAGTGAGTCCCTTTGTGACATCACTCGGCGACAACCCATGGCACCCTATAGAACAAGTGTGGCTGTGCCCTGCAGTGTCTGACAAGACAGCGACAGGACAGGGCAGAAGCGTGGAGTTCGCGAGGAGACCCCAAGCGCAGCCCACATCTTTCCCTTCCACCCCGGCAGCCCCACTGTGTGAAGGCACTTCCCTTAAGCTGTCCTTCCCTCTCCCCCACACTTTCCTCCATTTCACAGGATGGCGGAAAGACCCCACAGCTGCCCCATTGTAGCCTGGGAGGAGGTGGTGGCTTCCCAGGAGAGCAGCTTTCCCTCAGAGCCCTGCGAGGTGACTTGGGTCCAGCCACTTTGGATCGGTGAGTGAGGAGGCCCCTCTGGGACGGAGGGGGACGGGGCCAGCGAGTGCAACCAGCTCGATGCTCAGTATTTCCTCGGCTCACCAGCAGCAGGGGGGCAGGGGGCAGGGGGCACGGCGGTGCTTGAATGCCAGGGCTGCTCAGAGATGGGAGCCATTGTCCCCAGCATGGCCTCCCTCCTCAGCCATGCCGAGCTTAAAGCTCTTTTCACCATTTGGGAAGCCTGTTGGCAACGATGTTGTGTCCTACCGACCTGTCTTTCTCATCCATGCAGATGAGACACTTTCAGAGGAGAATCCAGAGCATCCAGAGCTACAATTGAGATGGGATTCGGACAGCAGCTGGTCGCTTTCTTCACTTGACAGCAGTGACATGGCAATGGTAATGAGCTGCCCCCTTGCTGGGACCCTTGTCCATGGCATGGGCAGGAGGCTTGTGTGAGCAAAGGGACCCAGAATCAGTGGGGTCTGCATGGCCTCACTGTCCCTGGTGAGAAGGTTGCTGCTGTCCCCTCACAGGGACTATGCAAGGGCGGCACTCCAGTGTCCCAGCAGCAGCTCCAGCCCTCCTGGCCACCACTGAGCCCTGGTTCTCTGTAGGGCCAGTATGCTGTGCCACCCCGAGAGCCCTCTACTCTCATCCTCCACCCTGCAGTGACTGTAGCCCCTGCTGCCAGCTTTCCTGTGGGCACCGCTGACACCACTGCAGGCGTCTCTCACAGGCACTGCTCAGGTCCTCAGCCTAGCAGGACCATCAGGGTGCTCGGTGTGACGTGGCTTTCTTTTTACACCTCCCATAGGTGTTTGGAGAATACCTGCAGCCTTCTCACATGACAGACGCTCTCCTCGTGGCCATTCATGCCTTGACAGCAGATGACATCTATGACAGGCAGATAGGCAGCAACGTCTTGGCCATGGCCGTGAGAGACCCTGCCTCCTGGCTGACGGATGTAAGTGCCCTGTGGCTGGCTAGTCCCTGCCCGTGAGCCCTGTAAGGGCTTGGTCTTCCCTCCTTCCCTAACCCAGCTCTCTTGGGCCCCTGAAGCCTTTTCAAGACAGCAAAGAGAGATTGGAAGGGCAGCAAGTTCAGTGGTAGCTGAGGAAATGGCTGTGCTCCAGTGGCCACCCCATCCTCACTTGTGTCCCCTCCAGGTGCCAAAGATCATGAGCTGCATCCATGAAAACCTGGAATACATTAACACGCAGTCAGCACGGAAGAGCGTGGAATCACTGCTTCTTGTGCTGATCGACCAGTACCCTACCAAAGTGGTCAGGAGCCTGCTGAAGATTTCTCCAACAGGGGACAGGTACTGGCCCCAAAAGCCATGAGGGCTTGATCCCTCTGGGGAGAGGGACCCGGAGACTCAAGGACACCCTTGAGGAGCAGGGCCCTCCATCCTACCATGCTTCCAATGCCCAGGGGGTTTGCCAGGCTGGCAGTAGCCAAAGCTGGCCAAGCCAGAGCCCCACCACCACGCTCCTCCCTGCCCCATGGGGAACACCACCTCAGCCCCTTCCTGACTGCCCGGGTAGGGCCCCCGGCCACTCCAAGCGAAGCGGGCAGGCAGGGCCAGGGCGGCAGCACAGCCTGGGTCCAGAGAGGCTGGTCTGGGCACGGTGTAGTGGCCGAGGCAGCCCTGCTGACCGAGTGCTCTGGGTCTGCAGCGCTGCCCTGGCCACGTGGGAGGCGATGATCTCTGTGCCTCGTGCTTTGTTGACTATCTTGATGGAGCTGCTCAGCGTTCTCCAGGACCAGCAGCTGCGCAAGGTGTTCAGCTGTGCCACAGAGGACGCCTGCATCTATTCCTTGGCTGTGAGTGACCATGCTCTTCCTGAGGGCTGTGCTTGCCTCCAAAGGGAAACAGGCACGGACCCCCCTGTCCACCTCCAAATGGCCATCTCCTCCAGTACCCAGGGACAAGGCCTCTTAGGGCCAGCAGGGCCAGCAGGGACCTGCTCAACACCAGCCAAACCCCATGCCAGACTCTTGGGGCACCGTTTTGGCCCCGGTGCACAAGTACAAAGCCTGCCCCTGCCCGGGCAGTGCTCTGCCTGCCCCCTGACTGCATCCTTCTGCCCTGCTCTGCAGCCTGCAAACCTGGGGCAGGGGCAGAGAAAAGAGGCAGAAGGCAGACTCAGGCTAAGTGAGACTCAGGCATGGCCTCTGCACAGACTGAGGGGCCTTCGAGTCTGGGGAGAGGAGATGCTTGCCACCGCCCGTGAGTCGTGCCTCCTTTGCGCCAGCATTGTGGAGGCAGCCCTGCAGCCTCTGCTGCTCTCTTACCGTTGTCTTCGTTTTAGGTGCTGGTCTGCAATGACATTGGAACTGTTGAGTTTGCGGCCATGTATAATACCCAGAGGTACCTGAGTCATCCAAGCCAAGTGATGCTCTCGCTGGTGCTCAGGGGCCTCATCACGCTTTTGAATACAGCTGAGACGGTGAGCAGGGTGGAGCCAAGCAGAGCCATGTTGGCAGCTGGGGCCTGGGGCAGTGGGTGATGCAGTGGCTTGGCAATGGCTGGGAGTCGGAAAGTGGGGTGACAGCTCCAATCACCCTCCCTGCAATGGAGGGGGCCGGGTGGGTGCCTGGGGAGCCCTCCGGGCAGAGGGCTACCCATCCCTCTGCCCCTTCACGTTGGTCAGCAAAGAGGGTGGCTGAGGAAGGGGGCACTGCTCTCCTGCACTCTCTTCCCTTCCTCCTGCTCCCTGCATCCCCTCAGTGGCCACTGCCGGCCAGGAGGCTGCTGCCATCACTTTGTGCTGCCTGCTGGGAAGCCAGACGGGAGGCCCCGTGCTCCACGACCAGAGCATTTTTGCCTAGCTGGTCTTTCACCGCTTCACCATAAGGAAACTTTGTGTTTCATACAGGCAAGAAAAATGATGGTCCTGCTGCCAGACATCATGGAGACCCTGGAGGATGCCAACAGTGATGCCAGGAAGAAGGCAGTGATTTTCCTTGGCATCATAATGGAATACATGAAGAGGGAGGAAGCCAGCCTCATTGCTCTACAGCTGGCGGAGAAGCTGCTGCCCCTCTTTGATGATGTAAGGCTGCCATGGGCACCTCAGCCCTACAGATGGGCAGGCGCTCTGCAAAGACAGCTGCCCCTCAGCCCAGCCCGGTGGGCAGCACTCGGGCACAACTCCCCTCCTCACTCCTCTGGCCATGCCTTTCAAGGCTCTGGGGACATTCAGCCGCAGCTACCCATCTGGCCACCAACTCCTGCGTTCAGGATCTGAGCCCGGAGCATCTGCCCTCACATCAGCCATGATACCCCCCTTGATCACCGTGGGCAGGGAGCGGCTCTTGATGAAGTCCCCCTGTCTTCCTCCCTACCAGGAGTCCAGCCAGGTGCGGGAGCTCTCCATCGGGTTTTTCAAAGATTTGATGAATGCCGTGACGGGGAGAAACAAGAAAAAGATGAAGAAGACAGTGCGGAAGGTCCTGCTACCGCTGTTTCTCCATATGAAGGACCAGATCGAGAGCGTGTCAGAGGTGCAGTTAGCAGCAAGCAATGTCACGGGAAAGGGTGTGCTGACACCGCAGGGGTAGCCTGGGAATAAGGGGCAAGGGCTGCAAGGATGTCAGAGTCTGGGAATGCATGTCACCTCGGGGTCCCGCTGCTCCCCTCCTTCCCTGCACTGGTCCTGCCTTCCTCCTTCCCCCTGCTGCCTGCTGCAGAGGTGGACGGGGTGCTGGGGTCCCCTCCCAACCCTGCTCCCCCCATTCACCCTCTTCCAGTACAGCCCAGAGGAAGGGTGCCTGCAGACCCAGGGTGAGCCAGGCCAGAGAACCTGGCACGGACGTTTCCCAGACCCCCAGATTTTTGGGCCAGGGAGTGTGTCAGCTCCCTTAGGCAGGATCGCTGAAGAAACAAAGTTCTGCTCAGCCATGTCCCTCTGCACTGGGCCAGTGAACTTGGTCTCTGCAGAGTGGCGCAGTGTGCACAAGAGGTGTAGAGCCATCTTGTTCTCCAGCCTGTGGCAGGGAGAGCGCTGGGAAGGGAGATGCAGCCAGTGGCGGACTGTCCCTGCGTCCTGGGATCAAAGCTCTTCCCACCCAGAGCCTGGGTGTGAAGGAGCTTGGCCAGGCTGCCTGGGAGCCAAGTGTCCTGCGGGGGGATGTCTATGGGAGGTGCTGTTGGCCCTGTCCTGCCCCGGTGTCTCTGGGACTCCGGCCCTTGCTGCCCACAGCTGTGTGCCCACAGCTCCTTTGCCCTTCACCCTGCCTGCCTCCCTTGCGGCAGCTCAACAGCTCCTGAAGGTCTCTGTTCTGCTGGCCAGCAGCACAGATACCTGAGGTGGTGGCTGCCCCATGTCTGTGCCCTGGGCACTGGACCTAGTTCAGACTTGGTTCCCCGCTGCCTCTTCCCAGAGGGTGCTGGGAATGGCTCAGAGCCCAGCCAAGAGGAGGGGGATGCCAGGTCTCCTTCCCTGGGCTCTGGTGCCATCTCCTGGACACTGCTTCTCTTCAGGCCTCTAGGGACACCCTCCTCGCCTGCGCCGAGTTCCTAAGGTGGAGGCAGCTCAGCTACCTGCTCCAGACAAATCAGACAGATCTGATTGGAGAGTCCATGGTGAGGACAACCCCCAAGCCCCAGAGCCGGGCTGGACGCAGGCTTCCCTGCGTGCCCATCAGGTGGGCTGTGCAGCTCTCTGCCTTGCCTCTCCTGGAGCTGCATCCTGCTTCCCTGCCCTCAAGCACAGAGCCCCAGTGCGCTCTTCTCCAGGACCATCTCCCCTCCCCGCCCCACCCCCAGGGTGATGGAGGAGACCCTGTCCCATCTGGGCCTTGGCAGTGGGACCCAGGGGTGTAGCCACCCCTGGGACCCCTCTGCCCGCAGCTCTCTCTGGACATCAGCCCCACAGGGATCCTGGCTGGCAGATGGGAGGGACTTGTCCGGATGGATAGGGAGGTTCTGTGCCAGCCCTGTTCTCTTGTGCTCTCACTAGTTAACGCACAACAGGAGCAGGGCAGAAGACTATCTGTTTCAGAGCCTGTGGTACCTAAGGAACGCTCAGGCCATTTTGCGAGAGGCAGCCGTCAGGTTCATCGGTGAGCCACAGTCCCCGGGGTCCCTCTTGTGGCAGCCTGCCCCCCGTCCCCACCACTGCAGTGGCATCGAGGGGCAACCCTGCGGCTGCACGAGCCCCGGCTGCCCTGTGCAGGGCCCACCACGCAGGTTGGCTCACTGGGAGCCTTGCTCAGTCCCACTGCCCTCGGGTACTGTCCTTCCCTGGGGGTCAGCTCTGCTGAGGGGGAGGAGGGTGTGCGGCCATGCTGGCAGGGCCGGGGGCCCTGCTGCTGGGAGCATGCTGGGGAGCAGGGGTCTGACAGCAGCTCTGTGCCTAGGGATTGCTCTGCGGCGCCTGAGGAACCTAAGCCAGGAAAACCTGCAGCATGTCTGCAACGGTGAGTAGGGGCAGAGCTGTGCTGCCTGGGGCTGGTGGGGCAGAGGACATGGTGCTGCTGTGCCTGGCTCTGCTCGAGGCAACTACTTCAGGGGCCGAGGAACATGTCGGGGCATTTGGGGTGTTCCTGAGCAGCAGCTTCCAGCTGGTCTCTTTGTTTCATGGCTCCTCTTGGCCAGGGAAAGAGAGGAGTTCAGCTGGCATGGTCGGGAGGGGACTCCTGGGTCTGTCTGCAGGCAGGGGGTGTTCATGTCTTCTCTGCTCCCTTCTCTTGCAGCCCTCCTGGCCTTGAGGAAAGACACTGAACGCTCGGTCTGTATGCTGGCATCTCAGACCGTCTTCACGATGAGGAGACGCAGGCGAAGATCAGGATGGAGACTGTGTTTGCAGTGCTGCTGGCCCTGCTGAGCCCTGGAGAGGTGAAATAATCCTCTGGAAAAGGCATGTGTTTGAATAATTATTTGTTTTTAATAAAGGTAGAAAAACAAGCACAGTGACATGCGTCGTGCCAATAGGGACCACCCCGAGCGTGCCCAGCAGACAGTGCCTCTGCCACTGCCTGCACGACAGCACCCTGCACCTGGGATGTCCTCGCAACAGAGCTCGCAATAACGTCTCCCCAGAGCCTTCTTTTCTCCAGGCTGAACAGCCCCAACTCTTTCAGGCTCTCCTCATGGAAGAGGTGCTCTAGCCCTCGGATCATCCTCGTGGCTCTCCTCTGGACACGCTCCAGCAGGTCCATGTCCTCCTTACATTGGGGACTCCAGACCTGGATGCACTACTACAGGTGAGGTCTCATGAGAGTGGAGTAGAGGGGCAGAATCACCTCCTTTGACCTGCTGGCCACATTTCTTTTGATGCAGCCCAGGATGCAGTTAGCCGCCTAGGCTGTGATTGCACATTGCTGGCTCGTGTTGAGCTTCTTGTCAATCAGCACACCCAGGTCCTTCTCAGGGCTGCACTCCAGCCATTCCCCGCTGAGCCTGTATTTGTGCTTGGAATTGCCCCGACCCAGATGTAGGACCTTGCACTTGGCCTTGTTGAACTTCATGAGGTTGTCTTGGGCCCACCTCTCCAGCCTGTCCAGGTCCCTCTGGATGACACCCCTCCAGCGTGTCTACCTCGCCAAACAGCTTGGTATCATGGGCAAACTTGCTGAGGGTGCACTTGACCCCACTGTCCATGTCGCCGACAAAGATTAGTCACCACTCTCCTGCATGGCTACTGGAGGGGAGAGCAGCCATACTTGCTCTTGAGGTCTTGGATGAAAGACAATGGCTTTATTGTGTCGCTTTATTGCGGTGGCAAAAACCAAGATCCCATGGTTCTGAACAATGCACATCATGCAAAAGCCTCCTTGGTGACCTGGAGCAAGAGAACCGAATACGGGACACTGGGGACAAACCCAGTGTCATCCTCAAACCAGGACATCCAGGAGAGATGGAGGCAGTACAGGGGACAGGGGATCTCTGCTCCAAAACAGCTCAGCCACACTCAGCTTTCCCTACGAGCTCTCTGCTACTGTACAGCTCTGGGGCATCCCGTGGACACAGGAACCAGCACACACCGCCCCAGCTGGAGCAGCCCCAGTCACAGTACCAGCCACGGCAACCTCCCCAGATGAGACAGCATCCACGTGCCTGGAAAACTGGTCACAGGTACTCCCTGGAGGAGCCCACAGGCCAGCCCTGAGGTGCAGATCCCACTGGAACCCTACAGAAGACACTGCAAGTACCGCATGCTCCCCTTGATCACAGCTTGGAGCAGTGCCCACCAGACTCCCCTAAAAGCCACCTATAAACAGCACCTGCTGCCTGTATGCAGCCTTTTGCCCTGCCCTCAGGCAGCCCCCACAGACAGGGGCTGTTTGGAACCCCCAGCTCAGCCCCCAGGAAGCCAGCAAACCCCATTGGACCCGTCTTACTCCTGGCTACGCCCAGCAGAGACAAAGGCTCTCCAGACCCAAGGTTGCAGAGCTTGGGAGCACTGCTACAGCCAGGAAAAGCCAGCCATGTGCTGGAACAACCTCCCGATGGAGAATCAGGCAGGAGGGAGCTGAGAAGGTGCAGCCTGACACCCGCTGAACCCCTGGAGACCTGAACTGCTCCTCACAGCTCCATAGCGCTGTACCCTGTGGAAAGGGAGGCTCAGGGTGAGCAGTGCTGCACAGGTACGGCCTGAAAGCCAGAGGGCGCTGGGAATGGCTCAGAGCCCAGCCAAGAGGAGGGGGATGCCAGGGCTCCTTCCCTGGGCTCTGGTGCCGTCTCCCAGACTCTGCTTCTCTGAAGGCCTTTAGGGACACCCTCCTCGCCTGTGCCAAATTTCTAGGGTGGAGGCAGCTCAGCTACCTGCTCCGGACAAATCAGACACACCTGATTGGAGAGTCCATGGTGAGGGCAACTGCCAAGCCCCAGGGCCGGGCTGAGCCCCGGAGAGGGGCAATAATCCTCTGGAAAAGGGATGTGTTTGAATAATTATTTCTTTTTAATAAAACTGGAAAAACAAGCCCAGTGCCATTTTGTCCTTCCCATAGGGACCACCCCGAGTGTGCCCAGCAGACAGTGCCATTCCTGGCTTCTGCCGCCGCCTGCACAACAGCACCCCTGCACACAGGGTGTCCTCACAGCAGAGCCCCAGCTGCCCCACTGGACCACTCAGCCCGCAGGGGAGGAGGAGAGAAGCTTTAGTCCAGCCTTTAGCCCTCTGGCATGCTCCTGCCCACGAGCCCAGGGAGAAGCGTCCATGTGGAGAGGGAAGAGCTGCGCTGACGCACCCTGCCCTACCTCCTCTGGGTTGCCGGGGCCGCCCGGCATACATCACACAGAAAAATAGAATGTCGTTAGGTTTGAGTAAACCTTATGCATTTAGCTTTTCCCGGGGAGAGACGCGGGGCTCTGGAGTGCACCAAAAAGAAAGGGCCCTCCCTTTCCTTTGCCAGGGTGTCTGACATGGGACACACTGGAAAGCACCAGGAAAGTCCTGAGGGGACTTGAGAGCAAACGGGGACCTGGAGGCACCCATGTTGGGGGTAGGAAGCAAAGGTGCCAGGCAGCAGGCTTTTACCCACACAAGCAATGCTCATGCACAAATACTGTCATCTTTATTTGAAAGTGTTTAAAGGACTATGCTCTTTTAAAGTGTCGTATGCAAATTTCTATTACTCAGAGAAAGAATTAGCAGTAGTTTCCTTTCCTCTGCATGAAGAATACCAATGCCAAGAGTGATGTCAAGCAGTGTGCTTTAGTCCCGCTCATGCTAACTCGCAGAGCTCCAAGGCTTCGATACGTGCACGTTCTCAGCAATTTGCCAAAAGCAGAAAGAGGGCTTTGAGATTCAGGACAAGTAGTTAGAGAGTTCGGACAAAGCCTGGAGGGAGCCTGGAGCTGTAGGCTCAGCGGGTGAAAGGCAGAGACTTCCCGGCTGTGCAAGGATGTTGCCTCACAGCTGATGCTTCAGAAAGAAAGTTTCCTCAGATGAGGAGGAGGAAAAAGAAGTAGAAGAGGGAAAAGAACAGTAGGACAAATGGGAGGAAACTGCAGATGGGAAAGCTCTGGATGACAAAGGCTGTCAGGACATACCCGAGAAACAGAAGATGAGGTCATAAAGATCCCCATCACCCAAAGGCATAGAAATAATTCTAGCTCAATGAAATGGTTATTGAAAACGAAACACACAGAACTGTATCCACCATCAAAACTCTTTCAGTGATAGTTTTAACTGCTGCGGAGCTGCAGGCTGACGACCTTACCATCCCTGTCACAGGACCCCAAAAGAGGTAATAACTGGCAAACAGGGACTCTTCCCATAGCCCATATTTATCTCGCCTTTACAGGAAGAATAGCCCAGTCTACAGCTCTGGGGGTATAGAGCAGCCGAGACTTACATCCTGTGTGTCTACTCGATGGTCTGTCCAGAAAGTCAAATCATAATTACCTTTGAACCTGGGTTGCACTGGGGGTGTAAGGGGGAAGAGAGAGAGAAATTGCTAAAAAAGGGAAAGTGTAGGCACACGACTAAAACCAAAAGGAGCTGAGTCATCCTGAAGGCCAGCTCAGCCCAACTCACTTTCGCTGCTGAAAAGCTGGGCAGTTTGGAGGAAAAAAAAAGCTGACTTTGGTGCCAGGATGCACACAAATGTCTGAGTTCAGATCTGAAACAGCAGAAGAACCATGACAGGGCTCCTTTTCACTGTCCTCACAGCTGTGTGCCCGCTGTGACTTCCTCGTTTCTCTGCAGTCCTCCCAGAGTAACAGGGAAGTGGCTTCTGTGCACTCCGTGTGCTACAAAGAGCAACAGTTTTGACCACTAAGGGAATACCGACTAACTAACTGTGCATGCAGCAGCAAAGGGGCAGCCAAAACTTGGCTTCAGAGATGCCCGAAGCTGCCCTGTGGTCTAGCCAAATGTCCACTCTTAAACAATTCAAGCGAGCTGAACCACTGGGTATTTTTCATCCCTGCACAACGCTGGGTTGCTGTGACTTTACCAGCCATAGTCATGGACTCTGGGTCTGTGCTGTAATGAGGTCAAAACAGATGGGGGCCTGGGGGTACCTCGAGAGGACCCATGGTGAAATGGCTCTCTGCGCCCTACAATAGGCACACTGCCCCTCCCAGCCTGGGCGGCAGGTCACAGTGAGTCCCTTTGTGACATCACTCGGCGACAACCCATGGCACCCTATAGAACAAGTGTGGCTGTGCCCTGCAGTGTCTGACAAGACAGCGACAGGACAGGGCAGAAGCGTGGAGCTGGCGAGGAGACCCCAAGCGCAGCCCACATCTTTCCCTTCCACCCCAGCAGCCCCGCGGTGTGAAGGCACTTCCCTTAAGCTGTCCTTCCCTCTCCCCCACACTTTCCTCCATTTCGCAGGATGGCGGAAAGACCCCACAGCTGCCCCATTGTAGCCTGGGAGGAGGTGGCAGCTCCCCAGGAGAGCAGCTTTCCCTCAGAGCCCTACGAGCTGACTCGGGTCCAGCCGCTGCAGATCGGTGAGTGAGGAGGCCCCTCTGGGATGGACGGGGACGGGGCCAGCTTGTGCGACCACCTTGATGCGGGGATCCCATTTCCTTGGCTCACCAGCAGCAGGGTTGCAGGGGCCACCGCAGTGCTTGACTGCCTGGCCCGCTCAGAAGTGGGAGCCAGTGTCCCGAGCATGGCCTCCCCCCTCAGCCATGCCGAGCTTAAAGCTCTTTTCACCATTTGGGAAGCCTGTTGGCAACAATGCTGTGTCCTACCGACTAGTGTTTCTCCTCCATGCAGATGAGACGCTGTCAGAGGAGAATCCAAAGCATCCAGAGCCCCCGTCGGGATGGGATTCGGACAGCAGCTGGCTGCTTCCTTCACTTGACAGCGGTGACATGGCAATGGTAATGAGCTGCCCCCTTGCTTGGGACCCTTGTCCATGGCATCGGCAGGAGGCTCGTGTGAGCAAAGGGACCCAGAATCAGTGGGGTCTGCATGGCCTCACTGTCCCTGGTGAGAAGGTTGCTGCTGTCCCCTCTCCGGGCCTATGCGAGCCCGGCACAGTGTCCCAGCAGCAGCTCCAGCCCTCCTGGCCACCACTGAGCCCTGGTTCTCTGTAGGGCCAGTATGCTGTGCCACCCCGAGAGCCCTCTACTCTCATCCTCCACCCTGCAGTGACTGTAGCCCCTGCTGCCAGCTTTCCTGCGGGCACTGCGGGCACCACTGCAGGCGTCTCTTGCAGGGGCTGCTCGGGTGCTCAGCCCAGCAGCACCATTAGCGTGCTCGATCTGACATGGCTTTCTTTTTACACCTTCCATAGGTGTTTGGAGAATACCTGGAGCCTTCTCACAGGACAGACATTCTCCTTGTGGCCATTCATGCCTTGACAGCAGATGACATCTGTGACAAGCAGATGGGCAGCAGCATCCTGGCCATGGCTGTTAGAGACCCTGCCTCCTGGCTGACGGATGTAAGTTCCCTGCGGCTGGCTTACCCTGTCCATGAGCCCTGTAAGAGCTTGGTCTTCCCTCCTTCCCTAACCCAGCTCTCTTGGGCACCTGAAGCCTTTTCGAGACAGGAAAGAGGGATGGGAAAGGCAGCAGGGTCAATGGGAGCTGAGGAAATGGCTGTGCTCCAGTGGCCACCCCATCCTCACTTGTGTCCATCCAGGTGCCAAAGATCATGAGCTGCATCCATGAAAACCTGGAATGCATCAACACGCAGTCAGCATGGAAGAGCATGGAGTCACTGCTTCTTGCGCTCTTCGACCAGTACCCTACCAAAGTGGTCAGGAGCCTACTGGAGATCTCTCCAACAGGGGACAGGTACTGACCCCAAAAGCCATGAGGGTTTGATCCCTTTGGGGAGAGGGACCCGGAGACTCTCTGGCTGCCAGACGCTGCAGGACACCCCTGAGGAGCAGGGCCCTCCATCCTACCATGCTTCCCATGCCCAGGGGGTCAGCCAGGCTGGCAGTAGCCAAAGCTGGCCAAGCCAGAGCCCCACCACCATGCTCCTCCCTGCCCCATGGGAAACACCACCTCAGCCCCCTACTGAAAGCCCAGGCAGGGACCCCGGGCACTCAAAGCAAAGGGGGCAGGCAGGGCCAGGGTGGGAGCACAGCCTGGGGCCAAAGACCCTGGCCTGGGCACGGTGTACTGGCTGAGGCAGCCCTGCTGACCGAGTGCTCTGGGTCTGCAGCGCTGCCCTTGCCATGTGGGAGGTGATGATCTCCGAGCCTTGGGCTTTGTCCACCATCTTGATGGAGCTGCTCAGCGTTCTCCAGGACCAGCAGCTGCGCAAGGTGTTCAGCTGTGCCACAGAGGACGCCTGCATCTATTCCTTGGCTGTGAGTGACCATGCTCTTCCTCAGAGCTGTGCCTGCCTCTAAATCGAAACAGGCACGGACCCCCTCCTGTCCACCTCCAAATGCCTACCTCCTGTAGTACAGACGGACATGGCCCCTTAGGGCCAGCAATGCCAGCAGAGACCTGCCCAGCACCAGCCAGACCCTGTGACAGAGACTTGGGGCCACTCCATGCTGTTTTAGCCCTGGTATACTAGCACAAATCTTGCCCCTGCCCGGACAGTAATCTGCCTACCCTCTGCGTGCATCCTCCTGTCCTGCTCTGCAGCTTGAAAACCAGGGGCCAGGGCAGAGGCAGAGAAAAGGGGCAGAAGGCAGAGTCAGGCCAGGTGCTGGTCCGGCAGCAGAGGCATGGCCTCTGCACAGCCTGAGGGGGCTCCGAGACTGGGGAGAGGAGATGCTTGTCACCGCCCGTGGGTCGTGCCTCCTTTGTGCCAGCATGGTGGAGGCAGTCCTGCAGGCTCTGTTGCTCTCTCACCGCTCTCTTCGTTCTAGCTGCTGGTCTGCAATGACATTGGAACAAAGGAATTTGCTGCCATGTACAACACCCAGAGGTACCTGAGGCGTCCAAGCCCAGTGATGCTCTCGCTGGTGCTCAGGGGACTCATCACACTTTTGAACACAGCTGAGACGGTGAGCAGGGTGGAGCCAAGGAAAGCCACCTTGGCAGCAGGGACCTGTGGCAGTGGGTGATGCAATACCTTGGCCATGGCTGGGAGTCAGAATGTGGGGTGACAGCTCCAGGCACCCTCCCTGCCATGGAGGCAGCCGGGTGGGTGCCTGGGGAGCCCTCCAGGCAAAGGGCTACTCGTACCTCTCTCTCTTCACGTCGGTCAGAAAGAGGGTGGCTGAGGAAGGGGACACTGCTCTCCTGCACTCTCTTCCCTTCCTCCTGCTCTCTCCACATCCCCTCAGTCGCCACTGCTGGCCAGGAGGCTGCTGCAGTGACTCTGTGCCAGCTGCAGGGAATCTATACAGAAGGCTGGTACTCTGCGACTTTTTGCCAGGCTGGTCGTTCACCGTTTCACTATAAGGAAACTTTGTGTTTCATACAGGCACGAAAAATGATGGTCCTGCTGCCAGACATCATGGAGACCCTGGAGGATGCCAACAGTGATGCCAGAAAGAAGGCCGTGATATTCCTTACGAATATAATGGAATACATGAAGAGGGAGGAGGCCAGCCTCATTGCTCTGCAGCTGGCGGAGAAGCTCCTGCCCCTCTTTGATGACGTAAGGCTGCCGTGGTCACCTCAGCCCTACCGATAGGCAGGCACTCTGCAAAGAGAACTGCTCGTCAGCCCAGCCCGGTGGGCAACACTCGCGCACAGCTCCCCTCCTGGCTTATCTGGCCTGGCCTTTCAGGGCTCTGGGGACATTCAACCGCAGCTGCCCATCTGGCCACCAGCTCCTGCGTTCAGGATCTGAGCCCAGAGCATCTGCCCTTACATCAGCCACGCTAATGCCATTGCTCACCGTGGGCAGGCAGCGGCTCTTGATGAAATTCCTCTGTCTTCCTCCCTACCAGGAGTCAAGCCAGGTGCGGGAGCTCTCCATCTGGCTCCTCAAAGATTTGATGAATGCCGTGACGGGGAGAAACAAGAGAAAGATGAAGCAGCAAGTGCAGAAGGTCCTGCTCCCGCTATTCCTCCATATGAACGACCAGACCGAGAGCGTGGCAGAGGTGCAGTGACCATCCAGCAGTGTCCCGGGGAAGGGTGTGCTGATACCGCGGGGGTGGCCTGGGCGTAAGGGGCAAGGGCTGCAAGGATGTCAGGGTCTGGGAATGTGTGTCACCTCGGGGTCCCGCTGCTCCCCTCCTTCCCTGCACTGGTCCACCCCTGCCGTCCTCCTTCTCCCTGCTGCCTGCTGCAGAGGTGGACTGGGTGCTGGGATCCTCTCCCAGCCCCACTCCCCCCATTCACCCTCTTCCAGTACAGCCCAGAGGAAGGGTGCCTGCAGACCCAGGGTGAGCCAGGCCAGACAAGCTGGCAGGGACATTTCCCAGACCCCCAGATTTTTCATCCAGGGAGTGTGCCCGCTACCTGAAGGCAGGATCGCTGCAGAAACAAAGCTCTGCTCAGCCATGTCCCTCTGCACTGGGCCAGTGAACTTGGTCTCTGCAGAGAGGCACAGTGCCCACAAGAGGTGGAAGAGCCAGCTTGTTCCCCAACCTGTGGCAGGGAGAGAGCTGGGAAGGGAGATGCAGCCAGCGGTTGACTGGCTCTGTGTCCCGGGATCAAAGCTCTGCCCACCCAGAGCTGGGCCAGGCCGCCTGGGAGCCAAGCGTCCTGCTGGGGGATGCCCATGGGAGGTGCTGTTGGCCCTGTCCTGCCCCGGTGTCTCTGGGACTCCAGCCCTTGCTGCCCACAGCCGTGGGCCCACAGCTCCTTTGCCCTTCACCCTGCTTCCCTCCCTGGTGGCAGCTCAGCAGCTCCTGAGGGTCTCTGTCCTGCTGGTTGGCAGCACGAAATACCTGAGGTGGTGGCTGCCCCGTGTCCCTGCCCTGGGCACTGGACCTAGTTCAGACTTGGTTCCCGGCTGCCTCTTCCCAGAGGAGGCTGGAACAGCTCAGAGCCCGGCCAAGGGGAGAGGGATTCCAGGTCTCCTTCCCTAGGCTCTGGTGCCATCTTCCTGACTCTGCTTCTCCTCCGAGCTACTTCCCAGCAGGTCCGCCCCTAACCTATACTGGTGCCTAGCATTCATTCACAGGGTGGCCCCAAGTCTCTGGCGCTGGGTCTGGCTGATGGTGGGCTGGTCCCTGCTGGCCCTGCTGACCCTAAGGGGGGTACTGGAGGAGGTGGGCATTTGGAGGTGGACGGGTGGGTCCATGACTGTTTCCCTGGGGAGGCAGGCTTAGCCCTGAGGAAAAGCATGGTCCCTCACAGGCAAGGAATAGACGCAGGCATCCTCCCTGGCACAGCTGAACACCTTGTGCAGCTGCTGGTCCTGGAGCACGCTGAGCAGCTCCATCAAGATGGTGGACAAAGCCCAAGGCTCGGAGATCATCACCTCCCCCATGGCCAAGGCAGCGCTGCAGAGCCAGAGCACTCAGTCAGGAGGGCTACCTTGGCCAGTGCACCTTGCCTGGGCCAGCCTCTCTGGACGCAGGATATGCTGCCGCCCTGCCCCTTCCTGCCCCTTTTGCCTGGGGTGACCAGGGCCCTGCCCAGGAAGTCTGGAGGGGGATGAGGTTGTGTTCCCCATGGGGCAGGGAGGAGCGTGGTGGTGGGGCTCTTGCTTGGCCAGCTTTGGCTACTGCCAGCCTGGCTGACCCACTGGGCATGGGAAGTGTGGTGGGATGGAGGGCCCTGCTCCTCAGGGGTGTCCTGCAGTATTCCTTGGGTACTGGTCGATCAGCAGGAGAAACAGTGACTCCATGCTCTTCCGCGCTGACTCTGTGTTGACGCAGTACAGGTTTTCATGGATGCAGCTCATAATCTTTGGCACCTGGAGGGGACACAGGTGAGGATGGTGCGGCCACTGGAGCATAGCCATTTCCTCAGCTACCATTGAGCCTGCTACCCTTCCCATCTCTCTTTGCTGTCTTGAAAAGGCTTCAGGGACCCAAGAGAGCTGGGTTAGGGAAGGAGGGAAGACCAAGCCCTTACAGGGCTCATGGGCAGGACAAACCAGCCGCAGGGCACTTACATCCGTCAGCCAGGAGGCAGGGTCTCTCAAGGCCACGGCCAGGTCGTTGCTGGCCATCTGCCTGTCAAAAATATCATCTGCTGTCAAGGCATGAATGGCCACGAGGAGAGCGTCTGTCATGTGAGAAGGCTGCAGGTATTCTCCAAACACCTATGGGAGGTGTAAAAAGAAAGCCATAGGCTGCACTGGAGGAGGGTGAAGGGGGCAGCGGGGCTGGGAGAGGATCCCAGCACCCCGTCCACCTCTGCAGCAGGCAGCAGGGAGAAGGAGGACGGCAGGGGTGGACCAGTGCAGGGAAGGAGGGGAGCAGCGGGACCCCGAGGTGACACGCATTCCCAGACCCTGACATCCTTGCAGCCCTTGCCCCTTATGCCCAAGCCACCCCTGCAGTGTCAGCACACCCTTCCCCGGGACACTGGTGGCTGGTCACTGCACCTTGGCCATGCTCTTGATCTTGTGGTTCACATGAAGGAACAGCGGGAGCAGGACCTTTCGCACTTGCTTCTTCATCGTTTTCTTGTCACTCCCCATCACGACCTTCATCAAATCATTAAAGAGGCTGATGGAGAGCTCCCACACCTGGCTGGACTCCTGGTAGGGAGGAAGACAGGGGGACTTCATTGAGAGCTGCTCCCTGCCCACGGTGAGCAAGGGCATTAGTGTGGCTGATGTGAGGACAGATGCTCCGGGCTCAGATCCTGAACGCAGGAGCTGGTGGCCAGATGGGTAGCTGCCTCTGAATGTCCCCAGAGCTCTGAAAGGCCAAGCCATAGAAGCGAGGAGGGGAGCCATACCCAAGTGCTGCCCACCGGGATGGGCAGAGGGGCAGCTGTCTTTGCAGAATTCCTGCCCATCTGTAGGGCTGAGGTGCCCATGGCAGCCTTACGTCATCAAAGAGGGGCAGGAGGATGCAAGCAGGGGGGAGGCAGAGCACTGCTTGTGCACTGGGGCCAAAAAAGCATGGGGTGGCCCCAAGAGTCTGGCGCTGGGTCTGGCTGATGCTGGGCAGGTCCCTGCTTCCCCTGCTGGCCCTAAGGGGCAGTGTCCGTCTGTACTGGAGGAGGCTGGCATTTGGAGGCGGACAGGAGGGGGTCCATACCTGTTTCCCTTTGGAGGCAGGCACAGCCCTGAAGATGAGCATGGTCACTCACAGCCAAGGAATAGATGCAGGCGTCCTCCATGGCACGGCTGAACAACTTGTGCAGCTGCTGGTCCTGGAGCACGCTAAGCAGCTCCATCAAGATAGTGGACAAAGTCCAAGGCTTGGAGATCATGACCTCCCCCATGGCCAAGGCAGCGCTGCAGACCCAGAGCACTCAGTCAGCAGGGCTGCCTCAGCCAGCACACTGTGCCTGGGCCAGGCTCTCCAGACCCAGGCTGTGCTGCCACCCTGGCCCTGCCTGCCCCCTTTGCTTGTGGTGCCTGGGTCCCTGCCTGGGTAAGGAGGGGGCTGAGGTGGTATTCCCCACGGGGCAGGAAGGAACATGGTGGCAGAGCTCTGGCTTGGCCAGCTTTGGCTGCTGCCAGCCTGGTTAACCCCTTGGGCATGGGAAGAGTGGTGGGATGGAGGGCCCTCTTCCTCAGGGGTATCCTGCAGTATCCCTTGGGTCTGGCAGCCAGAGAGTCTCCGGGTCCCTCTCCCCGGAGGGATCAAGCCCTCATGGCTTTTGGGGCCAGTACTTGTCCACCGTTGGAGAAATCTTCAGCAGGCTCCTGACCACTTTGGTGGGGTACTGGTCGATCAGCAGGAGAAGCAGTGAGTCCACGGTCTTCCGTGCTGACTGCGTGTTGACGCATTCCAGGTTTTCATGGATGCAGCTTATGATCTTTGGCACCTGGAGGGGACACAGGTGAGGATGGCGCGGCCACTGGAGCACAGCCATTTCCTCAGCTACCATTGAGCCTGCTATCCTTCCCATCTCTCTTTGCTGTCTTGAAAAGGCTTCAGGGGCCCAAGAGAGCTGGGTTAGGGAAGGAGGGAAGACCAAGCCCTTACAGGGCTCACAGGCAGGGCAAGCCAGCCGCAGGGCACTTACATCCGTCAGCCAGGAGGCAGGGTCTCTCATGGCCACGGCCAAGTCGTTGCTGCCCATCTGCCTGTCATAGGTGTCATCTGCTGTCAAGGCATGAAAGGCCACGAGGAGAATGTCTGTCATGTGAGAAGGCTGCAGGTATTCTCCAAACACCTATGGGAGGTGTAAAAAGAAAGTCATGTCACACCGAGCACGCTGATGGTGCTGCTGGGCTGAGCACCCGAGCAGCCCCTGCAAGAGACGCCCGCAGTGCTGTCAGCTGTGCCCGCAGGAAAGCTGGCAGCAGGGGCTACAGTCACTGCAGGGTGGAGGATGAGAGCAGAGGGCCCTCAGGGTGCGGGAGGAACGCTGGGCTCATTGGCACAGTGTAGCCAGCACATCTTGGAGCAAGTGGCTGCAGGCCCTCGCTAGCACACCGTTCCTCTCTCCTTGGTGCATCATCCCTTGGCTTGTCACAGGCAAGCGTGATAACATCCCCTTCCCCCGTTGAGTCTTGTTTAAAGCCCTGTCAATGAGACCCACTAATTCTTGGGCAAAGACCCTTCTGCCCCTTCGAGTGAGACAAACCCCACCTGCTGCCAGCAGGCCTGGTGCCGTATGGGCCGTTTTATTGTCAAAAAAAAACAAAACTGTGGTGCCGACACCAGCCACGGAGCCACGTATTAACAGACTGAGCTCGTCTGTTGCTTTCAGTGTCATTGCCCTCAACCAGAAGTGGGGAAATAAAAAGAACCCGCGCTCCGGATTCCCGTACTAGCTGTCCCAAGGCCCTGATGTCTCTTTTAATCATCCTCGCACTCTGATTTGCACTTTCATCGCCCCCACAAGGAACAGAAGCAGTGGGTAGTAGTCCAAGGGCTACACCAGGCTAGGGAGTTTCTTTGTCATGTCCCTGATCCGGGCCCCAGGGAGGCAGCAGACTTCCCTAAGGGTGGGGTCTGCCCTATGTATCGGACCCTCTGTCCCCCAAAGAGCTGAGCCACCCACAACTATAACCCTCCTTTTTTTCCTCGTAGAGGTGGTGATAGTACGGGGAGTAGGTCTTTCTGGTCCTGGCAACTCCTCTGGTGTATTTGGACCGTCAGGCTCATTATCGTTTGGCTGGTCTGCCATGCCCAGGGCCTCATCCCTGTTGTACAGAGGTACCTGGGCAGGGGGCGTGGGAAAGGAAGGGGTTCGCTTGCCGCCCCTAGCACAGACTTGCCTCCATCCACCATTTTCTGGTAGGCCGCTGCCTCCAGTGCCTTCAGCCCTGCAGGGCCAGGAGATGACATGCCTATGATCTTGTTTTATTTCCAATGACTGGCCCTGTCATAAATGAAATAAAATAAAATAATAACAGCGATAATAAATTGTAATGAAAAAGGAAATAACAGAGAGAGTGAGCGAAACCCCAAGAAAGACAAACGATGCAAATGAAAGCACTTGCCATCTGACCAAGGCCCAGCCAGACTCCGAGAAGCAGCCTTCTGCCTACATCCCCTCCAGGTTTATTGCTGAGCACGACATCATATGGCATGGAGCGTCCCTTTGGTCTGCTGGGTCAGCTGTCCCCAGCTGTGTCCCCTCCCAATGCCTTGTGCATCCCCAGCCTGCTCGTTGGCGGGGTGGGGTGAGAAGCAGAAAGGGCCTTGATGCTGCGGGAGCACTGCTCAGCAATAATGAAAACATCCCTGTGTGATCAACACTGTTTCCAGCACGAATCCAAAACATGTCCCCATAGGAGTTACTAGGAAGAAAATGAACTCTAAGGCAGCCAAAACCCGCACAGCTCCCCGGAACCAGAGAGGATTTTGATGCCGGGAGAAATGACAACTGGCCAGCTTTGTGGAGCAGGGGTGCTTTTCCCTGCCCTGAGATGTCTCAGGAGGGGCAGGTTGAGCTAAAGCTTCTCTCCTCCTCTCTGGGTTAGAGTCAAAGCATGAACGGCCACGAGGAGAATGTCTGTCATGTGAGAAGGCTGCAGGTATTCTCAAAACACCTATGGGAGGTGTAAAAAGAAAGCCATGTCACACCGAGCACGCTGATGGTGCTGCTAGGCTGAGCACCCGAGCAGCTCCTGCAAGAGACGCCCACAGTGCTGTCCGCAGTGCCCGCAGGAAAGCTGGCAGCAGGGGCTACAGTCACTGCAGGGTGGAGGATGAGAGCAGAGGACCCTCGGGGTGGGGGAGGAAGGCTATGCTCATGGGCACAGCATACTGGCCCTACAGAGAACCAGAGCTCACTGGTGGCCAGGAGGGCTGGAGCTGCTGCTGGGACACTGGAGTGCCACCCTCGCATAGTCCCTGTGAGGGGACAGCAGCAACCTTCTCACCAGGGACAGTGAGGCCATGCAAACCCCACTGATTCTGGGTCCCTTTGCTCACACAAGCCTCCTGCCCATGCCATGGACAAGGGTCCCAGCAAGGGGGCAGCTCATTACCATTGCCTTGCCACTGCTGTCAAGTGAAGAAAGCGATGAGCTGCTGTCCGAATCCCATCCTGACTGGGGCTCTGGATGCTCTGAATTCTCCTCTGACAGTGTCTCGTCTGCATGGAGGAGAAACACAGGTCGGTAGGACATAGCATTGTTGCCAACAGGCTTCCGAATTGGTAAAAAGAGCTTTAAGCTCGGCATGGTTGAGGAGGGAGGCCATGCTGGGGACAATGGCTCCCACTTCTGAGTGGCCCTGGCATTCAAGCACCGCGGTGGGCCCTGCAAGTCTGCTGCTGGTGTGCCAAGGAAATGGGATCCCCGCAACGAGGTGATCGCACAAGCTGGCCCCGTCCCCGTCCCTCCCAGAGGGGCCTCCTTACACACTGGTCTGCAGCAGCTGGACCTGAGTCAACTTCACGGAATCACGGAATCACAGAGTTTTCAGATTTGAAAGGGACCTCTATAGATCATCTAGTCCAACTCCCCTGCTAAAGCAGGATTGCCTAGAGCACATTACTCAGGACTGCATCCAGGCGCGTCTTGAAAATCTCCAGAGAAGGGGACTCCACAACCTCCCTGGGCAGACTGTGCCAGTGCTCTGTCACCCTCACCGTAAAGTAGTGTTTCCTTGTATTTGAATGCAACTTCCTGTGTTCTAACTTGTGCCCATTGCCCCTCGTCCTGTCACTGGGAACCATTGAAAAGAGCCTGGCTCCATCCTCCTTCAGCCCACCCTTTAGATACTTGTACGCCATAATAAGGTCTCCCCTCAGCCTTCTCTTCTCCAGGCTAAAGAGTCCCAGCTCTCTCAGCCTTTCCTCATAAGGGAGATGCTCCAATCCCTCAGTCATCTTGGTTGCCCTTCACTGGACTCGCTCCAGCAGTTCCCTGTCCCTCTTGAACTGGGGAGCCCAAAACTGGACACAGTATTCCAGTTGTGGCCTCACCAGTGCAGAGTAGAGGGGGAGAATGACCTCCTTCAACCTACTGGCCACACTCTTCCCTATGCAGCCCAGGATTCCATTGGCCTTTTTGGCGACAAGGGCACATTGCTTGCTCATGGATATTTTACTGTCTACTGGGACCCCCAGATCCTTCTCCTCAGAACTACTTCCCAGCAGGTCCGCCCCTGGTGGTGCTTTGCATTCTTCCTCCCTAGCTGCAGGACCATGCACTTGCTTTTGTTGAACCTCATTAGGTTCTTCTCTGCCCAGCTCTCCAGCCTGTCCAGGTCACACTGGATGGCTACACGGCCCTCTGGGGTGTCAGCCACCCCACCCAGTTTGGTATCATCAGCGAACTTGCTGAGGATACACTCTGTCCCCTCATCCAGGTCATTAATGAATACATTGAACAAAACTGGACCGAGTATTGACCCCTGGGGGGCATCCCTGGTTACGGGCCTCCAACTAGACTCTGTGCCGCTGATCACAACCCTCTGAGTTCTGTCACACAGCCAGCTCTCAATCCACCTCGCTGTCACCTCATCTAGCCCATACTTCCTCCACTTCCTAATGAGGATGTTATGGGAGACAGTGTCAAAAGCCTTGCTAAAGTCAAGGTAGATGACATCTATGACTCTCCCCTCATCCAGCCAACCAGTTATAACATCACAGAAAGCTATCAGATTGGTCAAGCATGATTTACCCTTGGTAAATCCACGTTGACCACTTCCAATAACTTCCTGTTCCTCAACGTGTTTGGAGATGACATCCAGAATGAGTCGCTCCATTACCTTCCCAGGGACAGAGGTGAGACTAACCGGTCTGTAGTTCCCTGGGTCCTCCTTCTTGCCTTTTTTGAAGATCGGAGTGATGTCAGCCTTCCTCCAGTCTTCAGGCACCTCTCCTGTTCTCCATGACCTATCAAAGAGCATGGAGAGTGGTCCAGCAATAACATCTGCCAGTTCTCTCAGTACTCGCGGGTGCATCCCATCAGGGCCCACGGACTTATGAATATCCAGCTTGGCCAAGTGGTCTCTGACCCAATCCTCCTCAACTGAGGGAAAATCTTCCTCTCTCCAGACCTTCCCCCTTGACTCCGGGGTATGGGATTTGTGAGGGACAGCTTTAGCAGTGAAGACCGAAGAAAAGAAGGCATTCAGTAACTCTGCCTTCTCTGTGTCTTCCACCACTAGGGCACCTGTCTCATTCACCAGTGGGCCTACATTTTCCCTAGACTTCCTTTTTCTATTGATATACTGAAAGAATCTCTTCTTATTGTCTTTAACTGTAGTGGCCAAGCTGAGTTCTGATTGAGCTTTGGCCCTTCTAATTTTCCCCCCACATGGCTTTGTTATATCTTGATAGTCCTCATAAGTTGCCAACCCCCTTTTCCAGAGAATGTAAACTTTCCTTTTTTTCCTGAGGTCCAGCCAAAGCTCTCTATTTAGCCAGGCTGGTCTTCTTCCCCGTCTGCTCGTTTTTTGAGACACGGGGATGGCCTTCACCTGTGCTTCTAAGAGCACCTGCTTGAAGTATGCCCAGCCTTCCTGGGCACCTTTGCTCTTCAAAACTGCATCCCAAGGGACACTCTCGACCATGCTCCTAAACAGCCTAAAGTCTGCCCTTTGGAAATCCAGGGTGGCAGTTCTGCTGGTTCCCCACCTTGCTTCACGAAGAATTGAAAATTCTATCATTTTGTGATCACTCTGCCCAAGATGACCTCCAACCTTTACATCCCCCACAAGACCTTCTTCGTTAACAAACGGTAGGTCCAGTAGGGCACTTCCCCTAGTTGGTTCCTTCACCAGCTCTGTTAGGAAGTTGTCTTCCACACACTCCAGGAACCTCTGGGACTGTTCCCTCTCTGCTGCGTAGTATTTCCAGCAGACATCTGGGAAGTTGAAGTCCCCCACAAGAACAAGGGCAGATGATTGTGAGACCTCTGCCAACTGCTTATAGAATACTTCATCGTTTTCTACATCCTGATGAGGGGGTCTATAAACTCCCATCACGATGTCTGCCTTGTTGGCCTTCCCCTTAATTCTTATCCATACACACTCAACACTGTCATTCACACTGTTAAGTTCCAGACATTCAAAACTGCCCCTAACATAGAGGGCCACCCCAACACCTCTCCTTCCTTGCCTATCCCTTCTGAAAAGTTGGTAGCCATCGATTACAGCACTCCAATTGTGTGTGTCCTCCCATCGCATTTCTGTGATGGCAACTATATCGTAGTTCCCTTGCTGTACAATGGCCTCCAGCTCCTCCTGTTTATTCCCCATACTGTGTGCATTAGTGTAGATGCACTTCAGCTGGGCTAATTGTCCTGCCACTTTCTTGGGGGGACAAGCCCTAATTCGCACCTGATCATGCTCGGACACTACTGTAGTTGCCAAATTATCACTGCCCCTCATGTCTTTGCTGCCACACAATTCACCATCCCCCACCATCACTGAGACAGGCTGCAAGACCTTGCTAACACTTTTACCCAGAAGCATCAGTACGCTGCTCCCAGGCACCACTTTTGTAATCCTGGTTTCATCCCCATCCCCCTTCAAACCTAGTTTAAAGCCCTATGAATGAGCCTTGCTAATTCTTGTCCCAGGATCTTTCTTCCCCTTCGGGTTAGGCTTCCCCCACCTGTTGCCAGCATGCCTGGTTTCCTGTGGATCAGCCCATGATCAAAAAAGCCAAAATCCTGCCGGATGCACCAGTCTCAGAGCCAGGAGTTAATTTGCTGGCTCCTCCTGTTTGTCCCCTCGTCAGCCCCTGCAAATGGTGGGATAGAGGAAAACACTATTTGTGCTCCTGATCCCTTAACCAGCCGTCCCAGGGCCCTAAAATAATTCTTCTTTGCCCTTAGACTTCTGGTACCTACCTCATCACCACTTACCTGAAATATCAGTAGTGGGTAGTAATCTGATGTCTGAACCAGGGAAGGGAGTTTTCTCCGTATGTCCTTAATTCTGGCCCCAGGGAGGCAGCTGACTTCCCTGTGGGATGGGTCCGGTTTACAAATAGGGCCCTCTGTTCCCCTCAGAAGGGAGTCACCTTCTACAATTACCTTCCTTTCTTTCATGGTTGAGGAAGTCCTGAGGCGTGGGGGTGAGTGCCTAGCACTGTGCATCTCACTGGATGGATCATCCTCTCCATCCTCAATCGCCTGGTCCTCAATTTCCAAAGCCCCATACCTATTATGCACGGACAATTGGGATGGTGAGGGGGGCTGTGAGGGGTTTTGCTTGCCTCTCCGAGGAGGGATCTGACTCCACTTCCCCTTATCCCTTGAGTCCTCTCCTTCTGCCTGGTGACAGGAGGGAAGGGGATCATGCACTTCTGATAGAGCCTCTTCCTGCTGCCTTTGCCTCAGGGTATGGCTCCACCAATCATCTATTTCATTTTCACAGTCTCTAATACTTCTTAACCTTTCTACCTCTTCCTTCAGTTCAACCACCTGCCTGAGCAGATCATTTACTTGATCACACTGTATACAGGCAGTGACTCTGGCTCCCTGTGAGAGCATTGCCAGGCTCAGGCATTCGTTGCAGCCCGAGACCTGCACAGCCACATGCTTGCACGGGAGCTCAGTCTGAGTTCCCACATTCTTTCTTGCAGCGGCTTTTGACCGTTTTGCAGCCATGTTCTTCTCTTGTGCCGCGAGGTGGTGAATCTCTGCTGTCAGCTTCCCTGAGCCTGAGCCCCTGCACGCCGATGTTCCTCTGCTTGCGCTTGCCCAGCTTGTGCTCAGCTTAGACGCAGGGCTTTAAGTGACCTACCATGCGAAATGCTGCGCCTTGTTCGCCCCCTCCCACTGCGGTGCCGCAGTGACGCCCTGGGTGACACCCACTGGCTGCCCGCGTGCTGGGTGCACAGCGGCCAGCTGCTGCGCTCCGGCACTGACCGTTTAGAACTGCCGCGTGTGACGTTGTCTCCGCCCCTGCCGCGTCAGCAGCCTGCCCCCGAGCTGCCGGTTCCAGCACGAACTAGCTGCTTTTCCCGGCTACGAGAGCCCTCAAAAGAGCCCTTTGCCGGCCTTATCCACCATGATCCCCTTCCCCATTGAGGCCTTACCTGCACTGAAGCTGGTCTCCTCGGTGACTGTTGAGACATGGCTCAGGACCACGGCAGGGCAAGCAGCGCTGTTTTCTGCATCCTGTGGTGGTGACAGGCAGGGGACACGTTACCAGGGCTAGGTATGTGTGCCAGGGGTCATAAGTCACCCTCCCCCATTTTTTCCCAGCAAAGCCCCAGCCGGTTCCAGCCCTGAGCGGCAGCCCCGGGGCCCAGGCTCAAGGAGCAGGGCATTTCTGTGGGTGCTGCACCCTGCTGGGCCGTACCACCGGCTGCCCTGGGCTTCCCCACATTGCCTCCAGCTCTGCTGTCTTGCAGCAGCGGGGGCATCACAGAATGGCTGGCCTGCTCCCCAGAGCTGTCCTGACCCATGTCTGCAGCTCGTATGCGGTGTCCACATCACACAGGCGATTTGTGGGTGGCAGGTCTCTCTTGTGGCACCCTGGGAATGGGGCCAAGCAAACCCCATCCTTCCCTTTCGATCTTTGTCCCCGGGTAGACCAAGCAGGATGTACCTTGTGCTGCAGAGCTTCATGCCAAGGAGGTGACAGCCGCTTGCAGAGCAACGCTGAGACCCGCCTGACAGCAAAGGTGCCCAGTGGCTGCAGAGCAGCCCAGGTGAGCTGGTTCTCTTGGAGGCCAGCTAAGCGGCCTTCCTCCGCCCCTGGTTTTGGTGAGATATGGAGCAGTGCAGAGCAGTTTCTCAGGCATCCAGGCTTGGGGAGGGCTTCCCAGTGCCCTGATGAGAGATCCTGCTTGCGGGAAGCGCCTCTTCGTAGAGCAAAGGCCGTATCCAGCCACCCAGCGCTGGGTAAGGCTGCCCCAAGGGGTGTCTCTAGGAGGACAGGGTCATCTGCCTGATGGCTCTGACACAGAAATGATGAGCTGAAGCCCCGTGGCCACGGCTGGCTGGTTCAATCTCTCTGAGTGCCTCGGCCTTTCTCCTCAGGAGCATTTAAGCTGAGCCGTTTTTCATGGTGTGAAGATGGATGCTGGTGACATCCAGTGGCTTTGTCACACTCCCACTTCAAAGTTTTGAGGTCTGAAATCCGGGGCCACCTGAAGGCCCTGGCAGAGATTTACAGAGAGTTTGTGTTCAATGTTTTGATCTCTTAGGGCTACAATATACTAGGGTTACGGAATGCAAGGGTTGCAGTTTGCTAAGGTTATGGGGTGGCAGGGTTATGGTATGCGAGAATTTGAGCAAGTTAGGATAAAGAGTGCTATTTTTATGGTCAGAATCTGGGTTTGTTGGTCCTGGATCCCTGGGGTTACGTTGTTTCTACCTTGTCTTGTGTTCTGTGTGGTCTTTTTTTTGGGGGGGTGGGGGTGAGGAGATCCTTTTTTAGCTTGTTTGGTTTTTTAGGGTTTGGATAGGGACCTTTGTACAATTTGTACAATGTTTCTTCTGCTTGAATTTTTGCTGTTCTGGTTGATTGTGTTGTGTTTTCTGTCTTGAAACCATCATTTCTGTGTGTCTAATGTGTCTACTGCAGGTCAGGCAGTTTCGATTCTGGTGCAGTCTGACTCATTTAGACCCACTTATATGGGCAGGGTCGCAGTTGGTCAAGTTCTGTTGCACATGTCTTCAAAGCTTTCTCTTATTGTTGCGTTAAAAGGAATGTAGCTTCCATATTTGTCTGTCAGAATCCCAGGACTTTCACCGATTTATCTTTCAGAGTCCCAGCAAAGGACTTTCACTGAGTCAGATTCACAAAAATCAAAATTAGTTATGTAATTGAGAGTGACAGAACAGATTTAAGTTGCCATTGATTAATTCACTGACTACAGTAGCTCTACTAATTAAGATCAGTATTGCTAGCAATAATAATAATAATAATAATAATAATAATAATAATAATAATAATAATAATAATAATAATGATAATACAACACCCTGGGGGTAACATTCACCAGAGGGTGAAAGGCGCAGTGCTTACCTAGAAAGGCATCCCTGCCTGGGGTGGAGGAAGAGAACACAGCCCATCGATTGGTCCGTCAGGTATCAAGGTTCTTTTCTCTCAATTTAACAGTCATTTTCTCCACCTTTTTATCCCCCAAATTACGAGGTTTCCCTCCCCCAGGTGACACGTAGTATGATTTGAGTGGAGAGACGAGTGCTATAGTCATGTATGTTTAGCACGTTCTCTATAATCTTCATGAGCATATGCAGGGGTGTCAACTTTAAAATGCATTTCAGCGGTAATGAGGCAGAGGTCAGCCATCGGGCATGATAGCCTTTCAAAGCAACAAAAAACTACACAGGTTCCTGTTATCATGTTGTCTTAGCTGATGAAAAGCAGCGCTGTCCTGCCTACACAGGGCTTTGTTGTCAGAGAAGCAAGTGGTGAGCGCTCCTGGTCAGATGCGGCTCCCTTGGCAAATGCTTGTGTTCATCTCTCGGCCCCCAGGTCTGGTTCCTCCTTCCCCCCTCCCCCCGCCCCCAAACTGTGCTGCCGGCTCTTGTGAAATGGGAGTACCGAGGGAGGAAGTTCCAATCAACCGATCAGGGAGGTTTTCTTCCTGGTTCTTGCAGTTACAGCTTTTCAAACAACCCAGCAAAGAAGTTTTCCGAGGAAACGTGACCAAGGAGGGTGTAGGGTTGAGCTCCGATTACTCTCTGTGTTGGTTGTGTCTGTCCTCGGCCAGGCATGCGTGAGCTTTCAGATGAGAAATGGGACTGTTCCAGGCTGAAGTGAGCAGTCAGGATCCAAAATCTGCTTTGCTTACGGCAATCAGGTGGATATGACTTCTGTAAAAGCCTCTGTTTTTGTCATTAGTAGTCCTTTCTCCTACAATTTGAAATGACTCTGAAGTCCAGAGGAAGCTTGCTGTTGCGTTCCCTAGCGGGGAGGATGAGGAATTAGTTTCAGCTAAATGATTTCTCAGTGTTCTGAAGAAGTATTCTGTCGTTTAGAAATAGAAGTAAAATCATCCTTTCATTGTTGAAATAATGTCTTCTGGTACGTATGTTTTGGTCTAAGAAAGGTTCCTGCCTGGAGGAATAATCCACTGAAAAATGGAGCATAAATGGTGAAATGGTCTTATTTTGTCTGTGATCACTGAGCAAAACCACCCTGACAGAGCTTGACTAGATATACAGCATCATTCTGATTCAGTCTGCAAAGGTAAGGGCTTTTAATATGTAAAACCGTAGGCAGATTACAGGGAATAGTTGCTGATAGTGCTTTAAAATATTTAGTCCTATCCAGCTTGTGTAAGTACGATATAAAGATCATTCTTATGGATACATCTTTGCATTTTAAAAGTGTCTCAGGTGGATGTTTGGTTTTTTTTTTTTTTCATCCGGGCCTTATGTGGAAGGTCAGCAGGCTTTTCGCCTTTTCAGAAGATTAACATGGTGTAAGCCAAGGCAAAGCATGGAGAACTTTGGGCACACACTGTTTTTGAAAGGCATTTCCAGGCTGTTTTCATAAGTAATTTTTTTCAAGTCTTTCTGCTCTGCAAAAAATGAATCCAAAGAATTCACGTCCCTTTGGTTTACTCAAACTGGACGATCAGCTTAAGAGGGGAGATACCACTTTCATTGGAGCCAATTCTGCTGTACTTCTGAAAGCAAGCTCAAAAAAACCCCCGGATTTCTGTGATCCAAATTCTAGCACTGCCGGCTTTGTTTCTGTTTAAAGGCAAAGCAGCTGAGTGGTGTGGTTGTTGATGCTCCAAGAAATAGACAGAGATGGTGGGCTCTCTTCTGTGTTCTCTCAGTCTTGAGCACTGGTGGAATTAATGAAAATGTTTTTAGGTAACAGCTATGAAAGCCATGGCGCAGCGTTTTCACGCTTTAGCCAAGTGCCTGGTTTATTGCAGGGCAAGCTAGTCAGATCTTAGAATCTGCTTCACGCAGGTGAGACTTTGCTGTGGTTTGTTTTTTTCCAAAGATCGCTTGGGTTTGTAGCCTCACAGAAGCAAAAGCAGCTTAAGCTAGATCAGGAAAGAACCTCATGCATTAGTAGACTCTCCTCTAGTGACCTTTGAGACCATTTTGCTGTTGACATTCCAACTATTTTAAAAAAATGAAGAAGATTTTGCTGCTTGTGTTTGAGTATGAAACCTGAAGATTTCTTAAAATGTACTGTTAGAGTGTTGAGACAATAGCAACGCAATGTTACATACAAAATTTTGCTTTTATATCTGTAAAAGGATTCTCTGAAGTGCTATGCAATTACATAGTAACATACATTCTTACAAAATGACTGATGTTTTTTCTGTATTTATGTTATTTTCAGAATACACAGATGACAATGCCCTGATTCCTAACAACTTGTGAGTAGTGCTCTGATTCCTAAGAACTTGTGAGTAGAACTTGTGAGTGCACATTATCCACCCCTTATTCCATACCATCTATGTCATGCACATATCTTTCAGTTCCCATAGTCTATGAGCCATCCTTTAAAAAATGTCCATTAAGCTCACATAGTCCATGACGGTAGGCTCCAGCGGTGAGAACAGTCTCTCAGGGCACATAAGATGATGTGTAGTGCTGAACTGTTGGGTGCTGTATTTGAAGCTCGTGACTGGGGAAGCCAATGCAGTCCATGCCCACGGTCCACAGGTTGAAGATGTCGATCTCAAGGAGATTGCTGGGCGCCAGCTGCTGAGGCTGGTGTACCTGATGCAGTCCATTATATCGTTCTATCTTACCCGAGGCTGGTGCGTGATAAGGATGTGATATACCCACTCAATGCCATGCTCTTTGGACAAGGTGTCTATGAGGCTGTTTCGAAAGCGAGTTCTGTTGTCCGACTCAATTCTTTCTGGGGTGCCATGTCGCCATAAGATTTGCTTTTCAAGGCCCAGGATAGTGTTACGGGCGGTGGCATGGGGCACAGGGAATGTCTCCAGCCATCTAGTGGTTGCTTCCACCATTGTGAGCACATGGCGCTTGCCTTGGCGAGTTTGTGGGAGTGTGATATAGTCAATCTGCCAGGCCTCCCCATATTTATATTTTAGCCATCGTCCTCCGTACCAAAGAGGCTTTAACCGCTTGGCTTGCTTAATGGCAGCACACGTTTCACATTCGTGGATAACCTGTGCAATAGTGTCCATGGTCAAGTCCACCCCTCGGTCACGAGCCCATCTATATGTCGCATCTCTTCCTTGATGGCCTGAGGCATCGTGGGCCCACCGAGCTATGAATAGTTCACCCTTACATTGCCAGTCCAGATCCACCTCAGCCACTTCAATTTTAGCAGCCTGATCTACCTGCTGGTTGTTTTGATGTTCCTCAGTGGCCCGATTCTTGGAGACGTGGGCATCTACGTGACGTACTTTCACAACCAGATTCTCAATCCGGACAGCAATATCTTGCCACGGTTCAGCAGCCCAAATGGGCTTACCTCTGCGCTGCCAGTTGTTCTGCTTCCACTGCTGTAACCACCCCCACAGAGCATTTGCCACCATCCATGAATCAGTAAAGAGGTAAAGTACCGGCCATTTCTCTTGCTCAGCAATGTCCAAAGCCAGCTGGATGGCTTTTACCTCTGCAAACTGACTCGACTCACCTTGTCCTTCGGTGGCTTCTGCAACTCGTCGTGTCGGACTCCACACAGCAGCCTTCCACTTTCGATGCTTTCCCACGATTCGGCAGGACCCATCAGTGAACAGGGCATGTTTCTTCTCATTTTCTGGCAATTCATTATATGGTGGGGCCTCTTCTGCACACGTCACCTCTTCCTCTAGTGATCTTCCAAAATCTTTGCCTTCTGGCCAGTCCATGATCACTTCCAGTATTCCTGGACGACTGGGGTTTCCCATTCGAGTTCGCTGGGTGATCAGTGCAATCCACTTCCTCCACGTAGCATCAGTTGCATGATGTGTGGCAGGGACCCCTTCTTTGAACATCCAGCCCAGCACTGGCAGTCGAGGTGCTAAGAGGAGCTGTGCTTCAGTGCCAACCACCTCCAAAGCAGCTCGAACCCCCTCGTATGCTGCCAATATCTCCTTTTCCGTTGGGGTATAGCGGGCTTCAGATCCTCTGTATCCCCGCCTCCAGAACCCCAGGGGTCGACCTCGAGTCTCCCCTGGTGCTTTTTGCCAGAGGCTCCAGGTAGGGCCATTCTCCCCGGCTGCAGTGTAGAGCACATTTTTAACGTCTTGTCCTGCCCTGACTGGCCCCAGGGCTACTGCATGAACTATTGCCTGCTTAATTTGTTCGAAAGCTTGTCGTTGCTCAGGACCCCACTTAAAATCATTCTTTTTCCGCATCACTTGATATAGAGGACTCACAATCAAACTGTAATTTGGAATATGCATCCTCCAAAAACCCACAACACCTAAGAAAGCTTGTGTTTCCTTTTTACTAGTCGGTGGGGACATAGCCGCTATTTTGTTATTCACATCCATTGGGATCTGACGGCGTCCATCTTGCCATTTTATTCCTAAAAATTGGATCTCCTGTGCAGGTCCCTTAACCTTACTTCGTTTTATGGCAAAGCCAGCTTTCAGAAGGATTTGAACTATTTTATTCCCTTTCTCAAAAACTTCTTCTGCTGTGTCGGCCCATACAATGATGTCATCAACGTACTGCAAATGTTCTGGAGCTTCACCCTGTTCTAGTGTGGTCTGGATCAGTCCATGACAAATGGTGGGGCTGTGTTTCCACCCCTGGGGCAGTCGATTCCAGGTGTACTGGATGCCCTTCCAAGTGAAAGCAAACTGTGGCCTGCACTCTGCCGCCAAAGGGATTGAGAAGAATGCATTGGCGATATCAATCGTTGCATACCACTTGGCTGCCTTCGACTCCAGTTCGTATTGAAGCTCTAGCATGTCTGGCACGGCAGCGCTCAGCGGTGGTGTGACTTCATTCAGGCCATGATAACCCACTGTTAGCCTCCACTCTCCATTAGATTTTCGCACTGGCCATATGGGACTATTAAAGGGTGAGCGAGTCTTGCTAATCACTCCTTGAGTCTCTAGTTGACGAATCAACTTATGGATGGGAATCACAGAGTCTCGGTTAGTGCGATATTGCCGTCGATGCACCGTTGTGGTAGCGATCGGCACCTGTTGTTCTTTGACCCTCAACAACCCTACCACAGAGGGGTCCTCTGAGAGACCAGGCAAGGTGGATAACTGTTCAATTTCCTCTGTCTCCAAGGCAGCTATGCCAAAAGCCCACCGGTATCCTTTTGGGTCCTTGAAGTATCCTCTCCTGAGATAGTCTATGCCAAGGATGCATGGAGCCTCTGGGCCAGTCACAATGGGATGCTTTTGCCACTCATTTCCAGTTAGGCTTACTTCAGCTTCCAGTACAGTCAACTCTTGGGATCCCCCTGTCACTCCAGAAATACAAATGGGTTCTGCTCCTCTGTAATTTGATGGTATTAAGGTGTATTGTGCACCAGTGTCCACCAGAGCCTTATACTCCTGTGGCTCAGATGTGCCAGGCCATCGAATCCACACAGTCCAATAAACCCGGTTGTCCCTTTCCCCCACCTGGCTGGAGGCAGGGCCCCTCTAATCCTGATCATAGTATACGTTACTCACGTGTTGCAAAAATGATTTGGAAATCCCTTCAAGAGGATCGGAGGTAAGATCAGGCCTTCCATTCTGTCTGGGGAACTGTCTGCTGGAAACAGGAGCTGCACTTTTCCTGGAGGGATCCCCTTTTGTGGTTGTTCTTCCTTGCAGCTCACGTACCCGTGTCCGTAGGGTTGAGGTAGGTTGCCCATCCCACCTACTGTTAGAGTGTTGAGACAATAGCAACGCAATGTTACATACAAAATTTTGCTTTTATATCTGTAAAAGGATTCTCTGAAGTGCTATGCAATTACATAGTAACATACATTCTTACAAAATGACTGATGTTTTTTCTGTATTTATGTTATTTTCAGAATACACAGATGACAATGCCCTGATTCCTAACAACTTGTGAGTAGTTGTCAGAAGAATCCCTGATGGGCAAGTTAAAGCTACCAGCAAACCATCAGTTATGTAAGTATCCATAAAGCATTGTATTCTTTGTAGGGGTTTCAGTGTGTTACCTTTTTTTATGAATATTAGTGTACAGAGGCATTCAGATTGTCTCTCTCTTGTTAAAGCTGGTCTTAATTTTTGTTGTCATTGGGTAGATTTTAGTGTATCTGTCCCAAAGTAGGCTGACATTTTTGGGCCTGCTGAGACATGGGGTTCAAACTCCAACAGTGGTAACTTTTAAGATGCTTTTTTTCTTGGGGTCAATCGTTCTGAGACCCAAGTTTTAGATCCTGTTTCTTCAACATGGAGAGATCCCTTATTAAATGTGTTTGCTATTATTGCTTTTATAGTAAAGACAGAACATAATGTTTTGATGTTCAGGTTTTATAATCTGTTTCCACAGCTTTATGTTGGGTACAAGTGCTTTATTTTAAGTTCTGATCACCTTTATTTCTTCTCCTAGGAGTTGAACTGAGCCCGTGAATGGAACATCAAAAGCAGTGTGTCAAAACACAATCTCACAATTTTTTCTACTCACTGCAATTCATTCTAAACAATGTACCCATGTATTAATTTTCCAAATATCTATTTTTAGTTAACTTAAATTAATCTATTTTCCAGTAAAATGCAGTATATGTTGCAAATACGATGTATTTATTTCAGCATAGTAAAAAGTGAGTAATGCCATCATTTGCACAGTTCTCGTGTGAATATTGGTATTTGTGCCAAACAATGCACTGTGTTTCATAGTGGATATGCTGGAATATTTCCTTTGTGACATTGTGTTGTACAGAAAATGTACAATCGTTTTTAGATCATGCCGGTTCAAGGTTTGCACAACTGAACTTGGTGCTGCGTTCTACATCTGTCTATAGGTAGTAATAGTATGTTTGTATGGGTTGTTGTGTGCTTTTTGTTTCTTGCAATACAAATTGTTTAGAGCATATTTTTTTCCATTGTCACATGATATCACTTAGCTTTTGTTTTTAAATGCTTTTTTTCCTGATGCTTTTTGAAAATGTTATCAAAAGCTACTGAGAATCCATTAGTGCTAAAGTTGGTACTGTTTCTTATTTTGGTTCAAACAAATACCAAAAACCGCCATGTCCCATATGTTTTGACAACAGTTCTGTGGAGCTATAAGATTGCTTTTTGTCCTTAGATACTTGGGTGATGATCCTAAAACTCTACTATTGAAGTGATATTGTTTGGGCCCCTCTGAGTACATAAAAGTCTTCAATAGATTGTTGTGAATTTAAATATCATTGCTACACAAACTGGTATTCTAAAGTTCTGCGTTTGACCTTTCCACTTTATCTGATGAAGCGGTTTAGTATAATAGTTTGTCTGCAAATGAAAATATCTAAAACCCACTATACGAATTTTGGCACAAGGTTATAGCCTGCTGCATTTATGGGTAAAATCCCTGCCATTTTTCTTAACTTCTGCCTGCAGTACATTTTTGGACACTAGCAGTTAATGTAATGCATTTATGTAAACCACATTTATGCTATTTGATCTAAGTCAGATGGGGTTTTATTTTTTGAAAACAGTTATTTTTCTCTTTCTTTCCTAGCATCTGTATAAACACAAGTCACACGTTCATGAATAGTTAACATTCTTTTAGCCTTGTGTGTTCCCTGCCATGTCCGATGGGGTTTGCTTGGCCCCATTCCCAGACCCCGCGCAAGAGACTTGAGGCCACCCCGTATCATTTTGCCCCAGCACACAAGCAGTGCTCTGCCTCTGCCCTGCCTGCATCCTTCTGCCCTGCTCTGCAGCCTGAAAACCTGGGCAGAGGCAGAGAAAAGAGGCAGAAGGCAGAGTCAGGCTAAGTGTTGGGCCTACGGCAGAGGCATGGCCTCTGCACAGACTGCGGGGCCTCCGAGTCTGGGGAGAGGAGATGCTTGCCACCACCCGTGGGTCATGCCTCCTTTGTGCCAGCATAGGAGACACAGCCCTGCAGACTCTGCTGCTCTCTTACCACTGTGTTCGTTTTAGATGCTGGTCTGCGATGACATAGGAACAAAGGAATTTGCTGCCATGTACAATACCCAGAGGTACCTGAGGTGTCCAAGCCCAGTGATGCTCTCGCTGGTGCTCAGGGGCCTCATCATGCTTTTGAACACAGCTGAGACGGTGAGCAGGGTGGAGCCAAGGAGAGCCACCTTGGCAGCAGGGGCCTGGGGCAGTGGGTGATGCAATACCTTGGCCATGGCTGGGAGTCAGAAAGTGGGGTGACAGCTCCAATCACCCTCCCTGCAATGGAGGGGGCCAGGTGGGTGCCTGGGGAGCCCTCCGGGCAAAGGGCTACCCATCCCTCTGCCCCTTCACGTTGGTCAGCAAAGAGGGTGGCTGAGGAAGGGGACTATGCTCTCCTGCACTCTCTTCCCTTCCTCCTGCTCTCTCTGCATCCCCTCAGTTGCCACTGCTGGCTAGGAGGCTGCTGCAGTGACTCTGTGCCGCCTGCTGGGAAGCCAGACAGGAGGCTGGTGCTCCGCAACCAGAGCATTTTTGCCAAGCTGGTCTTTCACAGCTTCACCAAAAAGAAAATTTCATACAGTCAAGAAAAATTATGGTCTTGCTGCCAGACATCATGGAGACCCTGGAGGATGCCAACAGTTATACCAGGATAAAGGCTGTGATGTTCCTCAGGAACATGATGGCATACATGAAGAGGGAGGAGGCCAGCCTCATTGCTCTGTACTTGGCGGAGAAGCTCCTGCCCCTCTTTGATGATGTAAGGCTGCCATGGGCACCTCAGCCCTACAGACGGGCAGGCACTCTGCAAAGACAGCTGCCCTTCAGCCCAGCCCAGTGGGCAGCACTCGGGCACGACTCCCCTCCTCGCTCCTGTGGCGTGACATTTCAGCGCTCTGGGGACATTCAACTGCAGGTACCCATCTGGCCCACAGCCCCTGCGTTCAGGATAGGAGCCCAGAATATCTGCCCTCACATCAGCCATGCTAACACCCTTGCTCACCGTGGGCAGGGAGCAGCTCCTGATGAAGTCTCCCTGTCTTCCTCCCTACCAGGAGTCCAGCCAGGTGCAGGAGCTCTCTGTCAGGCTCTTCAAAGTCCGTGATGGAAAGAAAAAATAGAAAGATGAAGAAGAAAGTGCCGAAAGTGCTGCTCGGGCTGTACCTCCATATGAATAACCAAATCGAAAGCGTGGCAGAGGTGCAGTGAGCAGTACCAGTGTCACAGGGAAGGGTGTGCTGACACCACGCAGGTGGCCTGGGTGTAAGGGGCAAGGGCTGCAAGGATGTCAGGGTCTGGGAATGCGTGTCACCTCGGGTTCCCACTGCTCCCCTCCTTCCCTGCACTAGTCCACCCCTTCCTTCCTCCTTCTCCCTGCTGCCTGCTGCAGAGGTGGACGGGGTGCTGGGGTCCCCTCCCAGCCCCGCTCCCCCCATTCACCCTCCTCCAGTACAGCCCAGAGGGAAGGTTCCTGCAAACCCAGGGTGAGCCAGGCCAGAGACGTTGGCACAGACATTTCCCAGACCTGTCCAGCCTGGTCCAGCAGGGTTTGGCAGCAGCCTGTGGCCACAGACCACAGGAGTCCCTTCTGGCTTCCCTGCTGTCCCTGTAGGTGCGGGAGACCAGGGCTTGAGCCCCAATGCCTGTTCCCCAGGGCTCTGTGACACGCAGATATTTGGGCCAGGGCATGTCCCAGGGGGATGCCAGGTCTCCTTCCCTGGGCTCTGGACCACCTGGACCACCCTGAGCATGCCCAGCAGACAGTGCCATTCCTGGCTTCTGCCTCCACCTGCACAACAGCACACCTGCACACAGGGTGTCCTTGCAACAGAGCCCCAGCTGCCCTAGTAGAGCACTCTAACCCGGAGGGGAGGAGGAGGGAAACTTTAGCCCAACCTGTCCCTCCTGAGACATCTCAGGGCAGGGAAAAGCACCCCTGCGCCACAAAGCTGGCCAGTCATCATTTCTCCTGGCATCAAAATCCTCTCTGGTTCCGGGGAGCTGTGCGGGTTTTGGCTGTCTTAGAGTTCATTTTCTTCCTAGTAACTCCTATGGGGACATGGTTTGGATTCGTGCTGGAAACAGTGTTGATCACACAGGGATGTTTTCATTATTGCTGAGCAGTACTCCCGCAGTGTCAAGGCCCTTTCTGCTTCTCACCCCACCCCGCCAGTGAGCAGGCTGGGGATGCACAAGGCATTGGGAGGGGACACAGCTGGGGACAGCTGACCCAGCAGACCAAAGGGACGCTCCATGCCATATGATGTCGTGCTCAGCAATAAACCTGGAGGGGATGTATGCAGAAGGCTGCTTCTCCGAGTCTGGCTGGGCCTTGGTCAGATGGCAAGTGCTTTCATTTGCATCGTTTGTCTTTCTTTGGGTTTCGCTCACTCTCTCTGTTATTTCCTTTTTCATTACAATTTATTATCGCTGTTATTATTTTATTTTATTTCATTTATGACAGGGCCAGTCATTGGAAATAAAACAAGATCATAGGCATGTCATCTCCTGGCCCTGCAGGGCTGAAGGCACTGGAGGCAGCGGCCTACCAGAAAATGGTGGATGGAGGCAAGTCTGTGCTAGGGGCGGCAAGCGAACCCCTTCCTTTCCCACGCCCCCTCCCCAGGTGCCTCTGTACAACAGGGATGAGGCCCTGGGCATGGCAGACCAGCTAAACGATAGTGAGCCTGACGGTCCAAATACACCAGAGGAGTTGCCAGGACCAGAAAGGCCTACTCCCTGTATTATGACCACCTCTACAAGGAAGAAAAGGAGGGTTATAGTTGTGGGTGGCTCAGCTCTGTGGGGGACAGAGGGTCCGATACATAGGGCAGACCCCACCCTTAGGGAAGTCTGCTGCCTCCCTGGGGCCCGGATCAGGGACATGACAAAGAAACTCCCTAGCCTGGTGTAGCCCTTGGACTACTACCCACTGCTTCTGTTCCTTGTGGGGGCGATGAAAGTGCAAATCAGAGTGCGAGGATGATTAAAAGTAATATCAGAGCCTTGGGACAGCTTGTAGGGGAATCTGGAGCGCGGGTTCTTTTTATTTCCCCACTTTTGGTTGAGGGCAATGACACTGAAAGCAACAGATGAGCTCAGTCTGTTAATATGTGGCTCCGTGGCTGGTGTTGACGACACAGTTTTGGGTTTTTTGACAATGGAACGGCCCAAACGTCACCAGGTCTGCTGGCAGCAGGTGGGGTTTGTCTCACTCGCTCTTTAATGAATTAAGAGAGGGCTGGGGTTGAAGTGGGTGGGTGTGGGTCGCATGTCGTGGGAATCCACGCTCCATGCCTTCTCTATAAACCTATTAACAGTGGCCAGGGTGGTGTGAGGCACTTTGCCCGTCCCTCACCATTCTGGATCTCTTGGTGGGTATGTTGCTGCCATTGGATGCCCTCCACTTGTTGCAGTTCCCATGCTTCCTGCTGCTGCCAACCGCTGTGGTGTCCCCCTTCATCTTCTCCTCCCACCGGCACACCACCATCTTCTTTTTCTTCTTGGGTGGGATGTTTTCCCACAGGGATGTCTCTTGCATTCTGGGGGTGCTGTCCAGTGCGGGGCACTTGGCCTACTTGCTGCCCACCTTCCCCGATCTTGGAACTACCCATCGGGACACAATGCCTGGCGGCAGCGGCAACCAAGTCAAAAAACCCTGGGGCTGCCTCTGCAACAACTCCTCCACCAGTTGGGCTGTGGAGGGTGGATGATGCTGGGGGGCAGCTGGGGAGTTCAGCAGAGGACTCTCCAGAGAATGCTTCAGGGAATTCTCCGAAGGACCCTCTGGACGACCTTCCAATGGCCTTGCCACAGGACTGACCGCAGAATTCTCCATAGGACAAAGCAGCAGCCAGTTTGGGAGGACCACTCCCACTCTGCCTTGTGTTCCCTTGCGGTCCAGCAAGTGGGACATCACCACCCTTAAGAAGGGATAGGTGTCCCCCAGCATTGCCGCCACGACTTCGTCCTCAGGGCAGTCACCCTCTGCCCCATCCTCTGAGGTGTCAGATGGCTGGTTAAGGAAGGCAGTGCTCGTGAAGCTGTTGAATATGTCGAGCACATCAGTGACGGTGTCCTCGCCCTCCATGGTGTTGAGCCTGGCGAGCGCATCGGTGATGTCCACAGAGAATGACTGCTCATCCTGAAACTGCAGGTTGTCCCCTGCCAGCTCAGGAAAGGCCTCGGCAAAGGTCTCTGGCCCCAGCTCGAGCAGGTCCAGGGCTTCTCTGGGTCATCCAGGATCATCCCCGCTGCTGAAAAAACAATCAAAACCAGCCCCCAAGCCTGTGGTGATGCAAGGTTTCCTGGAGATGGGACACCTGCCTGCAGGCTCTGCCAAAACTCACCTTTGGGGTTTGTCTTGATAGTGCCACATGAAGAAGTCGGGGTGGGCTGGTGGGTGCTGGTGGCGGGGATGCTGTCCTCAGTGAGCACCACGTCCAAGGCTTCTAGCAGCTCCTCGGTGCTGTCAGGATGGATGTGGGCTACAGGGAGGCCATGCACCCAATGCTGAGCCATGGGGTTGAGGGCATCCTGGTGGACGCCGGCCCATGGCCCCAGCCCTGTTGGCTGGTGGGGCACCAGCATCCCCACCACTACCTGCTGTCCCCAGCTGTAGGCATGGGGACGCAGAGCAGTCAGAGGGGGAAGTGGCACCCTGTGGGGGAGCTGCACCAGACGCCCTTGGGCACACAGGGGCCCTGACACCCCCTGCCAGATGCTGGCCTGCGCCGGCTGGTAGGTGATGGGGTGGACCTGGGCAGGCTCGGAGGACACCGGCAGCACTCTGGCAGTGACTGGTGACGGCATGGCTGGGGCGGTGAAGCTCACGCTTGGCGCTTCCGATGCCATTGGCAGCTGTAGAGGGAGCCTCTCTGTTGGAGGAAGCGAAGAGGGGTGATGGGGTGTGATATTGGCAGGCAGAGGTGGCTGAGGGGTTTCCTGGAGGGCAGGAGCACCAGCAGGAGAAGGACCCTGCTGCTGTACCTGCCATGGCAGTTGGTCAGTGTGGGGTTTGTTGGGGGCAAGCAGCCTCCGTCCCCATGGCGATCATTGCGCCAGCACCTGCTTGAACCAGCTTTGCAAGGGTTTGAGTTTTCATACCACAACTTCCCATCTCAATGACTTCCCATCCTGCTGATGATTTTCTGTCCTCAGTGCTTATTTCCCATCCCCACGATGGTTTCCCATCCAGACGATGATTTCTCAGCCCCATTTCCTATCCCAAGCATCATTCCTATGGATTTCCTATTCCAAGGGTCTCCCATCCCTATGATTTCCCATCACAAGCATGATTTTTGGGGAGGGGTTGGTTTGTGGGTTGCCTAATCCATGTTTTCCTCCTCTTATAACCCCTACTTGTCCTCCTCTTTTTTCTCCTCCTCCTCCTCCTCTGTCTTTTCCTGTTTCTCCTGTTTGTCTTCCTCATCCTCTTTCTATTCCTGTCCTTCCTTTGCTTGTTCCTTCTTCTCCTGCTCCTTCCTTTTTCTTATCCTTCTTCTCCTCCTGTAACTAATTTCTGTCCTCCTGCTCCTTCTCCTGCTCCTCTTTGTCCTCATATTCCTTTTTTAATTCTCCTCTTCTTTTCCCTCCTTCTTGTCCTGGGAATCTTTTTATGAAGCATCAGCTGTGAGCCAGCACCCCTGCACAGCCAGCAAAGCCTTGCCTTTCCCCCGTGTTTCCAAGCTAACTGCTGAGCATGTGGTTCCAAGCTAACTGCAGGCTCTGTCTTCACTCTCGAACCACTTGTCTTAAATACCAAACCACGTTTTTTGCTCTTGGTCAATTGCTGAGCGCATGCACGTGTCGAAATCTTGGAGCTCTGCAAGTTAGCTTGAGCAGGACTACAACACCCCACTCCAAAATCTGTCACCTGTAGACATTGGTATTCAGTATACAGAGGAAAGAAAACTACTGCTAATTCTTTCACAAAATAATAGAAATTTGCACATGAAATAAAAACAGGCATGGTGCTGTAGACACGTTCAAATGAAAACAACTGTTTGTGTGCGCGAGCATTATTTGTGTCGGTAAAAGTCTGCTGCCTTGCCCCTTTGCTTCCAAACCCCAATCTGTTTGAGTGAAGAGGGCAAGGAAGGGAAGATGTCTTATTTTTCATCACCTACACTTTTTCTATCCTGTTTTTTATTGCCAGTGCCTCAGGAGGAGCATCTAAAGGCAAATTGGCCTGTGCTTGCCCAAGACCTGAGTGGGTCATTTGCCCTGTGCACCCTGCGTGCTGCTTTTCCTGTAGGTGGGGGAGATAGGAGGAGGATGGCCAGCACGTAGGTTCTGGCTCTTAATGAAGAGCAGCCGGACACAATTTCTCCTGAAAGTACTTCAAGCCTAGTGATGAAACTCCCATCACAGCCAATGGAGCTCATCACTGATGCTAAGCTATGGCAAGAAAGCTCTGTAACCTTCCATAGGACGAGTCCCAGTACTTCACCTGTCTCAGCTGTGGCAGTCAAATGGGATGAGGATCACCTTTGCTGCTGCTGCTGCTGCTGCTGCTCTCAATCACAGAGCACGGAGAGTGGTGAGGGCAGGCGGAAATGTGGCAAGACAGGTTGTGGTGTCAGCTGCCAGGTGGCCTTGGGGAGACCACAGGGCCTTCATGAAAATGCACAATGACAGCATAGAGGCTTTGCGAGCCTGGGTGATGTAACTGGTGCTGTTGCATTGCCTGGTTGATCTGGAGCTGGGTTTGTCCAGCTGAGCTGCAGGGGCACCTGAGGAGGACAATGTAGAGTGAATAGTGGAGATTGCACCTCTAACTCATAGAATTTTCATTCAGATTTTCCACAGCTGTGTATATAGGACTTGAATGAAAGCCTTGCATCTTCCTGTTTCTTCACACTGCCATGAAACACCTGCTTTTTTTTTTTTCAGGGTTTTTTCTTTCTTTTCCATACAACTAATACGCTTAGAATCATCCAGAACTTGGAAAACTGTCCATTTGTTTCTAAGCAAGTAATTTTTTCCTTTCAATTAAATATTCAGAAGGCTTTGAGAAGTGCAGACGATAGCTCACAGGAGAATTCTATTCCTGCTATTGTCCACCCTGGAGGTGGTAACCCTTCCTGTCTGTGGAGTTGTCATCATCGAATCATAGAATGGTTTAGGTTGGAATGGACCTTGAAGACCATCGAGTTCCAAGCCCCCTGCCATAGACAGGGACACGTCCCACTAGACTGGGTTTCCCAAGGCCATGTCCAGCCTGGCCTTGAATACCTCCAGGGATGGGACCTCAAAAACCTCTCTGGGCAACCTGTTCCAGTGCCTTACAACCCTCAACTGAAATACGCCTACGGCCAGAAGTCAAAAGCCACGTCCCATATGCAGAACCTCAGCCTATGAAGACAGCACGCTGTCAAATATCTTTGTCCTGGAGATAAACTGTTGGCTTCTTTGGGATTTTTAACAGTGATCAACAAAACATTTTGGAAATCCGCCACAGCTTCTAGTGCTGAGGACTGCGGAGCCTTCTTCCAGTTCTTCCTGCCTTTCTGCTGCAGCAGAAAGCTGAAGGAGGGTTTCCAGGGCTTAAGAGTGACAAGAGAAACCGTCTTATGCAAGTAAACATCGCTCAAGTAGCGTAGGCATGTGCGAGCCATGAAAACTTGTGTGAAGTTTTGTTTTGGGTTTTTTGGGGGGGTCTTTGCTTGTTTTCCAGACATAAAAGCGTGGTTTCTGCATCCAAGACTTTTACCATACATCATTCGTCTAACGTGCTGACAGTGTGCTTGAAAAGATTTGAAGATTTCTCTGTCAGGAAGATCAGCAAGGTATATATAGCAATGCAGTGCCCTTTTATCTGCTTGGAAGGGGACATTTCATGAAGCAGAATGCTCTTCTGGAAGTTGTTGGTGTCTGCAGGCAATAAGTAATGAGTGCAGACCTCTAAGAAAAGTCAATGCGCTCTCTGTCTCTTCTCTTTCTCGTGTGGCACGAGGAAAGTTCTGAGGGGAAGGTAAGCACGTCCTGTTCTCCTAAAGAGCTGATGTTGCTGAGAACATTTTTCTGCTGCTTCAGTGTTGAAACGGCACAACCAATTTGAGTGAACCAGAAAGCTCTGTTTCTCTACCTGTAGCCTCTGTTGGCCAAAGGAGTTTTCCCAGGCTGTTTCCTAAAGTATGTCAGGATAATTTCTGAGCCTTCTCGCTCTCTCTTTGGGTTGTGCCATATCCAGAATAGTTGGTCCTTGGCACCCATGTCTGAAGCAGCTATGGAACCACTGCGAGATTCCTTGTATGCCGTCCTGGTACACGGAGGTTTTAGGTTTCACGTGTCATCCAGGACACTGTTACTGCGTCATAAAGGTACATGTCACCTTGATTTCCAGCAGTGTGAAAGCCCGTGCTGGTGAAGACAATCTTTGATGCAAATGTTCCTGGTAAGCCCTGCCTTTGGGGAGAAGGTCTCTGGAGGTGTTAACTTTGATTTGTGTTGATGTATTCTTCTTTGGTGGTTACCTGTTGGTGTTTTTGTTCAGAAACCCTGCAGTTCATCTGAAGCCATCGTTGCCTTTCTTTGCTGGCCAGCGATGGATGTTGGTACAAGATGAATGATGCCTCTGTAGATCTTTTTGACATCAAACCTATTCCATTGCTGTCAGCAAGCATATTTACCCTTCTATGCTAGTTAATAGCAAGAATTAAATGATGTTCAGAATACACTCCACCCTTCTGCCCCGTTCCTTTTATTGCTATTGTTGTTGTTCTCCTCTGTGGTGTTTAGCTTTTTGCACTAGGAGGAAATTGCTGTTTGCCTAGTGGCGTTCTGTCTGTTCTGCAGTTCTCCAGGTCCTTTCTTGTCTCTCCTTGCTTGGAGAAGCTGAAGATGAGAGAGACAACAGCTCAGTGGAGTTATGCTGCTTTACCTGAACTGGTGTCACACCTCCTGGCAATGTGACTCTGGGTAAGGGTGTTCTCAGGGTGTTTTCTAACCTTTTTCTGTGCTCACCACCAGAGAGCCGTCAGTCCTGGGAGAAGGGCAGCACCCCCCTTCTTTGTGCACCCCAGGCTCCTGTCACACTGCATAACCTCCTGCAAAAGAAAGGGTGGCTGATGGCAGACTTTTTCAAGGTGGCTGATGTGTGAACAAAGAAGATCACAAGAGCAGTCTCCATTCAAGACATGGAGAGAGTATGTAGGGAGCAGAACGGGAGTGAACTGCTGCAACTGCCGTATGGTCTCCAAAAAGACTTTGTGCTCAGTTCTGTGGCTGCCCGGATCCTGCTGCAAACACTGAACTGTCATCACATTTCCAGGTGTTGATTCTCGACCTTTCCCCACCTGTCTTGTATATATATTGCCATTGTGCTGGCTTTCAGGCCATACCTGTGCAGCACTGCTCACCCTGAGCCTCCCTTTCCACAGGGTACAGCGCTATGGAGCTGTGAGGAGCAGTTCAGGTCTCCAGGGGTTCAGCGGGTGTCAGGATGCACCTTCTCAGCTCCCTCCTGCCTGATTCTCCATCGGGAGGTTGTTCCAGCATACGGCTGGCTTTTCCTGGCTGTAGCAGTGCTCCCAAGCTCTGCATCCTTGTGTCTGGAGAGCCTTTGTCTCTGCTGGGCGTAGCCAGGAGTAAGACGGGTCCAATGGGGTTTGCTGGCTTCCTGGGGGCTGAGCTGGGGGTTCCAAACAGCCCCTGTCTGTGGGGGCTGCCTGAGGGCAGGGCAGAAGGCTGCATACAGGCAGCAGGTGCTGTTGATGGGTGGCTTTTAGGGGAGTCTGGTGGGCACTGCTCCAAGCTGTGATCAAGGGGAGCATGCGGTACTTGCAGTGTCGTCTGTAGGGTTCCAGTGGGATCTGCGCCTCAGGGCTGGCCTGTGGGCTCCTCCAGGGAGTACGTGTGACCAGCTTTCCAGGCATGTGGATGCTGTCTCATCTGGGGAGGTTGCCGTGGCTGGTACTGTGACTGGGGCTGCTCCAGCTGGGGCGGTGTGTGCTGGTCCCTGTGTCCACGGGATGCCCCAGAGCTGTACAGTAGCAGAGAGCTCGTAGGGAAAGCTGAATGTGGCTGAGCTATTTTGGAGCAGAGATCCCCTGTCCCCTGTACTGCCTCCATCTCTCCTGGGTGTCCTGGTTTGAGGACGACACTGGGTTTGTCCCCAGTGTCCCGTATTCGGCTCTCTTGCTCCAGGTCACCAAGGAGGCTTTTGCATGATGTGCATTGTTCAGAACCATGGGATCTTGGTTTTTGCCACCGCAATAAAGCGACACAATAAAGCCATTGTCTTTCATCCAAGACCTCAAGAGCAAGTATGGCTGCTCTCCCCTCCAGTAGCCATGCAGGAGAGTGGTGACTAATCTTTGTCGGCGACATGGACAGTGGGGTCAAGTGCACCCTCAGCAAGTTTGCCCATGATACCAAGCTGTTTGGCGAGGTAGACACGCTGGAGGGGTGCCATCCAGAGGGACCTGGACAGGCTGGAGAGGTGGGCCCAAGACAACCTCATGAAGTTCAACAAGGCCAAGTGCAAGGTCCTACATCTGGGTCGGGGCAATTCCAAGCACAAATACAGGCTCAGCGGAGAATGGCTGGAGTGCAGCCCTGAGAAGGACCTGGGTGTGCTGATTGACAAGAAGCTCAACACGAGCCAGCAATGTGCAATCACAGCCTAGGCGGCTAACTGCATCCTGGGCTGCATCAAAAGAAATGTGGCCAGCAGGTCAAAGGAGGTGATTCTGCCCCTCTACTCCACTCTCGTGAGACCTCACCTGTAGTAGTGCATCCAGGTCTGGAGTCCCCAGTGTAAGAAGGCCATGGACCTGCTGGAACGTGTCCAGTGGAGAGCCATGAGGGTGATCCGAGAGCTAGAGCACGTCTTCTATGAGGAGAGACTGAAAGAGTTGGGGCTGTTCAGCCTGGAGAAAAGAAGGCTCCGGGGAGACGTTATTGTAGCCTTCCAGTACCTATAGTGGGCCTACAGGAGAGCTGGGGAACGACTTTTTACAACGGCATGTAGTGACAGGATGAGGATGGGAAGGGGAATGGTGGTTCCTGAGGATGCATTGGATAGTGCAGGACCTGGGCCTGATGTCCATGATATGGAGGTAGGGTGGACAAAGGACTGCCGTGGATTGACCCCGACAAGTAACTGAGCACTTGGCAGTCGCTTTGCTTAATGCCCACAGTGGGATGGGGGAGAGAATCGGAAGGGTAAAAATGATCACCTGGTGGGCTGAGGTACAAGCCGTTTCATAACTGGAATAAAATGAAATAACAGCAATAATAAATTGATCTTGTTTTATTTCCGGAGACTGGCCCGGTCATAATTGAAAAAAAAATAAAATAAAAAAAGCGATAATAAATTGTAATGAAAATGGAAATAACAGAGAGAGCGAGTGAAACCCCAAGAAAGACAGACAATGCAAATGAAAGTACTTGCCAACCGACCAAGGCCCAGCCAGTCCCCGAGCAGCGGCCTCCTGCCAACATCCTCTCCAGGTTTATTGCTGAGCACGACATCATATGGCATGGGGTGTCCCTTTAGTCAGCTGGGTCAGCTGTCCCCAGCTGTGTCCCCTCCCAATGCCTTGTGCATCCCCAGCCTGCTCACTGGCGGGGTGGGGTGAGAAGCAGAAAGGGCCTTGATGCCTCAAGAGGCGCAGGCTGGGCTAAATGATGTCTGCCTGGGTCTTGTCATTGTGAAGATGGTCTGAGCTGCCAGCATATAGACCAAGTGTTCAGTGACTTTCCTGAAGGGCAAGTGGGCTGCAAGAGAAGGGAACAGAGCACACATGAACTCCCCCCTGCCTGCAGACAGCCCCAGGAGTCCTCTCCCAGCCATGCCAGCCGAACTCCTTTCTTTCCCTGGTCAGGAGGAGCGTGTGAGACAAAGAAACCGGCTGGAAGCTGCTGCTCAGGAAAGTCCCAAATACCCCTCACATGTTCCTCGGCCCCTGAAGCAGTTCCCACAAGCAGAGCCAGGCACAGCAGCCCCATGTCCTCTGCCCCACCAGCCCCAGGCAGCACAGCTCTGCCCCTACTCACCGTTGCAGACATGCTGCAGGTTTTCCTGGCTTAGGTTTTCAGGCCCCGCAGAGCAAGCCCTAGGCACAGAGCTGCTGTCAGACCCCTGCTCCCCAGCATGCTCCCAACAGCAGGGCCGACGGCCCTGCCAGCATGGCCACTCGCCCTCCTCTCTCTCAGCAGGGCTGACCCCAGGGAAGGACAGTACCCGAGGTCAGTGGGACTGAGCAAGGCTCCCAGTGAGCCAACCTGCGCGCCGGGCCCTGCACGGGGCAGCCGGGGCTCGTGCAGCCGCAGGGTTGCCCCTCGATGGCAGTGCAGCGGCAGGGACGGGGGGCAGGCTGCCAGAAGAGGGACCCCGGGTGTGGGAGCCAGTCCTTGGAAAATAGACCGTGTGTATAGCAAATTGTGAAGAACGCCTTAACCTTGAGACTAGATAACAGGAAAGTTGGCAGAAAGAGTAAAACAAGAGCAGGTGTCCGCAAGAAAAATAACGCTTGAGCAAGACTAAACAATATACTAATGTTAACCAATCATGGGTGAAATAACCCTGCGTGCTCGCCGCATGCACAAAGCGAGACAGCCAATCAAACAATGCGTGATCGCGTGTACAAGATATGAATGACTATATATGTAACCCGAGTGTTAACAATAAACGGAGCTTAGCGGAGATTGACGCTAACATACATCGTATCGGTGTGTTTGCTCCCCTCCACCTGGCCGCAACACCCGGGGACTGTGGCTCACCGATGAACCTGACAGCCACCTCTCGCAAAGTGGCCTGAGCGATCCTTAGGTACCGCAGGCAATGAAACAGATATTCCTCCTCCCTGCTCCTGTTGTGCGTTAACTGGTGAGAGCACAAGAGAGAAGGGCTGGCACAGACCCTCCCCAGCCGTCCGGACCAGTCCGTCCTGCCAGCCACCCCCCTTCCGTCCCTGCGATTCCCATCTCCCAGCCAGGATCCCTTTGGGGCTGATGTCCAGAGAGAGCTGCGGGCAAAGGGGTCTTGGGGGTGGCCAGACCCCTCTGTCCCACTGCAAGGGGCCATATGGGCCAGGGTCTCCTCCATCACCCTGGGGGCGGGGAGGGGAGACGGTCCTGGAGAAGAGCGCATTGGGGCTCTGTGCTTGAGGGCAGGGAAGCAGGATGCAGCTCCAGGAGAGGCAAGGCAGTGCTGCACAGCCCACCCTACAGGCACGTGGGATAGCCCACGTCCAGCCCGGCCCTGGGGCTTGGGGGTTTTTCTCACCAAGGACTCTCCAATCAGGTGTGTGTGATTTGTCCGGAGCAGGTAGCTGAGCTGCCTCCACCTTAGGAACTCGGCGCAGGCGAGGAGGGTGTCCCTAGAGGCCTGCAGAGAAGCAGAGTCCGGGAGATGGCACCAGAGCCCAGGGAAGGAGACCTGGCATCCCCCTCCTCTTGGCTGGGCTCTGAGCCATTCCCAGCATCCTCTGGGAAGAGGCAGCGGGGAACCAAGTCTGAACTAGGTCCAGTGCCCAGGGCACAGACATGGGGCAGCCACCACCTCAGGTATCTGTGCTGCTGGCCAGCAGAACAGAGACCTTCAGGAGCTGCTGAGCTGCCGCAAGGGAGGCGGGCAGGGTGAAGGGCAAAGGAGCTGTGGGCGCACAGCTGTGGGCAGCAAGGGCTGGAGTCCCAGAGACACCGGGGCAGGACAGGGCCAACAGCACCTCCCATGGGCATTCCCCAGCAGGACGCTGGGTTCCCAGGCAGCCTGGCCCAGCTCTGGGTGGGCAGAGCTTTGATCCCGGGATGCAGAGCCAGTCAACCACTGGCTGCATCTCCCTTCTCCAGCACTCTCACTGCCGCAGGCTGGGGAACAAGCTGGCTCTCCACCTCTTGTGGGCACTATGCCTCTCTGCAGAGACCAAGTTCACTGGCGCAGTGCAGACAGACCTGGCTGAGCAGAGCTTTGTTTCTGCAGAGGTCCTGCCTTCAGGTAGCGGGCACACTCCCTGGATGAAAAATCTGGGGGTCTGGGAAATGTCCCTGCCAGCTTGTCTGGCCTGGCTCACCCTGGGTCTGCATGCACCCTTCCTCTGGGCTGTACTGGAGAAGGGTTAAAGGGGAGAGCGTGGCTGGGAGGGGACCCCAGCACCCAGTCTACCTCTGCAGCAGGCAGCAGGCAGCAGGGAGAAGGAAGAAGGCAGGGGTGGACCAGTGCAGGGAAGGAGGGGAGCAGAGGGACCTCGAGGTGACACACATTCCCAGGCCCTGACATCCTTGCAGCCCTTGCCCCTTACGCCCAAGCCACCCCCTCAGTGTCAGCACACCCTTCCCCGTTACACTGGTGGCTGGTCACTGCACCTTGGCCACACTCTCGATGTGGTGGTTCGTATGAAGGAACAGCAGGAGCAGGACCTTTCGCACTTGCTTCTTCATCGTTCTCTTGTCTCTCCCCATCACGACCTTCATCAAATCGTTAGAGGCTGATAGAGAACTCCTGCACCTGGCTGGATTCCTAGCAGGAGGCACAAAGTCACTGCAGAAGCCTCCTGGCCGGCAGTGGCGACTGATAGGATGCAGGGAGAGCATGAGGAAAGGAAGAGAGTGCAGGAGAGCAGTGTCCCCTTCCTCAGCCACCCTCTTTCCTGACTGACGTGAAGGGGCAGAGTGATGTGTAGCCCTCTGCCTGCAGGGCTCCCCAGGCACCCACCAGGGCCCCTCTATAGCAGGGAGAGATATTGGATCTGCCACCCTGACAGCATTCTGACTCCCAGCCACAGCCAAATTGCGGGATCACCTACTGCCCCAGGTCCTGAGGTGCCTCAGCAGGGCCATCAGCACCGCAACCACAGTCTCCATCCTGATCGTCGCCTGGATCTAGTCATTGTGAAGACGGTCTGAGCTGCCAGCATACAGACCAAGCATTCAGTGTCTTTCCTCAAGGCCAGGTGGGCTGCAAGAGAAGGGAGCAGAGAAGACATGAGCCTCCCCCTGCCTGGAGACAGCCCCAGGAGTCCCCTCCCAAGCATGCCAGCTTTGTTCTGAAGCATCAGCTGTGAGGCAGCATCCTTGCACAGCCGGGAAGTCTCTGCCTTTCCCCTGCTGAGCCTACAGCTCCAGGCTCTCTCCAGGCTTTGTCCGAACTCTCTAACTACTTGTCCTGAATCTCAAAGCCCTCTTTCTGCTTTTGGCAAATTGCTGAGAACGTGCATGTATCGAAGCCTTGGAGCTCTGCGAGTTAGCATGAGCGGGACTAAAGCACACTGCTTGACATCACTCTCGGCATTGGTATTCTTCATGCAGAGGAAAGGAAACTACTGCTAATTCTTTCTCTGAGTAATAGAAATTTGCATACGACACTTTAAAAGAGCATAGTCCTTTAAACACTTTCAAATAAAGATGACAGTATTTGTGCATGAGCATTGCTTGTGTGGGTAAAAGCCTGCTGCCTGGCACCTTTGCTTCCTACCCCCAACACGGGTGCCTCCAGGTCCCCATTTGCTCTCAAGTCCCCTCAGGACTTCCCTGGTGCTTTCCAGTGTGTCCCATGTCAGACACCCTGGCAAAGGAAAGGGAGGGCCCTTTCTTTTTGGTACACTCCAGAGCCCCGCGTCTCTCCCCGGGAAAAGCTAAATGCATAAGGTTTACTCAAACCTAACGACATTCTATTTTTCTGTGTGATGTATGCCGGGTGTCCCCGGCAACCCAGAGGAGGTAGGGCAGGGTGCGTCAGCGCAGCTCTTCCCTCTCCACATGGACGCTTCTCCCTGGGCTCGTGGGCAGGAGCATGCCAGAGGGCTAAAGGCTGGACTAAAGTTTCTCTCCTCCTCCCCTGCGGGCTGAGTGGTCCAGTGGGGCAGCTGGGGCTCTGCTGTGAGGACACCCTGTGTGCAGGGGTGCTGTTGTGCAGGCGGCGGCAGAAGCCAGGAATGGCACTGTCTGCTGGGCACACTCGGGGTGGTCTCTATGGGAAGGACAAAATGGCACTGGGCTTGTTTTTCCAGCTTTATTAAAAACAAATAATCATTCTAATACACCCCTGTTATGGTTTGAGAGACCCATAACAATTTGTTGTCATTTAGACAATCATTCTATCACCCGATGATCCCTCCCCACCTGGGAAAGGGAAATCTGGGAAAAACAAAAAAACCCGAGAGCTGAAGTATGAACAGATTTAATAGAATAAGATTAGATAATTAACATTAACAGCACTAAAGAACTGGTATTGATCCGACACCAATACAGAATATGCAAAGATTATACTCAGCCAATTATACCAGTAGGAAGCTGTGCACTCCCAGCAGTGGACAGCAAATGTCGGACACTGTGAGCGCTACGGCTTCAGGAGGAAGGGAAGGCCTCAGGTCTCCGGCACCAGGGCACGAAGTTCAAAGGATGGCAGCCATCAAGGGAGAGAGAGCGAACTTCGCAGCAAATGAAGTGTGACGTTGATGTTATGAAATAATCCTGTTGGCCAGCTTGGGTCAAATGAGTGGGTCTCACTCCTCCTCATCCCTGCACCTGGCTAGCTCAAAAACAATGAGACCTAGAGACCCACACACCATAGCTGGCTGTAAAGTAAATATTTTCACAAATTCGGGCACTGGAGTCTTCTAAAAGTGCAGTTTTCCCAAGCATTAGAAAAGAAATTAGTCCTGTGTCTCTCAAACCAGGACAACCCCTTTTCCAGAGGATTATTGCCCCTCTCCGGGGCTCAGCCCGGCTCTGGGGCTTGGCAGTTGCCCTCACCATGGACTCTCCAATCAGGTGTGTCTGATTTGTCCGGAGCAGGTAGCTGAGCTGCCTCCACCTTAGGAACTTGGCACAGGCGAGGAGGGTGTCCCTAGAGGCCTTCAGAGAAGCAGAGTCTGGAAGATGGCACCAGAGCCCAGGGAAGGAGCCCTGGCATCCCCCTCCTCTTGGCCAGGCTCTGATTGGCTGCCTGGTTACAGCCAGGCCCTGAGGGAAGGCCGCGAGTGGTTAAAGATGGGTCAGGACCCTGCAAAGGAGGGTTTGTGCTGTAAAGAGGTGGCTTGGGGCACGGATGGGGTGGGCTGGATGCTACAAATGATGCTTTGGGCCCAGCAAACGAGGGGACCCTCTTGGTTGTAACCTGAGCTGGCTTTGGTGCCCAGCAGACACCTGCCAGACACCACATCTCCTGTCCACAGTGCCCAGCATGAGAGATTGAGCCCAGAGGTGTGTACCGAATGGACTTAGTGGGCCTGTGGTGGACTTGTTAAAGACATTTCAGCCTGGAGAAGGGAAGACTGCGGGGAGACCTTATGGCAGCCTTCCAGTACCTTAAGGGGGCCTACAGGAGAGCTGGGGAAGGACTTTTTACAAGGGCATGTAGTGATCGGATGAGGGGGAATGGCTTCAAGCTGGAAGAAGGTAGATTTAGAATTGATACCAGGAAGAAATTTTTCACTGTGAGGGTGGTGAGTCCCTGGAACAGGTTGCCCAGAGAAGTTGCGGAGGCCTCATCCCTGGAGGTGTTTAAGGCCAGGCTGGATGGGGCCTTGGGCAACCTGGTCTAGTGGGCGGTGTCCCTGCCTATGGCAGGGGGTTGGAACTCAATGATCCTTCCTTAGATCCCTTCCAACCTAAAGCATTCTATGATTTTACAGGTGTGGTCCATCAAGGGAGGAAACACTACATGCGCGTGACATCAGAGGATGGGAAGGGGAGTGGTGGTTCCTGAGGATGCATTGGATAGTTTGGAACCTGGGCCTGACGTCCATGGTATGGAGTAAGGAGTGGAGAAAGGACTGCCGTGGTTTGACAGCGGCCAGTAACTGAGCATTAGGCAGCCACTCGCTCAGTGCCCACAGCAGAACAGGGGGAGAGAAAGGGAAGGGTAAAAGTGAGTCAACTGGAGGGTTGGGGTAAAACACGTTTCATAATTGAAATAAAATAAAGTAATAACAGCAGTAATAAATTGTAATGAAAAAGGAAATAACAGAGAGAGCGAGTGAAACCCCAAGAAAGACAAACAATGCAAATGAAAGCACTTGCCAACCGACCGAGGCCCAGCCAGTCCCCGAGCAGCGGCCTCCTGCCAACATCCCCTCCAGGTTTATTACTGAGCATGACATCATATGGCATGGGGTGTCCCTTTGGTCAGCTGTCCCCAGCTGTGTCCCCTCCCAACCCTGTGCATCCCCAGCCTGCTCGCTGGCGGGGTGGGGTGAGAAGCAGAAAGGGCCTTGATGCTGCGGGAGCACTGCTCAGCAATAATGAAAACATCCCTGTGTGATCAACACTGTTTCCAGCACAAATCCAAAACATGGCCCCATGGCCTTCATCAAAACTTTGAGGAGCCTGATGGAGAGCTGCCGCACCTGGCTGGACTCCTGGTAGGGAGGAAGACAGGGGGAATTCATCAAGGGCTGCTCCCTGCCCTCGTTGAGCAAAGGCTAATTTAGCGTGGCTGATGTGAGGGCAGATGCTCTGGGCTCAGATCCTGAACGCAGGAGCTGGTGGCAAGATGGGTAGCTGCGGCTGAATGTCCCCAGAGCCCTGAAAGGCCACGCCAGAGAAGCAAGGAGGGGAGCCGTACCCAAGTGCTGCCCACCAGGATGGGCTGAGGGGCAGCTGTCTTTGCAGAATTCCTGCCCATCTGTAGGGCTGAGATGCCCACGGTAGCCTTACGTCATCCAAGAGGGGCAGGAGGATGCAGGCAGGGGGGAGGCAGAGCACCGCTTGTGCACTGAGGCCAAAAAGGTATGGGGTGGCTCCAAGAGTCTGGCACAGGGTCTGGCTGGTGCTGGGCAGGTCTCTGCTGGCATTGCTGGCCCTCAGGGGCAGTGTCCATCTGTACTGGAAGGAGGTGGGCATTTGGAGGTGGATGTGAGGGGGCCTGTGCCTGCTTCCCTTTGGAGGCAGGCACAGCCCTGAAGATGAGCATGGTCACTCACAGCCAAGGAATAGATGCAGGCGTCTTCCGTGGCACAGCTGAACAACTTGCACAGCTGCTGGTCCTGGAGCACGCTGAGCAGCTCCATCAAGATAGTGGACAAAGCCCAAAGCTTGGAGATCATCACCTCCCACATGGCCAGGGCAGCGCTGCAGACCCAGAGCACTCAGTCAGCAGGGCTGCCTCAGACAGTGCACTGTGCCCGGGCCAGGCTCTCTGGACCCAGGCTGTGCTGCTACCCTGGCCCTGCCTGCCCCTTTTGCTTGGAGTGCCCGGGGCCATGCCCAGGTAGTCAGGAGGGGGCTGAGGTGGTATTCCCCATGGGGCATGAATGAACATGGTGGCGGGGCTCTGGCTTTGCCAGCATTGGCTGCTGCCAGCCTGGCTGATCCCCTGGGCATGGGAAGCGTGGTGGGATGGAGGGCCCTGCTCCTGAGGGGTATCCTGCAGTATCCCTTGGGTCTGGCAGCCAGAGAGTTCCCAGGTCCCTCTCCCAAGAGGGATCAAGCCCTCATGAGCACTGCCCAGCAATAATGAAAACATCCCTGTGTGATTAACACTGTTTCCAGCACTAATCCAAAACATGTCCCCGTAGGTGTTACTAGGAAGAAAATGAACTCTAAGGCAGCCAAAAGCCGCACAGCTCCCGGAACCAGAGAGGATTTTGATTCCAGGAGAAATGACGACTGGCCAGCTTTGTGGAGCAGGGGTGCTTTGCTGTGCCCTGAGATGTTTCAGGAGGGGCAGGTACGGCTAAAGCTTCTCTCCTCCTCCCCTCCGGGCTGAGTGGTCTAGTGGGGCGGCTGGGGCCCTGCTGCGAGGACACCCCGTGTGCAGGTGTGCTGTTATGCAGGCAGCGGCAGAGGCCAGGAATGGCACTGTCTGCTGGGCACGCTCGGGAGTTCCCTATGGGAAGGACAACATAGCACTGGGCTTGTTTTTCAAGCTTTATTAAAAACAAATAAATATTCAAATACATCCCTTTTCCAGAGGATTATATCCCCTCTCTGGGGCTCAGACCGGCCCTGGGGCTTGGCAGTTGTCCGCACCAAGGACTCTCCAATCAGGTGCCTTACATCATCAAAGAGGGGCAAGGAGCTTCTCCGCCAGCTGCAGAGCAATGATGCTGGCCTCCTGCCTCTTCCTGTATATCATTATGTTGCCGAGGAATATCACAGCCTTCATCCTGTCATCACTGTTGGCATCCTGCAGGGTATCCATGATGTCAGGAACCCGGACCATCCTTCTGCTTGCTTGGATGCAACACAAAGTTTTCTTTTTGGTGAAGCGGTGAAAGACCAGCCTGGCAAAAATACTCTGATTGTGGAGCACCAGCCTCCTGTCTGGCGTCCAAGCAGGCGGCACAGAGTCTCTGCAGCAGCCTCCTGGTCGGCAGTGGCCGCTGATGTGATGCAGGGAAAGCAGGAGGAAGGGAAGAGAGTGCAGGAGAGCAGTGTCCCCTTCCTCAGCCACCCTCATTGCTGGCCGACGTGTAGGAGCAGAGGGATGTGTAGTCCTCCGCCTGGAGGGCTCCCCAGGCACCCACCAGGGCCCCTCTATAGCAGGAAGGGTGACTGAAGGTGTCACACTGGCTGCATTCTGACTCCCAGCCACGGCCAAGCCACTGCATCACCCACTGCCCCAGGCCCTGGGTTGCCTCAGCAGGGCCAGCAGCACCGCAAACACAGTCTCCATACTGAACTTCTCCTGGGTCTTGTCATCGTGAAGACGGTCTGAGCTGCCAACATACAGACCGAGCGTTCAGTGTCTTTCCTCAAGGCCAGGAGGGCTGCAAGAGAAGGGAGGAGAGCAGACATGAGCCTCCCCCTGCCTGCAGACAGACCGAGGAGTCCCCTCCCAACCATGCCAGCCGAACTCTTCTTTCCCTGGCCGGGAGGAGCGGGTGAGAAAAAGAGACCAGCTGGAAGCCGCTGCTCAGGAATGCCCCAGATGCCCGCTGACATGTTCCTCGGCCCCTGAAGCAGTTCCCTCAAGCAGAGCCAGGCAAAGCAGCACCATGTCCTCTGCCCCACCAGCCCCAGGCAGCACAGCTCTGCCCCTACTCACCGTTGCAGACATGCTGCAGGTTTTCCTCACTTAGGTTCCTCAGGCGCCGCAGAGCAATCCCTAGGCACAGAGCTGCTGTCAGACCCCTGCTCCCCAGCATGCTCCCAACAGCAGGGCCCCCGGCCCTGCCAGCATGGCCGCACACCCTCCTCCCCCTCAGCAGAGCTGACCCCCAGGGAAGGACAGTACCCGAGGGCAGTGGGACTGAGCAAGGCTCCCAGTGAGCCAACCTGCGTGGTGGGCCCTGCACAGGGCAGCCGGGGCTCTGGCAGCCACAGGGCTGCTCATCGATGCTAGTGCAGCGGCAGGGATGGGGGGCAGGCTGCCATAATAGGGACTCACCGATGAACCTGACGGCTGCCTCTCGCAAAGTGGCCTGAGCGTTCCTTAGGTACCGCAGGCTATGAAACAGATATTCTTCCTCCCTGCTCCTGTTGTGCGTTAACTAGTGAGAGCACAAGAGAGAAGGGCTGGCACAGACCCTCCCCAGCCATCCAGACCAGTCCGTCCTGCCAGCCACCCCTCTTCCTTCCCTGCGATTCCCATCTCCCAGCCAGGATCCCTGTGGGGCTGATGTCCAGACAGTGCTGTGGGCACAGGGGTCTTGGGGGTGGCCAGACCCCTCTGTCCCACTGCAAGGGGCCATATGGGCCAGGGTCTCCTCCATCACCCTGGGGGCGGGGAGGGAAACGGTCCTGGAGAAGAGGGCGTGGGGACTCTGTGCTTGAGGGCAGGGAAGCAGGATGCAGCTCCAGGAGAGGCAAGGCAGAGCTGCACAGCCTACCCTACAGGCACGTGGGATAGCCCACGTCCAGCCCGGCCCTGGGGCTTGGGGGTTTTTCTCACCAAGGACTCTCCAATCAGATCTGTCTGATTTGTCCGGAGCAGGTAGCTGAGCTGCCTCCACCTTAGGAACTCGGCACAGGCGAGGAGGGTGTCCCTAGAGGCCTGCAGAGAAGCAGAGTCTGGAAGATGGCACCAGAGCCCATGAAAGGAGACCTGGCATCCCCCTCCTCTTGGCTGGGCTCTGAGCCATTCCCAGCATCCTCTGGGAAGAGGCAGCCGGGAACCAAGTCTGAACTAGGTCCAGTGCCCAGGGCAGGGACACGGGGCAGCCACCACCTCAGGTATTTTGTGCTGCCAGCCAGCAGGACAGAGACCCTCAGGAGCTGCTGAGCTGCCACCAGGGAGGGAAGCAGGGTGAAGGGCAAAGGAGCTGTGGGCCCACGGCTGTGGGCAGCAAGGGCTGGAGTCCCAGAGACACCGGGGCAGGACAGGGCCAACAGCACCTCCCATGGGCATCCCCCAGCAGGACGCTTGGCTCCCAGGCGGCCTGGCCCAGCTCTGGGTGGGCAGAGCTTTGATCCCGGGACACAGAGCCAGTCAACCGCTGGCTGCATCTCCCTTCCCAGCTCTCTCCCTGCCACAGGTTGGGGAACAAGCTGGCTCTTCCACCTCTTGTGGGCACTGTGCCTCTCTGCAGAGACCAAGTTCACTGGCCCAGTGCAGAGGGACATGGCTGAGCAGAGCTTTGTTTCCGCAGTGATCCTGCCTTCAGGTAGCGGGCACACTCCCTGGATGAAAAATCTGGGGGTCTGGGAAATGTCCCTGCCAGCTTGTCTGGCCTGGCTCACCCTGGGTCTGCAGGCACCCTTCCTCTGGGCTGTACTGGAAGAGTGTGAATGGGGGGAGTGGGGCTGGGAGAGGATCCCAGCACCCAGTCCACCTCTGCAGCAGGCAGCAGGGAGAAGGAGGATGGCAGGGGTGGACCAGTGCAGGGAAGGAGGCGAGCAGCGGGACCCCGAGGTGACACACATTCCCAGACCCTGACATCCTTGCAGCCCTTGCCCCTTACGCCCAGGCCACCCCCGCGGTATCAGCACACCCTTCCCCGGGACACTGCTGGATGGTCACTGCACCTCTGCCACGCTCTCGGTCTGGTCGTTCATATGGAGGAATAGCGGGAGCAGGACCTTCTGCACTTGCTGCTTCATCTTTCTCTTGTTTCTCCCCGTCACGGCATTCATCAAATCTTTGAGGAGCCAGATGGAGAGCTCCCGCACCTGGCTTGACTCCTGGTAGGGAGGAAGACAGAGGAATTTCATCAAGAGCCGCTGCCTGCCCACGGTGAGCAATGGCATTAGCGTGGCTGATGTAAGGGCAGATGCTCTGGGCTCAGATCCTGAACGCAGGAGCTGGTGGCCAGATGGGCAGCTGCGGTTGAATGTCCCCAGAGCCCTGAAAGGCCAGGCCAGATAAGCCAGGAGGGGAGCTGTGCGCGAGTGTTGCCCACTGGGCTGGGCTGACGAGCAGTTCTCTTTGCAGAGTGCCTGCCTATCGGTAGGGCTGAGGTGACCACGGCAGCCTTACGTCATCAAAGAGGGGCAGGAGCTTCTCCGCCAGCTGCAGAGCAATGAGGCTGGCCTCCTCCCTCTTCATGTATTCCATTATATTCGTAAGGAATATCACGGCCTTCTTTCTGGCATCACTGTTGGCATCCTCCAGGGTCTCCATGATGTCTGGCAGCAGGACCATCATTTTTCGTGCCTGTATGAAACACAAAGTTTCCTTATAGTGAAACGGTGAACGACCAGCCTGGCAAAAAGTCGCAGAGTACCAGCCTTCTGTATAGATTCCCTGCAGCTGGCACAGAGTCACTGCAGCAGCCTCCTGGCCAGCAGTGGCGACTGAGGGGATGTGGAGAGAGCAGGAGGAAGGGAAGAGAGTGCAGGAGAGCAGTGTCCCCTTCCTCAGCCACCCTCTTTCTGACCGACGTGAAGAGAGAGAGGTACGAGTAGCCCTTTGCCTGGAGGGCTCCCCAGGCACCCACCCGGCTGCCTCCATGGCAGGGAGGGTGCCTGGAGCTGTCACCCCACATTCTGACTCCCAGCCATGGCCAAGGTATTGCATCACCCACTGCCACAGGTCCCTGCTGCCAAGGTGGCTTTCCTTGGCTCCACCCTGCTCACCGTCTCAGCTGTGTTCAAAAGTGTGATGAGTCCCCTGAGCACCAGCGAGAGCATCACTGGGCTTGGACGCCTCAGGTACCTCTGGGTGTTGTACATGGCAGCAAATTCCTTTGTTCCAATGTCATTGCAGACCAGCAGCTAGAACGAAGAGAGCGGTGAGAGAGCAACAGAGCCTGCAGGACTGCCTCCACCATGCTGGCACAAAGGAGGCACGACCCACGGGCGGTGACAAGCATCTCCTCTCCCCAGTCTCGGAGCCCCCTCAGGCTGTGCAGAGGCCATGCCTCTGCTGCCGGACCAGCACCTGGCCTGACTCTGCCTTCTGCCCCTTTTCTCTGCCTCTGCCCTGGCCCCTGGTTTTCAAGATGCAGAGCAGGACAGGAGGATGCACGCAGAGGGTAGGCAGATTACTGTCCGGGCAGGGGCAAGATTTGTGCTAGTATACCAGGGCTAAAACAGCATGGAGTGGCCCCAAGTCTCTGTCACAGGGTCTGGCTGGTGCTGGGCAGGTCTCTGCTGGCATTGCTGGCCCTAAGGGGCCATGTCCGTCTGTACTACAGGAGGTAGGCATTTGGAGGTGGACAGGAGGGGGTCCGTGCCTGTTTCGATTTAGAGGCAGGCACAGCTCTGAGGAAGAGCATGGTCACTCACAGCCAAGGAATAGATGCAGGCGTCCTCTGTGGCACAGCTGAACACCTTGCGCAGCTGCTGGTCCTGGAGAACGCTGAGCAGCTCCATCAAGATGGTGGACAAAGCCCAAGGCTCGGAGATCATCACCTCCCACATGGCAAGGGCAGCGCTGCAGACCCAGAGCACTCGGTCAGCAGGGCTGCCTCAGCCAGTACACCATGCCCAGGCCAGGCTCTTTGGCCCCAGGCTGTGCTCCCACCCTGGCCCTGCCTGCCCCCTTTGCTTTGAGTGCCCGGGGTCCCTGCCTGGGCTTTCAGTAGGGGGCTGAGGTGGTGTTTCCCATGGGGCAGGGAGGAGCATGGTGGTGGGGCTCTGGCTTGGCCAGCTTTGGCTACTGCCAGCCTGGCTGACCCCCTGGGCATGGGAAGCATGGTAGGATGGAGGGCCCTGCTCTGCAGGGGTGTCCTGCAGCGTCTGGCAGCCAGAGAGTCTCCGGGTCCCTCTCCCCAAAGGGATCAAACCCTCATGGCTTTTGGGGTCAGTACCTGTCCCCTGTTGGAGAGATCTTCAGTAGGCTCCTGACCACCTTGGTAGGGTCCTGGTCGATCAGCACAAGAAGCAGTGACTCCATGCTCTTCCATGCTGACTGCGTGTTGATGCATTCCAGGTTTTCATGGATGCAGCTCATGATCTTTGGCACCTGGATAGACACAAGTGAGGATGGGGTGGCCACTGGAGCACAGCCATTTCCTCAGCTCCCATTGACCCTGCTGCCTTTCCCATCCCTCTTTCCTGTCTCGAAAAGGCTTCAGGTGCCCAAGAGAGCTGGGTTAGGGAAGGAGGGAAGACCAAGCTCTTACAGGGCTCATGGACAGGGTAAGCCAGCCGCAGGGAACTTACATCCGTCAGCCAGGAGGCAGGGTCTCTAACAGCCATTGCCAGGATGCTGCTGCCCATCTGCTTGTCACAGATGTCATCTGCTGTCAAGGCATGAATGGCCACAAGGAGAATGTCTGTCCTGTGAGAAGGCTCCAGGTATTCTCCAAACACCTATGGAAGGTGTAAAAAGAAAGCCATGTCAGACCGAGCACGCTGATGGTGCTGCTGGGCTGAGCACCCGAGCAGCCCCTGCAAGAGACGCCTGCAGTGGTGCCCGCAGTGCCCGCAGGAAAGCTGGCAGCAGGGGCTACAGTCACTGCAGGGTGGAGGATGAGAGTAGAGGGCTCTCGGGGTGGCACAGCATACTGGCCCTACAGAGAACCAGGGCTCAGTGGTGGCCAGGAGGGCTGGAGCTGCTGCTGGGACACTGTGCCGGGCTCGCATAGGCCCTGAGAGGGGACAGCAGCAACCTTCTCACCAGGGACAGTGAGGCCATGCAGACCCCACTGATTCTGGGTCCCTTTGCTCACACAAGCCTCCTGCCGATGCCATGGACAAGGGTCCCAAGCAAGGGGGCAGCTCATTACCATTGCCATGTCACCGCTGTCAAGTGAAGGAAGCAGCCAGCTGCTGTCCGAATCCCATCCCGACGGGGGCTCTGGATGCTTTGGATTCTCCTCTGACAGCGTCTCATCTGCATGGAGGAGAAACACTAGTCGGTAGGACACAGCATTGTTGCCAACAGGCTTCCCAAATGGTGAAAAGAGCTTTAAGCTCGGCATGGCTGAGGGGGGAGGCCATGCTCGGGACACTGGCTCCCACTTCTGAGCGGGCCAGGCAGTCAAGCACTGCGGTGGCCCCTGCAACCCTGCTGCTGGTGAGCCAAGGAAATGGGATCCCCGCATCAAGGTGGTCGCACAAGCTGGCCCTGTCCCCGTCCATCCCAGAGGGGCCTCCTCACTCACCGATCTGCAGCGGCTGGACCCGAGTCAGCTCGTAGGGCTCTGAGGGAAAGCTGCTCTCCTGGGGAGCTGCCACCTCCTCCCAGGCTACAATGGGGCAGCTGTGGGGTCTTTCCGCCATCCTGCGAAATGGAGGAAAGTGTGGGGGAGAGGGAAGGACAGCTTAAGGGAAGTGCCTTCACACCGCGGGGCTGCCGGGGTGGAAGGGAAAGATGTGGGCTGCGCTTGGGGTCTCCTCGCCAGCTCCACGCTTCTGCCCTGTCCTGTCGCTGTCTTGTCAGACACTGCAGGGCACAGCCACACTTGTTCTATAGGGTGCCATGGGTTGTCGCCGAGTGATGTCACAAAGGGACTCACTGTGACCTGCCGCCCAGGCTGGGAGGGGCAGTGTGTCTATTGCGGGGCGCAGAGAGCCATTTCACCATGGGTCCTCTCGAGGTACCCCCAGGCCCCCGTCTGTTTTGACCTCATTACAGCACAGACCCAGAGTCCATGACTATGGCTGGTAAAGTCACAGCAACCCAGCGTTGTGCAGGGATGAAAAATACCCAGTGGTTCAGCTCGCTTGAATTGTTTAAGAGTGGACATTTGGCTAGACCACAGGGCAGCTTCGGGCATCTCTGAAGCCAAGTTTTGGCTGCCCCTTTGCTGCTGCATGCACAGTTAGTTAGTCGGTATTCCCTTAGTGGTCAAAACTGTTGCTCTTTGTAGCACACGGAGTGCACAGAAGCCACTTCCCTGTTACTCTGGGAGGACTGCAGAGAAACGAGGAAGTCACAGCGGGCACACAGCTGTGAGGACAGTGAAAAGGAGCCCTGTCAAGGTTCTTCTGCTGTTTCAGATCTGAGCTCAGACATTTGTGTGCATCCTGGCACCAAAGTCAGCTTTTTTTTTCCTCCAAACTGCCCAGCTTTTCAGCAGCGAAAGTGAGTTGGGCTGAGCTGGCCTTCAGGATGACTCAGCTCCTTTTGGTTTTAGTCGTGTGCCTACACTTTCCCTTTTTTAGCAATTTCTCTCTCTCTTCCCCCTTACACCCCCAGTGCAACCCAGGTTCAAAGGTAATTATGATTTGACTTTCTGGACAGACCATCGAGTAGACACACAGGATGTAAGTCTCGGCTGCTCTATACCCCCAGAGCTGTAGACTGGGCTATTCTTCCTGTAAAGGCGAGATAAATATGGGCTATGGGAAGAGTCCCTGTTTGCCAGTTATTACCTCTTTTGGGGTCCTGTGACAGGGATGGTAAGGTCGTCAGCCTGCAGCTCCGCAGCAGTTAAAACTATCACTGAAAGAGTTTTGATGGTGGATACAGTTCTGTGTGTTTCGTTTTCAATAACCATTTCATTGAGCTAGAATTATTTCAATGCCTTTGGGTGATGGGGATCTTTATGACCTCATCTTCTGTTTCTCGGGTATGTCCTGACAGCCTTTGTCATCCAGAGCTTTCCCATCTGCAGTTTCCTCCCATTTGTCCTACTGTTCTTTTCCCTCTTCTACTTCTTTTTCCTCCTCCTCATCTGAGGAAACTTTCTTTCTGAAGCATCAGCTGTGAGGCAACATCCTTGCACAGCCGGGAAGTCTCTGCCTTTCACCCGCTGAGCCTACAGCTCCAGGCTCCCTCCAGGCTTTGTCCGAACTCTCTAACTACTTGTCCTGAATCTCAAAGCCCTCTTTCTGCTTTTGGCAAATTGCTGAGAACGTGCACGTATCGAAGCCTTGGAGCTCTGCGAGTTAGCATGAGCGGGACTAAAGCACACTGCTTGACATCACTCTTGGCATTGGTATTCTTCATGCAGAGGAAAGGAAACTACTGCTAATTCTTTCTCTGAGTAATAGAAATTTGCATACGACACTTTAAAAGAGCATAGTCCTTTAAACACTTTCAAATAAAGATGACAGTATTTGTGCATGAGCATTGCTTGTGTGGGTAAAAGCCTGCTGCCTGGCACCTTTGCTTCCTACCCCCAACACGGGTGCCTCCAGGTCCCCGTTTGCTCTCAAGTCCCCTCAGGACTTTCCTGGTGCTTTCCAGTGTGTCCCATGTCAGACACCCTGGCAAAGGAAAGGGAGGGCCCTTTCTTTTTGGTGCACTCCAGAGCCCCGCGTCTCTCCCCGGGAAAAGCTAAATGCATAAGGTTTACTCAAACCTAACGACATTCTATTTTTCTGTGTGATGTATGCCGGGTGTCCCCGGCAACCCAGAGGAGGTAGGGCAGGGTGCGTCAGCGCAGCTCTTCCCTCTCCACATGGACGCTTCTCCCTGGGCTCGTGGGCAGGAGCATGCCAGAGGGCTAAAGGCTGGACTAAAGCTTCTCTCCTCCTCCCCTGCGGGCTGAGTGGTCCAGTGGGGCAGCTGGGGCTCTGCTGTGAGGACACCCTGTGTGCAGGGGTGCTGTTGTGCAGGCGGCGGCAGAAGCCAGGAATGGCACTGTCTGCTGGGCACACTCGGGGTGGTCCCTATGGGAAGGACAAAATGGCACTGGGCTTGTTTTTCCAGTTTTATTAAAAAGAAATAATTATTCAAACACATCCCTTTTCCAGAGGATTATTGCCCCTCTCCGGGGCTCAGCCCGGCCCTGGGGCTTGGCAGTTGCCCTCACCATGGACTCTCCAATCAGGTGTGTCTGATTTGTCCGGAGCAGGTAGCTGAGCTGCCTCCACCCTAGAAATTTGGCACAGGCGAGGAGGGTGTCCCTAAAGGCCTTCAGAGAAGCAGAGTCTGGGAGATGGCACCAGAGCCCAGGGAAGGAGCCCTGGCATCCCCCACCTCTTGGCTGGGCTCTGAGCCATTCCCAGCGCCCTCTGGCTTTCAGGCCGTACCTGTGCAGCACTGCTCACCCTGAGCCTCCCTTTCCACAGGGTACAGCGCTATGGAGCTGTGAGGAGCAGTTCAGGTCTCCAGGGGTTCAGCGGGTGTCAGGCTGCACCTTCTCAGCTCCCTCCTGCCTGATTCTCCATCGGGAGGTTGTTCCAGCACATGGCTGGCTTTTCCTGGCTGTAGCAGTGCTCCCAAGCTCTGCAACCTTGGGTCTGGAGAGCCTTTGTCTCTGCTGGGCGTAGCCAGGAGTAAGACGGGTCCAATGGGGTTTGCTGGCTTCCTGGGGGCTGAGCTGGGGGTTCCAAACAGCCCCTGTCTGTGGGGGCTGCCTGAGGGCAGGGCAAAAGGCTGCATACAGGCAGCAGGTGCTGTTTATAGGTGGCTTTTAGGGGAGTCTGGTGGGCACTGCTCCAAGCTGTGATCAAGGGGAGCATGCGGTACTTGCAGTGTCTTCTGTAGGGTTCCAGTGGGATCTGCACCTCAGGGCTGGCCTGTGGGCTCCTCCAGGGAGTACCTGTGACCAGCTTTCCAGGCATGTGGATGCTGTCTCATCTGGGGAGGTTGCCGTGGCTGGTACTGTGACTGGGGCTGCTCCAGCTGGGGCGGTGTGTGCTGGTTCCTGTGTCCACGGGATGCCCCAGAGCTGTACAGTAGCAGAGAGCTCGTAGGGAAAGCTGAGTGTGGCTGAGCTGTTTTGGAGCAGAGATCCCCTGTCCCCTGTACTGCCTCCATCTCTCCTGGATGTCCTGGTTTGAGGATGACACTGGGTTTGTCCCCAGTGTCCCGTATTCGGCTCTCTTGCTCCAGGTCACCAAGGAGGCTTTTGCATGATGTGCATTGTTCAGAACCATGGGATCTTGGTTTTTGCCAACACAATAAAGCCATTGTCTTTCATCCAAGACCTCAAGAGCAAGTATGGCTGCTCTCCCCTCCAGTAGCCATGCAGGAGAGTGGTGACTAATCTTTGTCGGCAACATGGACAGTGGGGTCAAGTGCACCCTCAGCAAGTTTGCCCATGATACCAAGCTGTTTGGCGAGGTAGACACGCTGGAGGGGTGTCATCCAGAGGGACCTGGACAGGCTGGAGAGGTGGGCCCAAGACAACCTCATGAAGTTCAACAAGGCCAAGTGCAAGGTCCTACATCTGGGTCGGGGCAATTCCAAGCACAAATACAGGCTCAGCGGGGAATGGCTGGAGTGCAGCCCTGAGAAGGACCTGGGTGTGCTGATTGACAAGAAGCTCAACACGAGCCAGCAATGTGCAATCACAGCCTAGGCGGCTAACTGCATCCTGGGCTGCATCAAAAGAAATGTGGCCAGAAGGTCAAAGGAGGTGATTCTGCCCCTCTACTCCACTCTCGTGAGACCTCACCTGTAGTAGTGCATCCAGGTCTGGAGTCCCCAATGTAAGGAGGACATGGACCTGCTGGAGCGTGTCCAGAGGAGAGCCACGAGGATGATCCGAGGGCTAGAGCACCTCTTCCATGAGGAGAGCCTGAAAGAGTTGCGGCTGTTCAGCCTGGAGAAAAGAAGGCTCTGGGGAGACGTTATTGCGAGCTCTGTTGCGAGGACATCCCAGGTGCAGGGTGCTGTCGTGCAGGCAGTGGCAGAGGCACTGTCTGCTGGGCACGCTCGGGGTGGTCCCTATTGGCACGACGCATGTCACTGTGCTTGTTTTTCTACCTTTATTAAAAACAAATAATTATTCAAACACATGCCTTTTCCAGAGGATTATTTCACCTCTCCAGGGCTCAGCAGGGCCAGCAGCACTGCAAACACAGTCTCCATCCTGATCTTCGCCTGCGTCTCCTCATTGTGAAGACGGTCTGAGATGCCAGCATACAGACCGAGCGTTCAGTGTCTTTCCTCAAGGCCAGGAGGGCTGCAAGAGAAGGGAGCAGAGAAGACATGAACACCCCCTGCCTGCAGACAGACCCAGGAGTCCCCTCCCGACCATGCCAGCTGAACTCCTCTCTTTCCCTGGCCAAGAGGAGCCATGAAACAAAGAGACCAGCTGGAAGCTGCTGCTCAGGAACACCCCAAATGCCCCAACATGTTCCTCGGCCCCTGAAGTAGTTGCCTCGAGAAGAGCCAGGCACAGCAGCACCATGTCCTCTGCCCCACCAGCCCCAGGCAGCACAGCTCTGCCCCTACTCACCGTTGCAGACATGCTGCAGGTTTTCCTGGCTTAGGTTCCTCAGGCGCCGCAGAGCAATCCCTAGGCACAGAGCTGCTGTCAGACCCCTGCTCCCCAGCATGCTCCCAGCAGCAGGGCCCCCGGCCCTGCCAGCATGGCCGCACACCCTCCTCCCCCTCAGCAGAGCTGACCCCCAGGGAAGGACAGTACCCGAGGGCAGTGGGACTGAGCAAGGCTCACAGTGAGCCAACCTGCGTGGTGGGCCCTGCACAGGGCAGCCGGGGCTCGTGCAGCCGCAGGGTTGCCCCTCGATGCCACTGCAGTGGTGGGGACGGGGGGCAGGCTGCCACAAGAGGGACCCCGGGGACTGTGGCTCACCGATGAACCTGACGGCTGCCTCTCGCAAAATGGCCTGAGCGTTCCTTAGGTACCACAGGCTCTGAAACAGATAGTCTTCTGCCCTGCTCCTGTTGTGCGTTAACTAGTGAGAGCACAAGAGAACAGGGCTGGCACAGAACCTCCCTATCCATCCGGACAAGTCCCTCCCATCTGCCAGCCAGGATCCCTGTGGGGCTGATGTCCAGAGAGAGCTGCGGGCAGAGGGGTCCCAGGGGTGGCTAGACCCCTGGGTCCCACTGCCAGGGCCCAGATGGGACAGGGTCTCCTCCATCACCCTGGGGGTGGGGCGGGGAGGGGAGATGGTCCTGGAGAAGAGCGCACTGGGGCTCTGTGCTTGAGGGCAGGGAAGGAGGATGCAGCTCCAGGAGAGGCAAGGCAGAGAGCTGCACAGCCCACCTGATGGGCACGCAGGGAAGCCTGCGTCCAGCCCAGCTCTGGGGCTTGGGGGTTGTCCTCACCATGGACTCTCCAATCAGATCTGTCTGATTTGTCTGGAGCAGGTAGCTGAGCTGCCTCCACCTTAGGAACTCGGCGCAGGCGAGGAGGGTGTCCCTAGAGGCCTGCAGAGAAGCAGTGTCCGGGAGATGGCACCAGAGCCCAGGGAAGGAGACCTGGCATCCCCCTCCTCTTGGCTGGGCTCTGAGCCATTCCCAGCGCCCTCTGGGAAGAGGCAGCGGGGAACCAAGTCTGAACTAGGTCCAGTGCCCAGGGCACAGACATGGGGCAGCCACCACCTCAGGTATCTGTGCTGCTGGCCAGCAGAACAGAGACCTTCAGGAGCTGTTGAGCTGCCGCAAGGGAGGCAGGCAGGGTGAAGGGCAAAGGAGCTGTGGGCACACAGCTGTGGGCAGCAAGGGCCGGAGTCCCAGAGACACCGGGGCAGGACAGGGCCAACAGCACCTCCCATAGACATCCCCCCGCAGGACACTTGGCTCCCAGGCAGCCTGGCCAAGCTCCTTCACACCCAGGCTCTGGGTGGGAAGAGCTTTGATCCCAGGACGCAGGGACAGTCCGCCGCTGGCTGCATCTCCCTTCCCAGCGCTCTCCCTGCCACAGGCTGGAGAACAAGATGGCTCTACACCTCTTGTGCACACTGCGCCACTCTGCAGAGACCAAGTTCACTGGCCCAGTGCAGAGGGACATGGCTGAGCAGAACTTTGTTTCTTCATCGATCCTGCCTAAGGGAGCTGACACACTCCCTGGCCCAAAAATCTAGGGGTCTGGGAAACGTCCGTGCCAGGTTCTCTGGCCTGGCTCACCCTGGGTCTGCAGGCACCCTTCCTCTGGGCTGTACTGGAAGAGGGTGAATGGGGGGAGCAGGGTTGGGAGGGGACCCCAGCACCCCGTCCACCTCTGCAGCAGGCAGCAGGGGGAAGGAGGAAGGCAGGACCAGTGCAGGGAAGGAGGGGAGCAGCGGGACCCCGAGGTGACATGCATTCCCAGACTCTGACATCCTTGCAGCCCTTGCCCCTTATGCCCAGGCTACCGCTGCGGTGTCAGCACACCCTTTCCCGCGACATTGCTTGCTGCTAACTGCACCTCTGACACGCTCTCGATCTGGTCCTTCATATGGAGAAACAGCGGTAGCAGGACCTTCCGCACTGTCTTCTTCATCTTTTTCTTGTTTCTCCCCGTCACGGCATTCATCAAATATTTGAAAAACCCGATGGAGAGCTCCCGCACCTGGCTGGACTCCTGGTAGGGAGGAAGACAGGGGGACTTCATCAAGAGCCGCTCCCTGCCCACGGTGAGCAAGGGGGGTATCGTGGCTGATGTGAGGGCAGATGCTCCGGGCTCAGATCCTGAACGCAGGAGCTGGTGGCCAGATGGGTAGCTGCGGCTGAATGTCCCCAGAGCCTTGAAAGGCATGGCCAGAGGAGTGAGGAGGGGAGTTGTGCCCGAGTGCTGCCCACTGGGCTGGGCTGAGGGGCAGCTGTCTTTGCAGAGCGCCTGCCCATCTGTAGGGCTGAGGTGCCCATGGCAGCCTTACATCATCAAAGAGGGGCAGCAGCTTCTCCGCCAGCTGTAGAGCAATGAGGCTGGCTTCCTCCCTCTTCATGTATTCCATTATGATGCCGAGGAAAATCACTGCCTTCTTCCTGGCATCACTGTTGGCATCCTCCAGGGTCTCCATGATGTCTGGCAGCAGGACCATCATTTTTCTTGCCTGTATGAAACACAAAGTTTCCTTATGGTGAAGCGGTGAAAGACCAGCTAGGCAAAAATGCTCTGGTCGTGGAGCACGGGGCCTCCCGTCTGGCTTCCCAGCAGGCAGCACAAAGTGATGGCAGCAGCCTCCTGGCCGGCAGTGGCCACTGATGGGATGCAGGGAGCAGGAGGAAGGGAAGAGAGTGCAGGAGAGCAGTGTCCCCTTCCTCAGCCACCCTCTTTGCTGACCAACGTGAAGGGGCAGAGGGATGGGTAGCCCTCTGCCCGGAGGGCTCCCCAGGCACCCACCCGGCCCCCTCCATTGCAGGGAGGGTGATTGGAGCTGTCACCCCACTTTCCGACTCCCAGCCATTGCCAAGCCACTGCATCACCCACTGCCCCAGGCCCCAGCTGCCAACATGGCTCTGCTTGGCTCCACCCTGCTCACCGTCTCAGCTGTATTCAAAAGCGTGATGAGGCCCCTGAGCACCAGCGAGAGCATCACTTGGCTTGGATGACTCAGGTACCTCTGGGTATTATACATGGCCGCAAACTCAACAGTTCCAATGTCATTGCAGACCAGCACCTAAAACAAAGACAACGGTAAGAGAGCAGCAGAGGCTGCAGGGCTGCCTCCACCATGCTGGCGCAAAGGAGGCACGACTCACGGGCGGTGGCAAGCATCTCCTCTCCCCAGACTCGGAGGCCCCTCAGTCTGTGCAGAGGCCATGCCTGAGTCTCACTTAGCCTGAGTCTGCCTTCTGCCTCTTTTCTCTGCCCCTGCCCCAGGTTTGCAGGCTGCAGAGCAGGGCAGAAGGATGCAGTCAGGGGGCAGGCAGAGCACTGCCCGGGCAGGGGCAGGCTTTGTACTTGTGCACCGGGGCCAAAACGGTATGGGATGGCCCCAAGAGTCTGGCATGGGGTTTGGCTGGTGTTGAGCAGGTCCCTGCTAGCCCTGCTGGCCCTAAGAGGCCTTGTCCCTGGGTACTGGAGGAGATGGCCATTTGGAGGTGGACAGGGGGGTCCGTGCCTGTTTCCCTTTGGAGGCAGGCACAGCCCTCAGGAAGAGCATGGTCACTCACAGCCAAGGAATAGATGCAGGCGTCCTCTGTGGCACAGCTGAACACCTTGCGCAGCTGCTGGTCCTGGAGAACGCTGAGCAGCTCCATCAAGATAGTCAACAAAGCACGAGGCACAGAGATCATCGCCTCCCACGTGGCCAGGGCAGCGCTGCAGACCCAGAGCACTCGGTCAGCAGGGCTTCCTCGGCCACTGCACCGTGCCCAGACCAGCCTCTCTGGACCCAGGCTGTGCTGCCGCCCTGGCCCTGCCTGCCCGCTTCGCTTGGAGTGGCCGGGGGCCCTACCCGGGCAGTCAGGAAGGGGCTGAGGTGGTGTTCCCCATGGGGCAGGGAGGAGCGTAGTGGTGGGGCTCTGGCTTGGCCAGCTTTGGCTACTGCCAGCCTGGCAAACCCCCTGGGCATTGGAAGCATGGTAGGATGGAGGGCCCTGCTCCTCAAGGGTGTCCTTGAGTCTCCGGGTCCCTCTCCCCAGAGGGATCAAGCCCTCATGGCTTTTGGGGCCAGTACCTGTCCCCTGTTGGAGAAATCTTCAGCAGGCTCCTGACCACTTTGGTAGGGTACTGGTCGATCAGCACAAGAAGCAGTGATTCCACGCTCTTCCGTGCTGACTGCGTGTTAATGTATTCCAGGTTTTCATGGATGCAGCTCATGATCTTTGGCACCTGGAGGGGACACAAGTGAGGATGGGGTGGCCACTGGAGCACAGCCATTTCCTCAGCTACCACTGAACCTGCTGCCCTTCCAATCTCTCTTTGCTGTCTTGAAAAGGCTTCAGGGGCCCAAGAGAGCTGGGTTAGGGAAGGAGGGAAGACCAAGCCCTTACAGGGCTCACAGGCAGGGACTAGCCAGCCACAGGGCACTTACATCCGTCAGCCAGGAGGCAGGGTCTCTCACGGCCATGGCCAAGACGTTGCTGCCTATCTGCCTGTCATAGATGTCATCTGCTGTCAAGGCATGAATGGCCACGAGGAGAGCGTCTGTCATGTGAGAAGGCTGCAGGTATTCTCCAAACACCTATGGGAGGTGTAAAAAGAAAGCCACGTCACACTGAGCACCCTGATGGTCCTGCTAGGCTGAGGACCTGAGCAGTGCCTGTGAGAGACGCCTGCAGTGGTGTCAGCGGTGCCCACAGGAAAGCTGGCAGCAGGGGCTACAGTCACTGCAGGGTGGAGGATGAGAGTAGAGGGCTCTCGGGGTGGCACAGCATACTGGCCCTACAGAGAACCAGGGCTCAGTGGTGGCCAGGAGGGCCGGAGCTGCTGCTGGGACACTGGAGTGCCGCCCTTGCATAGTCCCTGTGAGGGGACAGCAGCAACCTTCTCACCAGGGACAGTGAGGCCATGCAGACCCCACTGATTCTGGGTCCCTTTGCTCACACGAGCCTCCTGCCGATGCCACAGAAAAGGGTCCCAGCAAGGGGGCAGCTCATTACCATTGCCATGTCACTGCTGTCAAGTGAAGAAAGCGACCAGCTGCTGTCCGAATCCCATCTCAATTGTAGCTCTGGATGCTCTGGATTCTCCTCTGAAAGTGTCTCATCTGCATGGATGAGAAAGACAGGTCGGTAGGACACAACATCGTTGCCAACAGGCTTCCCAAATGGTGAAAAGAGCTTTAAGCTCGGCATGGCTGAGGAGGGAGGCCATGCTGGGGACAATGGCTCCCATCTCTGAGCAGCCCTGGCATTCAAGCACCGCCGTGCCCCCTGCCCCCTGCCCCCCTGCTGCTGGTGAGCCGAGGAAATACTGAGCATCGAGCTGGTTGCACTCGCTGGCCCCGTCCCCCTGCATCCCAGAGGGGCCTCCTCACTCACCGATCCAAAGTGGCTGGACCCAAGTCACCTCGCAGGGCTCCGAGGGAAAGCTGCTCTCCTGGGAAGCCACCTCCTCCTCCCAGGCTACAATGGGGCAGCTGTGGGGTCTTTCCGCCATCCTGCGAAATGGAGGAAAGTGTGGGGGAGAGGGAAGGACAGCTTAAGGGAAGTGCCTTCACACCGCGGGGCTGCCGGGGTGGAAGGGAAAGATGTGGGCTGCGCTTGGGGTCTCCTCGCGAACTCCACGCTTCTGCCCTGTCCTGTCGCTGTCTTGTCAGACACTGCAGGGCACAGCCACACTTGTTCTATAGGGTGCCATGGGTTGTCGCCGAGTGATGTCACAAAGGGACTCACTGTGACCTGCCGCCCAGGCTGGGAGGGGCAGTGTGTCTATTGCGGGGCGCAGAGAGCCGTCTCACCATTGGCCCATGGGTCCTCTCGAGGTACCCCCATCTGCCCTTATGTCCCCTCAGGACCTTCCTTTGCCCTCCAGCTCATCCCAGAGCCCTGTGCTCACACACCCTGTAATGGCCCCAGGATCCCCCTGGGAGACCCCTGCTTCTCCCCCTCTGTGTAGTACTCTCTTCACATCTCTACTCTTTCTGGCATCTCACCGTTATGTCCTTTCCCCCCTGCTGAAAATCTCTTTCAGTACCAGGAAGCAAAAGAAGTTTATGCCTGGTCCTCTGCCCCGATCGCTGTTTGGGGATACAACTGTTGATGGGACTCTTACAGTGTGTGTCGCTTACCAGATGCTGTCAGAACTGGAGACGCAAAAGGAATATCCTCTCTCTTTTCTACCCTGCCTTAACATCTTTAATCAATGCCCTCACCTGCAGCCCGAGAGACAGAGAGCTTGAGGACTCCTTCAGCAAAGTCTTCGCTAAACATGTAGATCTCACTGGGATCCAAACCAAGGCTGACTGATTTGAACAGCTTCTAAACTGCTCCTTATTTGTGCCATTAGAGATTTCCCGAGATTTCTAAGGTGCGCAGTGGAGAGGACAGACATTTTTTGAAGGTGTCTGCTGTCTCATTGCTTACCGAAGCTCTCGCTCGCTTTTGTCTTCATCTACCCGGGCTTGAGGTGCAACTCACTGCTTTAGAAAGAGAGAAACTGTTGGACGTGGCAGACCACGAAATGAAGAAAACTAGTTGGCCTGGGGTGAAACTGGTGAGACCATAGCAGGAAAACCTGCCGGAGAAAAGATGGGAAAGTAGAGTGTCAGGATAAAAGGGGAAAAGAGGGACTAGAAGGTGCAGCTGGAAAGGAGACAGGATGGCTGAGGGTCCTAGTCCAGCAGCCCTGTACCTGCCCAGTGCAGCCTGCAGCAGGCCTCCCTGGAGGTGTTTAAAAAAAGAGGAGACGTGGTACTTGGGGACACGGTATAGAAGTGGTTTTGTCAGGTTAGGTTAATGGTTGGACTTGATGATCTTAAAGGTCCCTTCCAACCTCAACAGTTCTATGATTCTATGATTCTAAGAAACCTGTTTCCCTGACCGTACCACCTGCGTTTGACTCGCTGCTGGGGTCAGGCATACCGAGACTGCTGCCCAACGTCAGTGAAACAGCACCCTGGAGAGGACAGGGGAGGGATCGGACCTTGCCAGCCAAAGGGTTTTCTTTGTCTGTGACACCTCTGATTCTTCAACGATCCAGACGTTAGTATTGGAATGGAAAAGTGTGGTCCCGCTGATTTGTGCTCTCTCTTATCCTGTAGATACTAAAAATACCCAAGGGATTGGTAAATCTGATCATTAGAAGAAATCAGTCACGTGACTGTTTCCTCGGTTTACATCTCTGTTTCGAAACCTGCTTCAAGCCACACTGAAGCTGTGAAGGGAAGGTCTGCACCTGCCCTGTTTGTGCTGGCTGGCTGAGAATCCCCCTGTGTCCAGAGCAGATGGGAAGGGGCTGTCTCTCCCTGACCGGTGCTTGTACCAAGTTTCAGTGGTATCGATGCCGTTTGCTTTCAAAGCACGCCTGCTGAGCTGGAAGCCTGCACAGTGCAGGTCATCTCTCAGCAAGCCGAGGGGAAGAGAGGCCTCCAAGGAGTGGTGAGAAGAGGCCTGCCTTTGGTGCCAGCAGGAAAGGCTCCTGAGAAGAGCGATTCCTGCCCTCAGCTCCTGGCCCTGGCATTCACCTCACCATATTCCCCTGCAGATTGGTGGCTGCAGATGGCACAGGGCGTGACTCCTCCTGCCAGCTTTCACTCTTCCAGCAGACAGCTTGCACCGAGCTGGGACATCCCCGCCTTGTGCTGGGAGCTAAAGTCCTTTGCCCCACGGCTCCACTCCCCAGCAATTGTCACCTTCTGGGTGTACCAAGACAACAGCTCTTAATCAAATGCCCGGAGAGCAGCTTCCACTGACGGTGCCCCGCTGCACACCAAGAGGAGCAGCACCGTCCTCTCCTCTGCCCATCTCCACGCTCAGGAGGAGCTGTTCACGTACCCCTGGCAGCCGGCCTTGCTGCCTGCTGTGCTGCTCAGCGCCATGGAAACTGCCACGCTATGGCTGTACCCAGATCACCGTTCTCATTCTGAGTGATACTGCCCATTTCATAATATTCCCACCGTTCTACAACCAGCTCTTGCCTTCTGTCTCATAAGCATTTTGGAGAAGCACTCCTTTTTGTTCTGAATACCTGCTTTGACCGCATTACATGGCAGACCCAGAGTCCATGACTATGGCTGGTAAAGTCACAGCAACACAGCATTGTGCAGGGATGAAAAATACCCAGTGGTTCAGCTCTCTTGAATTGTTTAAGAGTGGACATTTGGCTAGAACACAGGGCAGCTTTGGGCATCTCCGAAGCCAAGTTTTGGCTGCCCCTTTGCAAGCTCCAAAAGGGTAGATTTAGACTGAATATTAGGAAATAATTTTTCACAGAAAGAGTGGTCGGCATTGGAATAGACTGCCCAGGGAGGTGGTTGAGTCACCATCCCTGGATGTGTTTAAGAGACATTTAGATGCGGTCTTGGGGGATATGATGTAGGGGAGAACTTTGTAGAGTAGGGTAGATGGTTGGACTCGATGATCCTAAGGGTCTCTTCCAACCTAGACAATTCTATGATTCTATGATCCCAGAGTAAAAATCACCATTGGACTAAAAAACGTGGACAGCCCGTGAAGGGCGTGTGAGGGGCGAGTGTACGGATCACAAGGGTATAATTGCCCAGGGATTTCTCTGTTCAAGGTCCCTCTCTTCGGAGGCACGCAGCCTGGGCTGTTCTTGCTGCTCTACCTTCCAATTAAATGAATTATTTTATGAAATCCAATGTCTGAGACTCTGCTGCAGGAAACCTAGGGTTGAGCTTGAAGAAGGAGGAAGCGTGCCTGGGAGTAAGTGTGTGTGCGACACCATGAATGGTGTGTGAATGTCCAGGCAGCAGCTTCTCCTTTAACAATAGCTAACAAAAATAACTTCTGCTGACTGGATCGGGCCACTTTTGAGGAGTAATTTCCTAAGTGCAAGAAGGCTATGCAGAGGAATCTTTGATGTCCAGATTCCCAGAGCTACTTGGACTGGGAGATACGGAAATAGGTTTTTCTGTGAAGTAAGTACCTGCGGCTGTCTCAGGGCAGATGCACCCAGCTGATACAGGGTAATGTAAATGTAAACTGAAGAGTTCTCCTCATGAGGTCACTAAGCTGATCAGAAGAGATATTAAAACCCTTCCTTGGAAAAAGTTCTTCTCCTTTATTACCTAATGTAGTGGACGAATTCAAGGGAGTAGTTTTAGCAGACTCTGGGGAAAAAATACCTACGTGCAGAAGATGTATGTAGATTGTAACCTCACTTCAGTTAATCATTCCTTCCCTCCGTGTTTAGGAAAGCACACACAAGATCACTGTATTAAGAACTAAAAAGTTCTTAAAAATGTGCCTTTGCAGAGGAACACCCAGATCGGGAAAAAGAGAACTTCTTTTCATTGCAAGCCTTGTGAGAAGATTCAAGTTTCCTTCTTTGCAGAACATTTTGTGCCCAGTTCTGTTAAAAAGGATGCCTGATCAAGTATTTTCAAGCTTTATGCTCCATAGGCCACTCTTTTTTACATGCAGAAAACAGGCCTATGTTCTCTCATGGCAGGCACAGCCTCTCTCCTTTTGTGGGTTTTCAGCACAAACCAGGTATTAGAAAAGCTCTTTATTGGAGTATTATTCAGTAATACTGAAGTATTTCCCTCCAATCAGTCAAGGAGAAACAACATATCCATGACACTTGTATACAACCGTAAGATAATACTGCAGAAGAATTGGAAAAAAAAACAAACAACAACCCACCAAAACAAACCCCAACCCCCAAAAACCAGAATCAACAGTCAATGAATTAACTCCAATTTCAAACAGAAGACTAAACAGAAACTGACACAAAGTAAGCGGGAAAGGGGGCAGAAAATAGGAGGAAAAGGGTAAGGTCGCTGCTGGAGTGCTACAGTGACATTACTGTGGTTTCCTAAAACCCAATAGCTTGGCTAAACTGAAAGTTCAGCCAGGAAAGATCACAGATGTACTTGATGGGGCTAAAGCAATGGGTCTCTGCATGAGTCTCTGCATTTCTGCAGCCTCTAAGGACAAAGACCACCTACGGATCCTTGCAGCTATCAACGTAGTTGTACTACACCAAAGCGCACCCGCTTTCTTGCTTTGGCTGTAGCAATAGTAGGACAGCAGCACAAATTTGCAAGCGTGGAATGACAGGCAACAGAAGAGGAAGACAATGAAGAAATAGTCAAAGAATAAGCTTTTGTGCATCCTTTTAAAAACAATCTGAGCTAATTTTAAATTTGTTGCTTTACTGTTCAAGAATACTTGGCAAGCTTCCCAGTCATTTATTCCTACCACACTAAGATCCAGGTTCTGCTTTGCAATACATGCAGAAACCTGTGTATTTGAAACAAACAAACAAACCAACCCCAAAACAAAACAAAAGAACCCCCCCCCACTTCAGAGCAAGACTTGAGTTAGCTTTAAGAATACAGCTAATTGTGACCCCAACACAAGAAGCACCTGTGGCTGCAGTGCTTTTACAGTGAGAGAGAGGACTTGCAAAGAGCGATGCAAGGCTTCTGGCCTCCCTCCTTGTTTTTTTGAGACACCTCTGTTAGCTGATGGTAAGGTGCTTCTTAGAAATGTAATACGGACATGGCAGGGAACACACAAGGCTAAAAGAATGGTAACTTTATTCATGAACGTGTGACTTGTGTTTATACAGATGCTAGGAAAGAAAGAGAAAAATAACTATTTTCAAAAAATAAAAACCCATCCGAGTTAGATCAAATACCATAAATGTGGTTTACATAAATGCATTACATTAACTGCTAGGGTACGAAAACGTACTGCAGGCAGAAGTTAAGAAAAATGGCAGGGATTTTACCCATAAATGCAGCAGGCTATAACCTTGTGCCAAAATTCGTATAGCGGGTTTTAGATATTTTCATTTGCAGACAAACTATTACACTAAACCGCTTCATCAGATAAAGTGGAAAGGTCAAACGCAGAACTTTAGAATACCAGTTTGTGTAGCAACGATATTTAAATTCACAGCAATCTATTGAAGCCTTTTATGTACTCAGAGGGGCCCAAACAATATCACTTCAATGGTAGAGTTTTAGGATCATCACCCACACCATCACTTTTTACTATGCTGAAATAAATACATCGTATTTGCAACATATACTGCATTTTACTGGAAAATAGATTAATTTAAGTTAACTAAAAATAGATGTTTGGAAAATTAATACATGGGTACATTGTTTAGAATGAATTGCAGTGTGTAGAAAAAATTGTGAGATTGTGTTTTGACACACTGCTTTTGATGTTCCACTCACGGGCTCAGTTCAACTTCTAGGAGAAGAAGTAAAGGTGATCAGAACTTAAAATAAAGCACTTGTACCCAATGTAAAGCCGTGGAAACAGATTATAACACCTGAACATCAAAACATTATGTTCTGTCTTTACTATAAAAGCAATAAGAGCAAACACATTTCATAAGGAATCTCTGCATGTTGAGGAAACAGGATCTTGAGGAAACAGGGAACTTGGGTCTCAGAACAATTGACCCCAAGAAAAACCCCAACAGAATCATCTTAAAAGTTACCATTGTTGGAGTTTGAACCCCATGTCCCAGCAGGCCCAAAAATGTCAGCCTACTTTGGGACAGATACACTAAAATCTACCCAATGACAACAAAAATTAAGACCCGCTTTAACAAGAGAGAGACAATCTGAATGCCTCTTGTCCTGGTTCCGGCAAGGATGGGGTTAATTTCCCCAAGGAGCCTGCAGGGGAGGCAAGTATTCCATACCACATGACCCATGCCCAGCTATAAAAGGAGCTAGGCGGGGAGAGGAAGTCAGTTGCCACTCCTGGGCAGGCTGTGGCGCTGTGGGTCCGGTCAGTGTGCTTTGCGGCGGTACTGTAGTCGCGTTCTTATATTCCTTTACCGGTGTTATTGTTTTTCTTTCTTCTTCCCTTTGTCTGTTCTGTTAAATTATAATATTTCAACCCACGAGTTCTTGCCCTTTTTTGCTGATTTTTCCCACGGCTGTGGGAGTCGAGCGAGCAGCTGCGTGGTTCTCTGTTGCTGGCTGAGGCCAAACCACGACAGTCCTTTTTGGCGCCCAACGTGGGGCACGAAGGGGTGCAATAACGACAGATCTGACCAGAGCTTGTTAAAACGGATTTCTTATATGCATTTCTCCTATTAGTTAAATAGTCGCTGGTTACAATGTTGCTTCGTTTGTTTACATGGCTGTGTTATGTAAATTCTTATATGCTGTATGTACTCCCTGTGATGCTGTTTGTTATCTCGGGGAGAGGGATCGGGACTATCATTTTGCTGTCCTGTGCAATATCAGCTTATGATATGGTAACATCACTATTCAAGTGGCTTTGTTGGGGTTTCTATGCAGTATTGCTGTCCTGTCCTGTCCATACCTTGGTTACCGTCTCTCAGAAGTTATCAATAATCACACCCAATCTATGGGAGAAACAGGGGGAGATACTTTCCCCAGTATCTTTCTTTTGCCTCCCTTTTCTCCTTTGGTCCAGGTATAACACCTCTTGAGAATTCTGAATATCCTTGGGACGCTCAAACCAGCGTGTTCCTATTGCTATGTCTCCTGAATGTTTTTCAAGTCTTGTTTAGGGTAAAACAGCTGTTTAAGACTACCACTCAGAAATCCGTCCCAAGGCCAGATAGTCAGGGGTGGCATGGGATGTGGGAGAACATGGGCAGGTATCTAGAGAGCTTCTCACCTCCAATGGCTTGGGACTTCACCCTTGAACAACTACAGGACCCTGATAAAGTAATAGAATACTTGAAAGGAAAATGCTGTGGCTATCTAGAGAGGCACAGCTTACGGCGCTGTGTTGGGCCCTGGCCAGTGTCTACCAAACGCTGCTCAGTACTATGCAGGACCCTCAGGGAAAAGAGGGGAAAGCCAGACCAGCAGACAATGAGGCTACTCCAACCCCAGTGGCAGGCACTGTGGCTATTCAAACCCTGGTGACAGGCAATGCAGCCACTCAAACCCCAGCGGCAGACACTGCAGCTGAACCGGACAACCAACCTGTGCCAGTATCAGTTGCTCCTATACAGAAGAAGAAATACACCAAGAAATCAGTTTGCATAGTAAAGGATGATGATGAACCAGGGCCATCAAAGGAACAGGAGGAAGAGACAGAACCAGAGATAATCACCCGATCCCTATCCCTGAGTGAGCTGCGAGATATGCAAAAAGATTTCAGTCGACTTCCTGGTGAGCACATTGTCACCTGGCTGCTCCGATGCTGGGATAATGGGGCCAGTAGCTTGGAATTAGAGGGCAGGGAAGCTAAGCAGCTGGGATCCCTGTCTAGGGAGGCAGGCATTGACAAGGCAATTGGGAAAAAGACACAAGCCCTCAGCCTCTGGAGGCGACTCCTGTCAGGTGTAAGGGAAAGGTATCCTTTCAGTGAAGATGTACGTCGTCCAAGCAAGTGGAGCACCATGGAAAAAGGTATCCAGTACCTAATGGAATTAGCCGTACGAGAGATGATTTACTTCAACCCAGATAATGCGCAGTTACCCACAGATCCTGATGAAGTCCAGTGCACGAGGCCCATATGGCAGAAGTTTGTACGGAGCGCGCCATCATCATATGCCGACTCCTTGGCAGTGACGGAATGGAGAGGTGAAGAGGGACCAATGGTGGATGAGGTGGCTGGACGACTCCGTCAGTATGAAGAAAGCCTATCTTCCCCCCTCGTTTCAGCTGTGGAGAAACTGTCCCAGAAGGTCCAGCAACTTGAAGAGAGTATGTCCTACTCCCCACCTGTACAGGCCAGCATCTCAGCTATTAGGAGCAGGCGTTTCCCTACTCAAGAGGGAGAGTATAGGGGGTACACACCACGAGGCACCCTGTGGTTTTACCTGCGTGACCACGGAGAGGACATGAGGAGGTGGGATGGGCAACCTACCTCAACCCTACGGACACGGGTACGTGAGCTGCAAGGAAGAACAATCACAAAAGGGGATCCCTCCAGGAAAAGTGCAGCTCCTGTTTCCAGCAGAGAGTTCCCCAGACAGAATGGAAGGCCTGATCTTACCTCCGATCCTCTTGAAGGGACTTCCAAATCATTTTTGCAACACGTGAGTAACGTATACTATGATCAGGATTAGAGGGGCCCTGCCTCCAGCCAGGTGGGGGAAAGGGACAACCGGGTTTATTGGACTGTGTGGATTCGATGGCCTGGCACATCTGAGCCACAGGAGTATAAGGCTCTGGTGGACACTGGTGCACAATGCACCTTAATACCATCAAATTATAGAGGAGCAGAACCCATTTGTATTTCTGGAGTGACAGGGGGATCCCAAGAGTTGACTGTACTGGAAGCTGAAGTAAGCCTAACTGGAAATGAGTGGCAAAAGCATCCCATTGTGACTGGCCCAGAGGCTCCATGCATCCTTGGCATAGACTATCTCAGGAGAGGATGCTTCAAGGACCCAAAAGGATACCGGTGGGCTTTTGGCATAGCTGCCTTGGAGACAGAGGAAATTGAACAGTTATCCACCTTGCCTGGTCTCTCAGAGGACCCCTCTGTGGTAGGGTTGTTGAGGGTCAAAGAACAACAGGTGCCGATTGCTACCACAACGGTGCATCGACGGCAATATCGCACTAACCGAGACTCTGTGATTCCCATCCATAAGTTGATTCGTCAACTAGAGACTCAAGGAGTGATTAGCAAGACTCGCTCACCCTTTAATAGTCCCATATGGCCAGTGCGAAAATCTAATGGAGAGTGGAGGCTAACAGTGGGTTATCATGGCCTGAATGAAGTCACACCACCGCTGAGCGCTGCCGTGCCAGACATGCTAGAGCTTCAATACGAACTGGAGTCGAAGGCAGCCAAGTGGTATGCAACGATTGATATCGCCAATGCATTCTTCTCAATCCCTTTGGCGGCAGAGTGCAGGCCACAGTTTGCTTTCACTTGGAAGGGCATCCAGTACACCTGGAATCGACTGCCCCAGGGGTGGAAACACAGCCCCACCATTTGTCATGGACTGATCCAGACCACACTAGAACAGGGTGAAGCTCCAGAACATTTGCAGTACATTGATGACATCATTGTATGGGGCGACACAGCAGAAGAAGTTTTTGAGAAAGGGAATAAAATAGTTCAAATCCTTCTGAAAGCTGGCTTTGCCATAAAACGAAGTAAGGTTAAGGGACCTGCACAGGAGATCCAATTTTTAGGAATAAAATGGCAAGATGGACGCCGTCAGATCCCAATGGATGTGAATAACAAAATAGCGGCAATGTCCCCACCGACTAGTAAAAAGGAAACACAAGCTTTCTTAGGTGTTGTGGGTTTTTGGAGGATGCATATTCCAAATTACAGTTTGATTGTGAGTCCTCTATATCAAGTGATGCGGAAAAAGAATGATTTTAAGTGGGGTCCTGAGCAACGACAAGCTTTCGAACAAATTAAGCAGGCAATAGTTCATGCAGTAGCCCTGGGGCCAGTCAGGGCAGGACAAGACGTTAAAAATGTGCTCTACACTGCAGCCGGGGAGAATGGCCCTACCTGGAGCCTCTGGCAAAAAGCACCAGGGGAGACTCGAGGTCGACCCCTGGGGTTCTGGAGGCGGGGATACAGAGGATCTGAAGCCCGCTATACCCCAACGGAAAAGGAGATATTGGCAGCATACGAGGGGGTTCGAGCTGCTTTGGAGGTGGTTGGCACTGAAGCACAGCTCCTCTTAGCACCTCGACTGCCAGTGCTGGGCTGGATGTTCAAAGAAGGGGTCCCTGCCACACATCATGCAACTGATGCTACGTGGAGGAAGTGGATTGCACTGATCACCCAGCGAACTCGAATGGGAAACCCCAGTCGTCCAGGAATACTGGAAGTGATCATGGACTGGCCAGAAGGCAAAGATTTTGGAAGATCACTAGAGGAAGAGGTGACGTGTGCAGAAGAGGCCCCACCATATAATGAATTGCCAGAAAATGAGAAGAAACATGCCCTGTTCACTGATGGGTCCTGCCGAATCGTGGGAAAGCATCGAAAGTGGAAGGCTGCTGTGTGGAGTCCGACACGACAAGTTGCAGAAGCCACCGAAGGACAAGGTGAGTCGAGTCAGTTTGCAGAGGTAAAAGCCATTCAGCTGGCTTTGGACATTGCTGAGCAAGAGAAATGGCCGGTACTTTACTTCTTTACTGATTCATGGATGGTGGCAAATGCTCTGTGGGGGTGGTTACAGCAGTGGAAGCAGAACAACTGGCAGCGCAGAGGTAAGCCCATCTGGGCTGCTGAACCGTGGCAAGATATTGCTGCCCGGATTGAGAATCTGGTTGTGAAAGTACGTCACGTAGATGCCCACGTCTCCAAGAATCGGGCCACTGAGGAACATCAAAACAACCAGCAGGTAGATCAGGCTGCTAAAATTGAAGTGGCTGAGGTGGATCTGGACTGGCAATGTAAGGGTGAACTATTCATAGCTCGGTGGGCCCACGATGCCTCAGGCCATCAAGGAAGAGATGCGACATATAGATGGGCTCGTGACCGAGGGGTGGACTTGACCATGGACACTATTGCACAGGTTATCCACGAATGTGAAACGTGTGCTGCCATTAAGCAAGCCAAGCGGTTAAAGCCTCTTTGGTACGGAGGACGATGGCTAAAATATAAATATGGGGAGGCCTGGCAGATTGACTATATCACACTCCCACAAACTCGCCAAGGCAAGCGCCATGTGCTCACAATGGTGGAAGCAACCACTAGATGGCTGGAGACATTCCCTGTGCCCCATGCCACCGCCCGTAACACTATCCTGGGCCTTGAAAAGCAAATCTTATGGCGACATGGCACCCCAGAAAGAATTGAGTCGGACAACAGAACTCGCTTTCGAAACAGCCTCATAGACACCTTGTCCAAAGAGCATGGCATTGAGTGGGTATATCACATCCTTATCACGCACCAGCCTCGGGTAAGATAGAACGATATAATGGACTGCATCAGGTACACCAGCCTCAGCAGCTGGCGCCCAGCAATCTCCTTGAGATCGACATCTTCCACCTGTGGACCGTGGGCATGGACTGCATTGGCTTCCCCAGTCACGAGCTTCAAATACAGCACCCAACAGTTCAGCACTACACATCATCTTATGTGCCCTGAGAGACTGTTCTCACCGCTGGAGCCTACTGTCATGGACTATGTGAGCTTAATGGACATTTTTTAAAGGATGGCTCATAGACTATGGGAACTGAAAGATCTGTGCATGACATAGATGGTATGGAATAAGGGGTGGATAATGTGCACTCACAAGTTCTACTCACAAGTTCTTAGGAATCAGAGCACTACTCACAAGTTGTTAGGAATCAGGGCATTGTCATCTGTGTATTCTGAAAATAACATAAATACAGAAAAAACATCAGTCATTTTGTAAGAATGTATGTTACTATGTAATTGCATAGCACTTCAGAGAATCCTTTTACAGATATAAAAGCAAAATTTTGTATGTAACATTGCGTTGCTATTGTCTCAACACTCTAACAGTACATTTTAAGAAATCTTCAGGTTTCATACTCAAACACAAGCAGCAAAATCTTCTTCATTTTTTTAAAATAGTTGGAATGTCAACAGCAAAATGGTCTCAAAGGTCACTAGAGGAGAGTCTACTAATGCATGAGGTTCTTTCCTGATCTAGCTTAAGCTGCTTTTGCTTCTGTGAGGCTACAAACCCAAGCGATCTTTGGAAAAAAACAAACCACAGCAAAGTCTCACCTGCGTGAAGCAGATTCTAAGATCTGACTAGCTTGCCCTGCAATAAACCAGGCACTTGGCTAAAGCGTGAAAACGCTGCGCCATGGCTTTCATAGCTGTTACCTAAAAACATTTTCATTAATTCCACCAGTGCTCAAGACTGAGAGAACACAGAAGAGAGCCCACCATCTCTGTCTATTTCTTGGAGCATCAACAACCACACCACTCAGCTGCTTTGCCTTTAAACAGAAACAAAGCCGGCAGTGCTAGAATTTGGATCACAGAAATCCGGGGGTTTTTTTGAGCTTGCTTTCAGAAGTACAGCAGAATTGGCTCCAATGAAAGTGGTATCTCCCCTCTTAAGCTGATCGTCCAGTTTGAGTAAACCAAAGGGACGTGAATTCTTTGGATTCATTTTTTGCAGAGCAGAAAGACTTGAAAAAAATTACTTATGAAAACAGCCTGGAAATGCCTTTCAAAAACAGTGTGTGCCCAAAGTTCTCCATGCTTTGCCTTGGCTTACACCATGTTAATCTTCTGAAAAGGCGAAAAGCCTGCTGACCTTCCACATAAGGCCCGGATGAAAAAAAAAAAAAAACAAACATCCACCTGAGACACTTTTAAAATGCAAAGATGTATCCATAAGAATGATCTTTATATCGTACTTACACAAGCTGGATAGGACTAAATATTTTAAAGCACTATCAGCAACTATTCCCTGTAATCTGCCTACGGTTTTACATATTAAAAGCCCTTACCTTTGCAGACTGAATCAGAATGGTGCTGTATATCTAGTCAAGCTCTGTCAGGGTGGTTTTGCTCAGTGATCACAGACAAAATAAGACCATTTCACCATTTATGCTCCATTTTTCAGTGGATTATTCCTCCAGGCAGGAACCTTTCTTAGACCAAAACATACGTACCAGAAGATATTATTTCAACAATGAAAGGATGATTTTACTTCTATTTCTAAACGACAGAATACTTCTTCAGAACACTGAGAAATCATTTAGCTGAAACTAATTCCTCATCCTCCCCGCTAGGGAACGCAACAGCAAGCTTCCTCTGGACTTCAGAGTCATTTCAAATTGTAGGAGAAAGGACTACTAATGACAAAACCAGAGGCTTTTACAGAAGTCATATCCACCTGATTGCCGTAAGCAAAGCAGATTTTGGATCCTGACTGCTCACTTCAGCCTGGAACAGTCCCATTTCTCATCTGAAAGCTCACGCATGCCTGGCCGAGGACAGACACAACCAACACAGAGAGTAATCGGAGCTCAACCCTACACCCTCCTTGGTCACGTTTCCTCGGAAAACTTCTTTGCTGGGTTGTTTGAAAAGCTGTAACTGCAAGAACCAGGAAGAAAACCTCCCTGATCGGTTGATTGGAACTTCCTCCCTCGGTACTCCCATTTCACAAGAGCCGGCAGCACAGTTTGGGGGCGGGGGGAGGGGGGAAGGAGGAACCAGACCTGGGGGCCGAGAGATGAACACAAGCATTTGCCAAGGGAGCCGCATCTGACCAGGAGCGCTCACCACTTGCTTCTCTGACAACAAAGCCCTGTGTAGGCAGGACAGCGCTGCTTTTCATCAGCTAAGACAACATGATAACAGGAACCTGTGTAGTTTTTTGTTGCTTTGAAAGGCTATCATGCCCGATGGCTGACCTCTGCCTCATTACCGCTGAAATGCATTTTAAAGTTGACACCCCTGCATATGCTCATGAAGATTATAGAGAACGTGCTAAACATACATGACTATAGCACTCGTCTCTCCACTCAAATCATACTACGTGTCACCTGGGGGAGGGAAACCTCGTAATTTGGGGGATAAAAAGGTGGAGAAAATGACTGTTAAATTGAGAGAAAAGAACCTTGATACCTGACGGACCAATCGATGGGCTGTGTTCTCTTCCTCCACCCCAGGCAGGGATGCCTTTCTAGGTAAGCACTGCGCCTTTCACCCTCTGGTGAATGTTACCCCCAGGGTGTTGTATTATCATTTATTATTATTATTATTTATTAGTATTATTATTATTTATTATTATTATTATTGTTATTATTATTATTATTGCTAGCAATACTGATCTTAATTAGTAGAGCTACTGTAGTCAGTGAATTAATCAATGGCAACTTAAATCTGTTCTGTCACTCTCAATTACATAACTAATTTTGATTTTTGTGAATCTGACTCAGTGAAAGTCCTTTGCTGGGACTCTGAAAGATAAATCGGTGAAAGTCCTGGGATTCTGACAGACAAATATGGAAGCTACATTCCTTTTAACGCAACAATAAGAGAAAGCTTTGAAGACATGCGCAACAGAACTTGACCAACTGTGACCCTGCCCATATAAGTGGGTCTAAATGAGTCAGACTGCACCAGAATCGAAACTGCCTGACCTGCAGTAGACACATTAGACACACAGAAATGATGGTTTCAAGACAGAAAACACAACACAATCAACCAGAACAGCAAAAATTCAAGCAGAAGAAACATTGTACAAATTGTACAAAGGTCCCTATCCAAACCCTAAAAAACCAAACAAGCTAAAAAAGGATCTCCTCACCCCCAACCCCCCAAAAAAAAGACCACACAGAACACAAGACAAGGTAGAAACAACGTAACCCCAGGGATCCAGGACCAACAAACCCAGATTCTGACCATAAAAATAGCACTCTTTATCCTAACTTGCTCAAATTCTCGCATACCATAACCCTGCCACCCCATAACCTTAGCAAACTGCAACCCTTGCATTCCGTAACCCTAGTATATTGTAGCCCTAAGAGATCAAAACATTGAACACAAACTCTCTGTAAATCTCTGCCAGGGCCTTCAGGTGGCCCCGGATTTCAGACCTCAAAACTTTGAAGTGGGAGTGTGACAAAGCCACTGGATGTCACCAGCATCCATCTTCACACCATGAAAAACGGCTCAGCTTAAATGCTCCTGAGGAGAAAGGCCGAGGCACTCAGAGAGATTGAACCAGCCAGCCGTGGCCACGGGGCTTCAGCTCATCATTTCTGTGTCAGAGCCATCAGGCAGATGACCCTGTCCTCCTAGAGACACCCCTTGGGGCAGCCTTACCCAGCGCTGGGTGGCTGGATACGGCCTTTGCTCTACGAAGAGGCGCTTCCCGCAAGCAGGATCTCTCATCAGGGCACTGGGAAGCCCTCCCCAAGCCTGGATGCCTGAGAAACTGCTCTGCACTGCTCCATATCTCACCAAAACCAGGGGCGGAGGAAGGCCGCTTAGCTGGCCTCCAAGAGAACCAGCTCACCTGGGCTGCTCTGCAGCCACTGGGCACCTTTGCTGTCAGGCGGGTCTCAGCGTTGCTCTGCAAGCGGCTGTCACCTCCTTGGCATGAAGCTCTGCAGCACAAGGTACATCCTGCTTGGTCTACCCGGGGACAAAGATCGAAAGGGAAGGATGGGGTTTGCTTGGCCCCATTCCCAGGGTGCCACAAGAGAGACCTGCCACCCACAAATCGCCTGTGTGATGTGGACACCGCATACGAGCTGCAGACATGGGTCAGGACAGCTCTGGGGAGCAGGCCAGCCATTCTGTGATGCCCCCGCTGCTGCAAGACAGCAGAGCTGGAGGCAATGTGGGGAAGCCCAGGGCAGCCGGTGGTACGGCCCAGCAGGGTGCAGCACCCACAGAAATGCCCTGCTCCTTGAGCCTGGGCCCCGGGGCTGCCGCTCAGGGCTGGAACCGGCTGGGGCTTTGCTGGGAAAAAATGGGGGAGGGTGACTTATGACCCCTGGCACACATACCTAGCCCTGGTAACGTGTCCCCTGCCTGTCACCACCACAGGATGCAGAAAACAGCGCTGCTTGCCCTGCCGTGGTCCTGAGCCATGTCTCAACAGTCACCGAGGAGACCAGCTTCAGTGCAGGTAAGGCCTCAATGGGGAAGGGGATCATGGTGGATAAGGCCGGCAAAGGGCTCTTTTGAGGGCTCTCGTAGCCGGGAAAAGCAGCTAGTTCGTGCTGGAACCGGCAGCTCGGGGGCAGGCTGCTGACGCGGCAGGGGCGGAGACAACGTCACACGCGGCAGTTCTAAACGGTCAGTGCCGGAGCGCAGCAGCTGGCCGCTGTGCACCCAGCACGCGGGCAGCCAGTGGGTGTCACCCAGGGCGTCACTGCGGCACCGCAGTGGGAGGGGGCGAACAAGGCGCAGCATTTCGCATGGTAGGTCACTTAAAGCCCTGCGTCTAAGCTGAGCACAAGCTGGGCAAGCGCAAGCAGAGGAACATCGGCGTGCAGGGGCTCAGGCTCAGGGAAGCTGACAGCAGAGATTCACCACCTCACGGCACAAGAGAAGAACATGGCTGCAAAACGGTCAAAAGCCGCTGCAAGAAAGAATGTGGGAACTCAGACTGAGCTCCCGTGCAAGCATGTGGCTGTGCAGGTCTCGGGCTGCAACGAATGCCTGAGCCTGGCAATGCTCTCACAGGGAGCCAGAGTCACTGCCTGTGATCAAGTAAATGATCTGCTCAGGCAGGTGGTTGAACTGAAGGAAGAGGTAGAAAGGTTAAGAAGTATTAGAGACTGTGAAAATGAAATAGATGATTGGTGGAGCCATACCCTGAGGCAAAGGCAGCAGGAAGAGGCTCTATCAGAAGTGCATGATCCCCTTCCCTCCTGTCACCAGGCAGAAGGAGAGGACTCAAGGGATAAGGGGAAGTGGAGTCAGATCCCTCCTCGGAGAGGCAAGCAAAACCCCTCACAGCCCCCCTCACCATCCCAATTGTCCGTGCATAATAGGTATGGGGCTTTGGAAATTGAGGACCAGGCGATTGAGGATGGAGAGGATGATCCATCCAGTGAGATGCACAGTGCTAGGCACTCACCCCCACGCCTCAGGACTTCCTCAACCATGAAAGAAAGGAAGGTAATTGTAGAAGGTGACTCCCTTCTGAGGGGAACAGAGGGCCCTATTTGTAAACCGGACCCATCCCACAGGGAAGTCAGCTGCCTCCCTGGGGCCAGAATTAAGGACATACGGAGAAAACTCCCTTCCCTGGTTCAGACATCAGATTACTACCCACTACTGATATTTCAGGTAAGTGGTGATGAGGTAGGTACCAGAAGTCTAAGGGCAAAGAAGAATTATTTTAGGGCCCTGGGACGGCTGGTTAAGGGATCAGGAGCACAAATAGTGTTTTCCTCTATCCCACCATTTGCAGGGGCTGACGAGGGGACAAACAGGAGGAGCCAGCAAATTAACTCCTGGCTCCGAGACTGGTGCATCCGGCAGGATTTTGGCTTTTTTGATCATGGGCTGATCCACAGGAAACCAGGCATGCTGGCAACAGGTGGGGGAAGCCTAACCCGAAGGGGAAGAAAGATCCTGGGACAAGAATTAGCAAGGCTCATTCATAGGGCTTTAAACTAGGTTTGAAGGGGGATGGGGATGAAACCAGGATTACAAAAGTGGTGCCTGGGAGCAGCGTACTGATGCTTCTGGGTAAAAGTGTTAGCAAGGTCTTGCAGCCTGTCTCAGTGATGGTGGGGGATGGTGAATTGTGTGGCAGCAAAGACATGAGGGGCAGTGATAATTTGGCAACTACAGTAGTGTCCGAGCATGATCAGGTGCGAATTAGGGCTTGTCCCCCCAAGAAAGTGGCAGGACAATTAGCCCAGCTGAAGTGCATCTACACTAATGCACACAGTATGGGGAATAAACAGGAGGAGCTGGAGGCCATTGTACAGCAAGGGAACTACGATATAGTTGCCATCACAGAAATGCGATGGGAGGACACACACAATTGGAGTGCTGTAATCGATGGCTACCAACTTTTCAGAAGGGATAGGCAAGGAAGGAGAGGTGTTGGGGTGGCCCTCTATGTTAGGGGCAGTTTTGAATGTCTGGAACTTAACAGTGTGAATGACAGTGTTGAGTGTGTATGGATAAGAATTAAGGGGAAGGCCAACAAGGCAGACATCGTGATGGGAGTTTATAGACCCCCTCATCAGGATGTAGAAAACGATGAAGTATTCTATAAGCAGTCGGCAGAGGTCTCACAATCATCTGCCCTTGTTCTTGTGGGGGACTTCAACTTCCCAGATGTCTGCTGGAAATACTACGCAGCAGAGAGGGAACAGTCCCAGAGGTTCCTGGAGTGTGTGGAAGACAACTTCCTAACAGAGCTGGTGAAGGAACCAACTAGGGGAAGTGCCCTACTGGACCTACCGTTTGTTAACGAAGAAGGTCTTGTGGGGGATGTAAAGGTTGGAGGTCATCTTGGGCAGAGTGATCATGAAATGATAGAATTTTCAATTCTTCGTGAAGCAAGGTGGGGAACCAGCAGAACTGCCACCCTGGATTTCCAAAGGGCAGACTTTAGGCTGTTTAGGAACATGGTCGAGAGTGTCCCTTGGGATGCAGTTTTGAAGAGCAAAGGTGCCCAGGAAGGCTGGGCATACTTCAAGCAGGTGCTCTTAGAAGCACAGGTGAAGGCCATCCCCGTGTCTCAAAAAACGAGCAGACGGGGAAGAAGACCAGCCTGGCTAAATAGAGAGCTTTGGCTGGACCTCAGGAAAAAAAGGAAAGTTTACATTCTCTGGAAAAGGGGGTTGGCAACTTATGAGGACTATCAAGATATAACAAAGCCATGTGGGGGGAAAATTGGAAGGGCCAAAGCTCAATCAGAACTCAGCTTGGCCACTACAGTTAAAGACAATAAGAAGAGATTCTTTCAGTATATCAATAGAAAAAGGAAGTCTAGGGAAAATGTAGGCCCACTGGTGAATGAGACAGGTGCCCTAGTGGTGGAAGACACAGAGAAGGCAGAGTTACTGAATGCCTTCTTTTCTTCGGTCTTCACTGCTAAAGCTGTCCCTCACAAATCCCATACCCCGGAGTCAAGGGGGAAGGTCTGGAGAGAGGAAGATTTCCCCTCAGTTGAGGAGGACCGGATCAGAGACCACTTGGCCAAGCTGAACATTCATAAGTCCGTGGGCCCTGATGGGATGCACCTGAGAGTACTGAGAGAACTGGCAGATGTTATTGCTGGACCACTCTCCATCATCTTTGAAAGGTCATGGAGAACAGGAGAGGTGCCTGAGGACTGGAGGAAGGCTGACATCTTTCCGATCTTCAAAAAAGGCAAGAAGGAGGACCCAGGGAACTACAGACCGGTTAGTCTCACCTCTGTCCCTGGGAAGGTAATGGAGCGACTCATTCTGGATGTCATCTCCAAGCATGTTGAGGAACAGGAAGTTATTGGAAGTGGTCAACGTGGATTTACCAAGGGTAAATCATGCTTGACCAATCTGATAGCTTTCTGTGATGTTATAACTGGTTGGCTGGATGAGGGGAGAGTCATAGATGTCATCTACCTTGACTTTAGCAAGGCTTTTGACACTGTCTCCCATAACATCCTCATTAGGAAGCGGAGGAAGTATGGGCTAGATGAGGTGACAGCGAGGTGGATTGAGAGCTGGCTGTGTGACAGAACTCAGAGGGTTGTGATCAGTGGCACAGAGTCTAGTTGGAGGCCTGTAACCAGTGGTGTCCCCCAGGGGTCAATACTCAGTCCAGTTTTGTTCAATGTATTCATTAATGACCTGGATGAGGGGACAGAGTGTATCCTCAGCAAGTTCACTGATGATACCAAACTGGGTGGGGTGGCTGACACCCCAGGGGGCCGTGCTGCCATCCAGCGTGACCTGGACAAGCTGGAGAGCTGGGCAGAGAAGAACCTAATGAGGTTCAACCAAAGCAAGTGCAAGGTCCTGCACCTGGGGAGGAAGAATGCAAAGCACCAGTATAGGTTAGGGGTGGACCTGCTGGGAAGTAGTTCTGAGGAGAAGGATCTGGGGGTCCTAGTAGACAATAAATTATCCATGAGCAAGCAATGTGCCCTTGTTGCCAAAAAGGCCAATGGAATCCTGGGCTGCATAGGGAAGAGTGTGGCCAGTAGGTTGAAGGAGGTCATTCTCCCCCTCTACTCTGCACTGGTGAGGCCACAACCGGAATATTATGTCCAGTTTTGGGGTCCCCAGTTCAAGAGGGACAGGGAACTGCTGGAGCGAGTCCAGCGAAGGGCAACCAAGATGACTGAGGGATTGGAGCATCTCCCTTATGAGGAAAGGCTGAGAGAGCTGGGACTCTTTAGCCTGGAGAAGAGAAGGCTGAGGGGAGACCTTATTATGGCGTACAAGTATCTAAAGGGTGGGTTGAAGGAGGATGGAGCCAGGCTCTTTTCAATGGTTCCCAGTGACAGGACGAGGGGTAACGGGCACAAGTTAGAACACAGGAAGTTGCGTTCAAATACACGGAAAAACTTCTTTACTGTGAGGGTGACAGAGCACTGGAACAGGCTGTGGAGTCCCCTTCTCTGGAGATTTTCAAGACGCGCCTGGATGCAGTCCTGAGTAATGTGCTGTAGGCAATCCTGCTTTAGCAGGGGAGTTGGACTAGATGATCTCTAGAGGTCCCTTCCAACTCTGAAACTCTGTGATTCCGTGATGAGTCTTTAACCAGCAGGCCTAAAAAGAGGAAAAATTGCCCAGAATTAAGCTTGTGGGTTTTTTTCAGGCAGTATAGGTTTTTTTTGAGCTGCCTGGTGGTGCCACTCCTGTGGAGCGCTCAAGAACCAGGGCGGCTGCCTGTACCCGCAGGCAGGCGGTGAAGTATGCGCAGTGGGAGTGAACGCTGGTTGAACGGGTTCGGGTTTTAAATGTGCCCAGCCTGGTACACCTGGTTCCTTTTTCCTCTCAGGTTGTACTTAGAGCTTAAATGTTTGGTATTTTTAAAAAGCAAAACAAGCAACAAAAACCACCAGAAAATGAGCTGGAGGCAGGGACAGGCAAGCGGCTGGGGCTAGAGGAGAGGAAGCAGGGGAAGGACAGAAAGACAGAGACAGAAGTGCCTGAACTCTAGAATTTGCTGGCAGTGCAGCGAGCGGGAGCTGTGGTGAGTCCCAGGCCCCTGGGGCCGTGTCACCCCTTTCTGCCTCCCAGTCCCTCCCTGGCCCCCCTCCCATTTCCCTCTGTGTCATTGTTTTCACTTCCCTGTACCTCTCCTATCTATTCTTGTGTTCTGCTCTCCATCCCTCTCTTCCCCAAGTCCCTCTTTCTCTCTTGCTCTACACGCCCCTGTCGTCTTCTTCCTGTCTTTCTCTCCTGATCCCTGTCCCTCTTTTTTTCTTCCTGTCTCTGCCCTGCAGCCCGTTGCTGTTGTTTTCGTCTCTGTCTCTTTGTCCTGATCTGCATCCCTCTCTGTTTTTCGGTCTCTCCAGCCTGTTCCCTGTCGTTCCCTTTCTCCATCCCTCTGTGCTGCTCACTGTCCCCGTTTTTCTCTTTCTCTTCATCGTTATTCTTGTCAGTAGCTCTGTCCTTCTCCCTGCCCCTCTCCTTTCTGCAGGTGTTTTTGCAATCTCTATCCTGCCTCCAGTCCCTATTGCTCTCTCTCTGTCCTGCTCCCTCTCCCTCTTTCTGCCTCTCTTCCTCTTTCCCTGCTGCTTTTTTCTCCATGTCTGATCAGATCTCTCTTATGTTTTTCCTCTTGCTGTCCTTCTGTCTTTTTTCGCTTTTCTGTCTTTCTCTCTCTGTCCCATTCCCTGTCCCATCCTTTCTCACTAAACTTTCCTGTCCAGCTGGCTGTGCCTTCTTTTCTCTCTCTCGTGGTGTGTATTTTTTCTTTCTTGATTTTTCTGTCCTGCTGCCCATCACAGTTGGTTTTGTCCTCCAGTGCCTCCAATCCATGTCATTTTGCTGTGCTCCCTGTGTCCATGTTTTCACTCCTCTAATCCGTCCTGCAGCCCATCCCTATTTTTTTCCTCTTCCATTTGTCTTGCTCCCTGTCCCTGTTCTTGTCTCTCTTTCCCTTGGTTCTGCTGCCTCTTTTCCCCTTCTTGCTCCATCTCTCTGTCCTGCTCCCTGTCCGTCTAAGTCTCTGTTTCTCTGTCCTGCTCCCTGTTTCTCCCCTGCACCGTAAGAAGCAACTTACCGTTAGCTAACAGAGGTGTCTCAAAAAACCAAGGAGGGAGGCCAGAAGCCTTGCATCGCTCTTTGCAAGTCCTCTCTCTCACTGTAAAAGCACTGCAGCCACAGGTGCTTCTAGTGTTGGAGACACAATTAGCTGTATTCTTAAAGCTAACTCAAGTCTTGCTCTGAAGTGTGCTTGTTTTGTTTTGGGGTTGGTTTGTTTGTTTCAAATACACAGGTTTCTGCATGTATTGCAAAGCAGAACCTGGATCTTAGTGTGGTAGGAATAAATGACTGGGAAGCTTGCCAAGTATTCTGAACAGTAAAGCAACAAATTTAAAATTAGCTCAGATTGTTTTTAAAAGGATGCACAAAAGCTTATTCTTTGACTATTTCTTCATTGTCTTCCTCTTCTGTTGCCTGTCATTCCACGCTTGCAAATTTGCGCTGCTGTCCTACTATTGCTACAGCCAAAGCAAGAAAGCGGGTGCGCTTTGGTGTAGTACAACTATGTCGATAGCTGCAAGGATCCGTAGGTGGTCTTTGTCCTTAGAGGCTGCAGAAATGCAGAGACTCATGCAGAGACCCATTGCTTTAGCCCCATCAAGCACATCTGTGATCTTTCCTGGCTGAATTTTCAGTTTAGCCAAGCTATTGGGTGTCGCACACACAATTACTCCCAGGCACGCTTCCTCCTTCTTCAAGCTCAACCCTAGGTTTCCCGCAGCAGAGTCTCAGACATTGGATTTCATAAAATAATTCATTTAATTGGAAGGTAGAGCAGCAAGAACAGCCCGGGCTGTGTGCCTCCGAAGAGAGGGTCCCTGAACAGAGAAATCCCTGGGCAATTATACCCTTGTGATCCATACACTCGCCCCTCACGCCCTTCACGGGCTGTCCACGCCTTTTAGTCCAATGGTGATTTTGGGTCTGGGGTCTTCTAACATCTAATTGGATTATACCATCTGCTAGGGAGAATGCTGAAAAGAACAGCTTTGTCATGGCTGAAAGTTTTCCGCACATCTAGCTACTCATGCTAAGCAGAGGTAAACAAGCAGCACAAATCACACCAACTTACAATCGTAAGTAAGTTTTTCTAGTTAAAACTAACTGATTTGTGCTAAAACAGTATGCCTCAATACCTGGCACACTCACTTCTCAGTAGCCCCTGGCAGAGCAGCACATCCTTACCCAGGATGTCCTTGAGGCAAAGGCCCGGCAGCGCTGCTGGACCACAAAATCCAGAAGGGAGGAGGAGGGAAGCTATAGCCAACCGTTCCTTCCCCTCCTCAGACATGGCAGGACATGAAAAAGCACCCACGCTCAGCCACGCTGCCAAGTTGCCATTCATCCGGGTGTTCCCAAGTGGCTACTTCTGGCATGATCCTGGCTTGCACTTTCTTACCCACGAGCCCGGGGAGAAGCGTCCTTGTGGAGAGAAGTGTCTGTGGCATCGGCAGGAGGCTTGTGTGAGCAAAGGGTCCCAGAATCAGTGGGGTTTGCATGGCCTCACCATCCCTGGTGAAGCCTTTTCAAGACAGGAAAGAGGGATGGGAAGGGCAGCAGGTTCAGTGGTAGCTGAGGAAATGGCTGTGCTCCAGTGGCCACCCCATCCTCACTTGTGTCCCTCAAGGTGCCAAAGATCATGAGCTGAATTCACAAAAACCTGGAATGCGTCACCATGCAGTCAGCACAGAAGAGCGTGGAGTCACTTCTTATTCCGCTCATTGACCAGTACCCTACCAAAGTGGTCAGGAGCCTACTGAAGATCTCTCCAACAGGGGACAGGTACTGACCGCAAAAGCCATGAGGGATTGATCGCTCTGGGGAGAGGGACTCGGAGACTCTCTGGCTGCCAAACACAAGGGATACTGCAGGACACCCCTGAGGAGCAGGGCCCTCCATCCTACCACGCTTCCCATGCCCGGGGGGTCAGCCAGGCTGGCAGTAGCCAAAGCTGGCAAGCCAGAGCCCCACCACCACGCTCCTCCCTGCCCCATGGGGTACACCACCTCAGCCCCCTCCTGACTGCCCAGACAGGGCCCCCGGCCACCCCAAGCAAAGGGGGCAGGTAGTGCCAGGGCAACAGCACAGCCTGGCTCCAGAGAGGCTGGTCCTGGCCAGGTGCACTGGCCAAGGTAGGCCTGCTGACCGAGTGCTCTGGGTCTGCAGCGCTGCCCTGGCAACGTGGGAGGTGGTGACCTCTGAGCCTTGGTCTTTGTTGACTATCTTGATGGAGCTGCTCAGCATTCTCCAGGACCAGCAGCTGCGCAAGGTGTTCAGCTGTGCCACGGAGGACACCTGCATCTATTCCTTGGCTGTGAGTGACCATGCTCTTCCTGAGGGCTGTGCCTGCCTCCAAAGGGAAACAGGCACGGAACCCCCATCCCAGTACAGATGGACACTGCCCCTTAGGGTCAGCAGGGCCAGCAGGCACCGGCCCGCCACCAGCCAGACCCCGCGCCAGGGACTTGGGGCCACCCCATGTAGTTTTGCCCCAGCACACAAGCAGTGCTCTTCCTCTGCCCTGCCTGCATCCTTCTGCCCTGCTCTGCAGCCTGAAAACCTGGGACAGGGGCAGGGGCAGGGGCAGAGAAAAGAGGCAGAAAGCAGAGTCAGGCTAAGTGTTGGGCCTGCGGCACAGGCATGGCCTCTGCACAGACTGAGAGGCCTCCGAGTCTGGGGAGAGGAGATGCTTGCCACTGCACGTGGGTCGTGCCTCCTTTGCGCCAGCATGGTGGAGGCAGCCCTGCAGATTCTACTGCTCTCTTACCGCTGTTTTTGTTTTAGCTGCCGGTCTGCGATGACATTGGAAGAAAGGAGTTTGCGGCCATGTACAATACCCAGAGGTACCTGAGCCGTCCAAGTCTGGTGATGCTCTCGCTAGTTCTCAGGGTCCTCCCATCTCTGTCCTGCAGCCCAGTGCTCTCTCTTCCTTCCATCTCTCTGTCCTGCTGCCCAGCCTCCTTCTGTGTCCTGCTCCCTGTCTCTTTGGGTTTTTTTTGCCTATATTTCCCTTTGTCCTTCCTCTCTGTCACTTTTTTCTCTCCTGGTATCGCCCTGTCTTGCCCCCTGTCCGTGTCTTTCTCTGCTAGACTGTGTCCTGCTCCCTTTCCTCATCTTTCCCTCTCTGTCCTTCTTCCTGTCTTTCTTTTTCTTCTCTCTCTTCCTCTCTTTCTGCTGCTTCTTTCTCCACCTCTATCCTTCTCGCTGCCTCTTTTTCCTCTTGCTATCCCTCTGTCCCGCTGCCTGTCCCATCTTTTCTTGCTATACCCCTCTCTGTCCAGCTGGCTCTCCTATCTTCCTCTTCCTGGCTTTTCATCCCTCTTTTCCTTTTCCTCTGTCTCTGTCTTCCAGCCCATTGCTGTTTTTTCCCCCTTTCTTGATCTCTTCGTCCGGGTCTGACCTTCTGTTCATTTCTCAGTCCCTTTGTCCTGCTCCCGGACCTTCCTTTTCTCTCTCCATCTGGACGTCCTGGTCCCTTTTCCCTGTCTTTCTCCCCCCTTCCTTCTTCCTCTCCTTCCCCGCCCCCATCTCTGTTCCTCTGTCCTGCTCCTTGACCCTGCCTTTTTCTTCCTCCATCTCTCTGCAGGGCTTCTTGTCCCTATTTGTCTTGATTACTCCATCTCTCTATCCCTTTCCCTGTACCTTTCTGTGACGAAACGGGAAAAAGGACTTCACTGAGAAGTTCAAATTAACAATTATTTGGACTCCACTCAGAGGTCCAATACCTCACTATGGCAAGTTCTATGTCTACAATGTCGATTACACTCTTGCAGTTTAAAAGAAATTAGCGGGATACACTGTTGCAAGCTACAAATGACCCCAACAAGTAACAACACAAAACACAAGCGCGCTAGATATTAGTACCTTAAAAAAGAGTGCACCAATCGCAAACTTAATAACATGCCATGTACCGTATGTATGTTTCTTAGTCACTTACCCTCTCTCAGGTAAGGTCGCTCAGTCCCTGGGAAGTTACCCTGTACAGCGTCCTGGTCCTATTGGGGAGGGGGGTGGATCTCCTACAGGCCAGCTGTATCATTGGAAGATTCCCCATTTTTCTCCCCAAACCTTGCGGTTTATATTTCCTGATTCTGTGAGGGTGCAGGATTATGCCTAAGTGGATTACACTATATGGGATATTTACCTCTGGTGGTGTGATAGCTAAGTCTCAGTTGCCAATTTGTGATGTCTAAGCGCTCAAAGTCACAGGAATAGTGGTGGGATGAGACTCGGGGCATTTCGTTTGTTAAGGGCCATTCGGTTTGGGTTCTTATATGCAATCTTGAGATAACCCCGGGCTGAGCTGTTTTTCAGCTCCCCCCCAAGTTATCTCTGCATAGACAAGGCAAGGTGGAGATGAAGCTGAGTCGGATGGCAACTCCCTGCATCTCACCTATTGTGCTCTGAAAACGTTTTGGCTGGGTGCTCCCATGCACTTTCTTTCTCTCTCAGCTCCTCTGTCTTTTCTGTCATCATATTTTCTCTTTCTAGTCCTCTGTCCTTTTCCCCGTCAACTTAAACTGAATGACCAGGTGTCCCTGTGTGTTGGTATTTCCATAGCATTGCTCTGGGGAAGATGTGTGTTTTTATGGCTAGGGATCATTTGGGAGCTGGTCTCCTTATGTAGACGCTGGAGCTAAGTGTAGTTAAAGCAGAGGTTGTTCTCAGCTGGTGCTCTAAACATCTTGTTAAAACAGCAGGCTGTTTTGAAGGAAGGTTTCTTGTTCTGCGCTTGTTGCTCCTCAGGGTGCTGCACAGGAGCAGTGTTGGGGTCTGGAGAGACGGAGGGGACCTGCTGTGATTCCTAGTAAATGGGAACTTGAGGTTATCTGGACTTGAATGAAACCAGAAAGACTGCACATGGTTTTCTTCCCAGCTCCAATTCCAACCTACATACTTGGTGCTAATGAACAAGAGACCCTGAGCTGCAAGTTAGCGGAGAACATAACTCATTTAGGTAATGAGCAGGTGGTCTGTGATAGCGTGTGATAGTCTGCATGATAGTGCTTTCATGAATGTTCTCTGGTCTTGGCACTTCAAAGCCTTTCCTTTTTTCTGGAAAATTTAAGATGGCATTTCTTATTCTGGGGTTCAGCCTGGAGTTGGACTTAATGTTGACTGGCTGATATAACAGGCTCCATAAAATGTGAGAGAGAGCCCCGCTTTTTTGCTGTTGTTTTCTACACATTCTGAACTTTGGTAAACAAGAGGAAGAGTGGTTTAAAGAGTCTGTTCTTTGATAGTAACTCACACCTGTCTCCTGCCCATCTATGTATGGTGAAGGTTTCCTACCTGCAGGATGATTTTGCTGGACTGTGGGGCTGTATTGGAGTAGCAGAGGTAAGAATTGTCATCTTTAAAGGTAATGAAGCTGTAGCAAAGCAAGCAGGAGAAGTTAGTTTCTTCCTAGAACAATGTCTGACAAGAATAGAAACAACTAAAGGCACTTGCAATGGGCTTTTTTTATGCAGTCTTCATACTGAGCTTTTGGTATGGATTGATTTCCTGGGAGCAAGGCAGCAGTGAGGAAAGAAAACTGGGGCTTGTCTCAACAGCTTCTTCGCTGTAGGCAGCATTCAAGCCTTTGCACTACAACAGGTCTTTCCGATAGTTTATGAACACAGAGAATGAGCTGTCTGTAAGGAAAGTTTCAGTCGAAGTAAGGCTAGATTTGATAAATGTGATCCTCTGTATCTGTTGCAAATACGAGAAGACTTGGCAGTGTTTACATTGAGAGCAGCCCTGAGGAGAAGGACTTGGGGGTGGTGTTTGATGAGAAGCTCAACATGAGCTGGCAATGCGTGCTTGAAGCCCAGAAGGCCAACTGCATCCCGGGCTGCATCCCCAGCAGCGTCACGGGCAGGTGGAGAGGGGGGATTCTGCCCCTCTACTCTGCTCGGGTGAGACCTGCCTGCAGTGCTGCCTCCAGCTCTGGGGGCCCCAGCATAAGAAGGACGTGGACCTGTTGGAGTGAGTCCAGAGGAGGCCACAAAGATGATCAGAGGGCTGGAGCAGCACCACTGTGAGGACAGGCTGAGAGAGTTGGGGTTGTTTAGCCTGGAGAAGAGAAGGCTCTGGGGAGACCTTACAGCCCCTTCCAGTTCTTAAAGGGGGCCTTACAGGAAAGACGGAGAGGGCCTCTTTATCAGGGAGGGTAGCAACAGGTACCCCTCAGGATGAGGGGTAATGGTTTTAAACTGAAAGAGGGGAGATACAGATTAGACGTTAGCAAGGAATTCTTTACTGTGAGAGTGGTGAGACAGTGGCCCAGGTTGCCCAGAGAACTTGTGGATGCCCAGTCTCTGGGGTTGTTTAAGGCTCGGTTGGACGGGGCTTTGAGCAACCAGGTCTAGTGGGAGGTGACCCTGCCCATGGCAGGGGGTTGGAACTAGGTGATCTTTAAGGTCCCTTCTGACTCTAACCATTCTATGACTTTATGATCTCGAGTGCATACTGGTGTGTTAATGCAGGACAGCAAGGTCTTTTCAGGGGTGCTTCTGGACTGCAGGTCACATGCCTGGGTGGTACTGAGTCCCAGGATGAGCCAGCTCCTGCCAACAGTTTTAGCTCAGCGGATATGATGGATATGACCCCAGACGTCAGAAGTGTGGATATGCTTCTGAGGTCCCCCTGTCCCAGAGATGGGGGCAGTTTTGCCAACAGTCTGGCAAGGATTCTGTTCTCTGCTGGACTGGGTTTCCAGGTGAATTTCACAAATGATTGCCTTTCTGCTTGCTGTGGATATCTTCAGAAGGGCACTCTTGTTTGTTTGGATTTAGCAGTGTAAGGGCTTCAGAGGAGAACTGGCTAGAACAGCTATGGAGTTCACTAGTATGTGCGTAGAAAATTAGAGGTTAAGTCAGTAAAGCTTATAGCGTAATGCTGTGCTCAGACCATGGAGCTCTGTCTCCTGGAGATACATTTCATTTAGACTCCTTATTTTCTCAACTAAGTCTATCCAAGTCTTACATACTTGAGCCCGTTCAGATCGTGACGTTGTAGTTCGAGTGCTCAAGTGGAAATGTTTGGTTTGCCACCGCTTTGCCAAGGTGAAGCCCTTTGCGTGGTAATGGTCCCAGGAAAAGCCTGGGACTGTAGTCTTCACAGTAGTCTTCTGTAGCCTTCACGTTGCCAAGGTGTTGATGCAGTTTCATCAGAAGTATGATTCGCCCTAACCCTGAGATGGCTTTCCTGCCCTCTCTGGACTGAGTAATCCCTGGTCATTCATTAACTGGTGTTCAGGGGTGCCACGGAGGACGCCTGCATCTACTCCTTGGCTGTGAGTGACTATGCTCTTCCTGAGGGCTGTGCCTGCCTCCAAAGGGAAACAGGCACGGATCACCTCCCGTCCACCTCCAAATGCCTACCTCCTCCAGTACAGATGGACACTGCACCTTAGGGCCAGCAGGGACTGTCCCACCACCAGCCAGACCCTGCGCCAGAGACTTGGGGCCTCCCCGTGTCGTTTTGGCCCCAGTGCACAAGCAGTGCTCTTCCTCTGCCCTGCCTGCATGCTTCTGCCCTGCTCTGCAGCCTGCAAACCTGGGGCAGGGGCAGAGAAAAGAGGCAGAAAGCAGAGTCATGCTCTACCTTCAACCTAGGCAAGTTATTTTCCCTCATTCACATCTTTTTCTGAAGTAAACATTACAGTTGGTATAATCATGAAAAAGCTGATTGTTTTTCCTTGTACAAATATTACTTTAAATAATAGTTTTGTCATTTCCCTGTTCTGTGTTGGTCACTGAGCATTTAATCCGGTCTACCTGAGTCTCCTGAACCCCAAAGCAGTGTTCTCAAGGAAGCCTTATTAGGGAGTTCTTCAGCGGTGTTAAAATAAAAGCCGCTTGCTCTGCTTTAAATCGGGGTGATGGAAAACGCCGCTTTATTTTTTGAGTCCTTTTTTCCCTTCAGTTTTTAGATCAACAGAGGACACTTCTGTCGGGCTTTGTCTTTGCATACATCCCGGTGCTTCTCTTGCCAGCTCTCTTTGCCAAACACTGGGAGCTATTGCTTAAAATGTCCAAGAGAGGTGGATGCTTGTCACATGACAAGGGTTCTTTGGGTATCAGACGATACAACAGCAACGGCCTACAGACCAAGTCTGATCAACCTTATTATAATAATATAAGTCGACAATCAATATAATTAAGCCTGAGTGGAGCACAAGCGATCTAAGCATGAGCGAAAGTGAGAGGGGAAAATCTCACTTGCTGTGTAGGCAAGGTACAAGACTGATAACAACCTTACCAACTTATGAGCAACAGTTGGGGAAACCTTAGATCTGTCATGTTCTCTGCCACAACGTAAGGGTGTCTCCTCCACTGGGCAGCACCCATGGACCAGCCAGCAAGAGCTACCCCGAGTTAGCATCAGGGTGCCTTATTTAAGGGATTGCGCCTTCTCTGTTCAGTTGTATGACCGACCAGTTGACAAAGACACGTCCTTTACATATACAGTTGGACGTGTCTCAAAAGGGTTGGTGATCTGCAAGTAGTTCTATGTGGTTGGTCACAGGTTTCTGTGTGCGAGTAGGTCCGTGCAGCTGTAATGAGAAGTGCAAGCACAGTATCTAAGCACTTTCCGCTGTCCCATGCCATACCCAAGGTCAGGAGTGTCTCGCCACACTCCACCCCTTATGGTATGGGTAATGATCGGTTGGGTGACAGCCCTTCAGAGTGAGAGTGAGAGCCTGTCTGGCCTCTACATGTGCAAAACGGCTGGGTGTGAGAGGAGAGATGGTGGAGGAGGTGGGCTTTCCCAAGCGAGGGTAAATGAGAGCTTAATCGCTATTGGTGTGTTCGATTGTTTGGTTCTATGGCAAAGCAAAGCTTAATCACAGTCCAAACAAAACTTACCAACGGGATAGAGAATATTACAATAAAAAGAGTTTGCATTAACCTTTTTTTTTTTGCAAATTGAAGGAGCGTACCACACAAAACAGGTCAGAAAGTGCAAATCCACCAGGAGATACTGCAGTTTGATGTAATGTTTTTACATGTTTAGAAATGACACATTTTGTTCGATTTTTCAAGCTTTGTTAACATCAGTGCAACAGGTGGTATGAATCAGTGCACAGATGCCTCCTTGTTGGAAGGTAAGCATATCAAGTATTAGATTTTTTCCTACTATCAAAGAAGAATTTTCCTGTTGCAAGGCTAAAGAGGCATCTACTGCGCAATTGTCTGTGGCTTCCATGGTAGCGGAGAGATAGTTATGAGCTCTTTCTAGCTCGTTTACCCTGAGTCTGAGGATTAAGGTTCCGATTAAGTCTCCATCTGAAATCTTGAGGGGTTCCTCATATACTGGGGTGAAGAGGTGGAGGGTCAGATCTACCTGTGCGGCAGGAGCTGTGTTAACCTCCTCCCTGCCTCCTGCTGCACGAATGACCGCAGGCAGAGGTGCTGTGAAACGAACACCAAAACCTTTAAAGAATTAAGAGAGGGCTGGGGCTGAAGTGGGTGGGTGTGGGTCGCATGTTGTTGGGATCCATGCTCCACGCCTTCTCTGTCAACCTCTTAACAGCGGCTGGGGTGGTGTGAGGCACTTTGCCCATCCCCCAGTGTTCTGGATCTCTTGGTGGGTGTGTTGCTGCCATTGGATGCGCTCCGCTTGCTGCAGCTCCCGTGCTTCCTGCTGCTGCCAACTGCCGCACTGTCCCCCTTCATCTTCCCCTCCCACCGGAACACCACCATCTTCTTTCTCTTCTTGGGTGGGATGTTGTCCAACGGGGAGGTCTCTCACATTCTAGGGGTGCTGTCCAGTGCGGGGCACTTGGCCTGCTTGCTGCCCACCTTCCCCGATCTTGGAGCTACCCGTTGGGAGACGGTGCCTGGCGGCAGTGGCAAGCGGGTCAAAGAAACGCGGGGCTGCCTCCGCAGTGCCTCCTCCACCAGTTGGGCTGTGGAGGGTGGATGATTCTGTGGGGCAGCTGGGGAGTTCAGCAGAGGACTCTCCGCTCCCACCCCGCCCTGTGTTCCCATGGGGTCCAGCAAGTGGGACATAGCCACCCATAAGAAGGGGTAGGCGTCCCCCAGCATCGCCTCCACCACTTCATCCTCGGGACAGCCACCATCTGACCCATCCTCTGAGATGTCAGATGGCTGGTTAAGGAAGGCAGTGCTCGTGAAGCTGTTGAAGATGTCGAGCACATCAGAGATGGTGTCCTCTCCCTCCATGGTGTCGAGCCTGGCGAGTGCGTCGGTGATATCCACAGAGAATGACTGCTCATCCTGAAATTGCAGGTTGTCCCCTGCCAGCTCAGGAAAGGCCTCGGCAAAGGTCTCTGGCCCCAGCTCGAGCAGGTCCAGGGACTTCTCTGGGCCATCCAGGATGATCCGCGCTGCTGAAAAAACAATCAAAACCAGCCCCCAAGCCTGTGGTGATGCAAGCTTTCCTGGAGACGGGACTCTGCCTCTGTAGATGCCTCTGTAGATCTTTTTGACATCAAACCTATTCCATTGCCGTCAGCAAGCATATTTACCCTTCTATGCCAGATAATAGCAAGAATTAAATGATGTTCAGAATACACTCCGCCCTTCCGCCCCGTTCCTTTTATTGCTATTGTTGTTGTTCTCCTCTGTGGTGTTTAGCTTTTTGCACCAGGAGGAAATTGCTGTTTGCCTAGTGGCGTTCTGTCTGTTCTGCAGTTCTCCAGGTCCTTTCTTGTCTCTCCTTGCTTGGAGAAGCTGAAGATGAGAGAGAGAACAGCTCAGTGGAGTTATGCTGCTGTACCCGAACTGGTGTCACACCTCCTGGCTCTTGGCACAGTGATTCTGGGTAAGGGTGCTCTCAGGGTGTTTTCTAACCTTTTTCTGTGCTCACCACCAGAGAGCCGTCAGGCCTGGGGGAAGGACAGCACCCCCCTTCTTTGTGCACCCCAGGCTCCTGTCACACTGCATAACCTCCTGCAAAAGGAAGGGTGGCTGATGGCAGACTTTTTCAAGGTGACTGGAATGTGAACAAAGAAGATCACAAGAGCAGTCTCCATTCAAGACATGGAGAGAGTACGTAGGGAGCAGAATGGGAGTGAACTGCTGCAACTGCCTTATGGTCTCCAAAGAGAGTTTGTGCTCAGTTCTGTGGCTGCCCAGATCAATGCTGCAAACACTGAACTGTCATCACATTTCCAGGTGTTGTTGATACTTTCCACCACCCGTCTTGTATATATATTGCCATTGTGCTGGCTTTCAGTACGGTCTGAGATGCCAGCATACAGACCGAGCGTTCAGTGTCTTTCCACAAGGCCAGGAGGGCTGCAAGAGAAGGGAGCAGAGAAGACATGAACACCCTCTGCCTGCAGACAGACCCAGGAGTCCCCTCCCATCCATGCCAGCCGAACTCCTCTATTTCCCTGGCCAAGAGGAGCTATGAAAGCATGGCCGCACACCCTCCTCCCCCTCAGCAGAGCTGACCCCCAGGGAAGGACAGTACCCGAGGGCAGTGGGACTGAGCAAGGCTCCCAGTGAGCCAACCTGTGTGGCGGGCCCTGCACAGGGCAGCCGGGGCTCTGGCAGCCACAGGGCTGCTCCTAGATGCCACTGCAGTGGTGGGGACGGGGGGCAGGCTGCCACAAGAGGGACCCCGGGGACTGTGGCTCACCGATGAACCTGACGGCTGCCTCTCGCAAAGTGGCCTGAGCGTTCCGCAGGTACCACAGGCTCTGAAACAGATAGTCTTCTGCCCTGCTCCTGTTGTGCGTTAACTAGTGAGAGCACAAGAGAACAGGGCTGGCACAGAACCTCCCTATCCATCCGGACAAGTCCCTCCCATCTGCCAGCCAGGATCCCTGTGGGGCTGATGTCCAGAGAGAGCTGCGGGCAGAGGGGTCCCAGGGGTGGCTAGACCCCTGGGTCCCACTGCCAGGGCCCAGATGGGACAGGGTCTCCTGCATCACCCTGGGGGCGGGGAGGGGAGATGGTCCTGGAGAAGAGCGCATTGGGGCTCTGTGCTTGAGGGCAGGGAAGGAGGGTGCAGCTCCAGGAGAGGCAAGGCAGAGAGCTGCACAGCCCACCTGATGGGCACGCAGGGAAGCCTGCGTCCAGCCCGGCCCTGGGGCTTGGGGGTTGTTCTCACCAAGGACTCTCCAATCAGGTGTGTCTGATTTGTCCGGAGCAGGTAGCTGAGCTGCCTCCACCTTAGGAACTTGGCACAGGCGAGGAGGGTGTCCCTAGAGGCCTGCAGAGAAGCAGAGTCTGGAAGATGGCACCAGAGCCCAGGGAAGGAGACCTGGCATCCCCCTCCTCTTGGCTGGGCTCTGAGCCATTCCCAGCGCCCTCTGGCTTTCAGGCCGTACCTGTGCAGCACTGCTCACCCTGAGCCTCCCTTTCCACAGGGTACAGCGCTATGGAGCTGTGAGCAGCAGTTCAGGTCTCCAGGGGTTCAGCGGGTGTCAGGCTGCACCTTCTCGGCTCCCTCCTGCCTGATTCTCCATCGGGAGGTTGTTCCAGCATATGGCTGGCTTTTCCTGGCTGTAGCAGTGCTCCCAAGCTCTGCATCCTTTTGTCTGGAGAGCCTTTGTCTCTGCTGGGCGTAGCCAGGAGTAAGACGGGTCCAATGGGGTTTGCTGGCTTCCTGGGGGCTGAGCTGGGGGTTCCAAACAGCCCCTGTCTGTGGGAGCTGCCTGAGGGCAGGGCAGAAGGCTGCATACAGGCAGCAGGTGCTGTTGATGGGTGGCTTTTAGGGGAGTCTGGTGGGCACTGCTCCAAGCTGTGATCAAGGGGAGCATGCGGTACTCGCAGTGTCTTCTGTAGGGTTCCAGTGGGATCTGCGCCTCAGGGCTGGCCTGTGCGCTCCTCCAGGGAGTACGTGTGACCAGTTTTCCATGCATGTGGATGCTGTCTCATCTGGGGAGGCTGCAGAGGCTGGTACTGTATGAGCAAGTATGGCTGCTCTCCCGTCCAGTAGCCATGCAGGAGAGTGGTGACTAATCTTTGTCAGCGACATGGACAGTGGGGTCAAGTGCATCCTCAGCAAGTTTGCTCATGATACCAAGCTGTTTGGTGAGGTAGACACGCTGGAGGGGTGCCATCCAGAGGGACCTGAACAGGCTGGAGAGGTGGGCCCAAGACAACCTCATGAAGTTCAACAAGGCCAAGTGCGAGGTCCTACATTTGGGTCGGGGCAATCCCAAGCACAAATACAGGCTCAGCGGAGAATGGCTGGAGAGCAGCCCTGAGGAGAAAGACCTAGGTGTGCTGATTGAAAAGTAGCTCAACATGAGCCAGCAATGTGCGATCGCAGCCCAGAAGGCCAACTGCATCCGAGGCTGCATCAAAAAAAGTGTAGCCAGCAGGTCTGCCCCTCTACTCCACTCTCGTGAGACCCCACCTGTGGTAGTGCATCCAGGTCTGGAGTCCCCAGTGTAAGAAGGACATGGATCTGCTGGAACGTGTCCAGAGGAGAGCCACAAGAGTGATCCAAGGGCTAGAGCACGTCTTCCATGAGGAGAGCCTGAAAGAGTTGGGGCTGTTCAGCCTGGAGAAGAGAAGGCTCTGGGGAGACGTTATTGCGACCTTCCAGTACCTAAAGTGAGCCTACAGGAGAGCTGGGGAAGGACTTTTTACAAGGGCATGTAGTGACAGGATGAGAGGGAATGGCTTCAAACTTGAAGAGGGCAGGTTTAGGTGAAACATCAGGAATAAATTTTTCACTTTGAGGTTAGGCACTGAAGCAGGTTGCTCAGAGAAGCTGTTGAGGCCCCACCCCTGGAGTTGTTTAAGGCCAGGCTGGATGGGGCCTTGGGCAATCTGGTCTAGTGGGAGGTGTGCCTGCCTATAGCACAGGGGTTGGAACTCGCTGATCCTTCCTTAGATACCTTCCAACCTAAAGCATTCTATGCTTTCACAGGCGCAATCCATCAAGGGAGGGAATGCTAGATGTGTGTGACATCAGGGGATGGGAAGGGGAATGGTGCTTCCTGAGGATGAATTGGATAGTGCATGACCTGCGCCTGATGTCCATGATATGGAGTAAGGGGTGGACAAAGGACTGCCGTGGATTGACCCCGGCCAGTAACTGAGCACTTGGCAGTCGCTCGCTCTATGCCCCCAGCAGGACGGGGGAGAGAATCGGAAGGGTAAAAATGAGTCAACTGGTGGGCTGAGGTACAAGCCGTTTCATAACTGGAATAAAATGAAATAACAGCAATAATAGACTGATCTTGTTTTATTTCCGGTGGCTGGCCCGGTCATAATTGAAATAAAATAAAGTAATAACAGCAGTAATAAATTGTAATGAAAAAGAAAATAACAGAGAGCGAGCAAAACCCCAAGAAAGACAAACAATGCAAATGAAAGCACTTGCCAACCGACCGAGGCCCAGCCAGTCCCCGAGCAGCGGCCTCCTGCCAACATCCCCTCCAGGTTTATCGCTGAGTACATCATATGGCATAGAGTGTCCCTTTGGTCAGCTGGGTCAGCTGTCCCGTGCTGTGTTCCCTCCCAATGCCTTGTGCATCCCCAGCCTGCTCGCTGGCGGGGTGGGGTGAGAAGCAGAAAGGGCCTTGACACTGCGGGAGCACTGCTCAGCAATAATGAAAACATCCCTGTGTGATCAACACTGTTTCCATCACGAATCCAAAACATGCCCCCATAGGAGTTACTAGGAAGAAAATGAACTCTAAGGCAGACAAAACCTACACAGCTCCCCGGAACCGGAGAGGATTTTTATGCCAGGAGAAATGACGACTGGCCAGATTTGTGTTGAAGGGCTGCTCTTCCCTTGCGCTGAGATGTCTCAGGAGGGGCAGGTTGGGCTAAAGCTTCTCTCCTCTTCCTTTCCAGGTTCTGTGGTCTAGTGGGGCAGCTGGGGCTCTGTTGTGAGGACACCCCGTGTGCAGGGGTGCTGTCGTGCAGGCAGTGGCAGAGGCACTGTCTGCTGGGCACGCTCGGGGTGGTCCCTATTGGCACGACGCATGTCACTGTGCTTGTTTTTCCACCTTTATTAAAAACAAATAATTATTCAAACACATGCCTTTTCCAGAGGGGGCTCAGCAGGGCCAGCAGCACCGCAAACACAGTCTCCATCCTGATCTTCGCCTGCGTCTCATCATCGTGAAGACGGTCTGAGATGCCAGCATACAGACCGAGCGTTCAGTGTCTTTCCTCAAGGCCAGGAGGGCTGCAAGAGAAGGGAGCAGAGAAGACATGAACACCCCCTGCCTGCAGACAGACCGAGGAGTCCCCTCCCAACCATGCCAGCCGAACTCTTCTTTCCCTGGCCAGGAGGAGCGGGTGAGAAAAAGAGACCAGCTGGAAGCCCCTGCTCAGGAATGCCCCAGATGCCCGCTGACATGTTCCTCGGCCCCTGAAGCAGTTGCCTCAAGCAGAGCCAGGCACAGCAGCACCATGTCCTCTGCCCCACCAGCCCCAGGCAGCACAGCTCTGCCCCTACTCACTGTTGCAGACATGCTGAAAGTTTTCCTAGCTTAGGTTCCTCAGGTGCCGCAGAGCAATCCCTTGGCACAGAGCTGCTGTAAGACCTCTGCTCCCCAGCATGCTCCCAGCAGCAGGGCCCCCGGCCCTGCCAGCATGTCCGCGTGCCCTCCTCACCATCAGCAGGGCTGACCCCAGGAGGCACAGTACCTGAGGTCAGTGGGACTGAGCAAGGCTCCCAGTGAGCCAACCTGCGTGGTGGGCCCTGCACGGGGCAGCTGGGGCTCGTGCAGCCACAGGGCTGCTCATCGATGCCAGTGCAGCAGTGGGGATGGGGGCCAGTGTCCTGGTTCCGGCAAGGATGGGGTTAATTTCCCCAAGGAGCCTGCAGGGGAGGCAAGTATTCCATACCACATGACCCATGCCCAGCTATAAAAGGAGCTAGGCGGGGAGAGGAAGTCAGTTGCCACTCCTGGGCAGGCTGTGGCGCTGTGGGTCCGGTCAGTGTGCTTTGCGGCGGTACTGTAGTCGCGTTCTTATATTCCTTTACCGGTGTTATTGTTTTTCTTTCTTCTTCCCTTTGTCTGTTCTGTTAAATTATAATATTTCAACCCACGAGTTCTTGCCCTTTTTTGCTGATTTTTCCCACGGCTGTGGGAGTCGAGCGAGCAGCTGCGTGGTTCTCTGTTGCTGGCTGAGGCCAAACCACGACAGTCCTTTGTGGTGCCCAACGTGGGGCACGAAGGGGTGCAATAACGACAGATCTGACCAGAGCTTGTTAAAACGGATTTCTTATATGCATTTCTCCTATTAGTTAAATAGTCGCTGGTTACAATGTTGCTTCGTTTGTTTACATGGCTGTGTTATGTAAATTCTTATATGCTGTATGTACTCCCTGTGATGCTGTTTGTTATCTCGGGGAGAGGGATCGGGACTATCATTTTGCTGTCCTGTGCAATATCAGCTTATGATATGGTAACATCGCTATTCAAGTGGCTTTGTTGGGTTTTCTATGCAGTATTGCTGTCCTGTCCTGTCCTGTCCATACCTTGGTTACCGTCTCTCAGAAGTTATCAATAATCACACCCAATCTATGGGAGAAACAGGGGGAGATACTTTCCCCAGTATCTTTCTTTTGCCTCCCTTTTCTCCTTTGGTCCAGGTATAACACCTCTTGAGAATTCTGAATATCCTTGGGACGCTCAAACCAGCGTGTTCCTATTGCTATGTCTCCTGAATGTTTTTCAAGTCTTGTTTAGGGTAAAACAGCTGTTTAAGACTACCACTCAGAAATCTGTCCCAAGGCCAGATAGTCAGGGGTGGCATGGGATGTGGGAGAACATGGGCAGGTATCTAGAGAGCTTCTCACCTCCAATGGCTTGGGACTTCACCCTTGAACAACTACAGGACCCTGATAAAGTAATAGAATACTTGAAAGGAAAATGCTGTGGCTATCTAGAGAGGCACAGCTTACGGTGCTGTGTTGGGCCCTGGCCAGTGTCTACCAAACGCTGCTCAGTACTATGCAGGACCCTCAGGGAAAAGAGGGGAAAGCCAGACCAGCAGACAATGAGGCTACTCCAACCCCAGTGGCAGGCACTGTGGCTATTCAAACCCTGGTGACAGGCAATGCAGCCACTCAAACCCCAGCGGCAGACACTGCAGCTGAACCGGACAACCAACCTGTGCCAGTATCAGTTGCTCCTATACAGAAGAAGAAATACACCAAGAAATCAGTTTGCATAGTAAAGGATGATGATGAACCAGGGCCATCAAAGGAACAGGAGGAAGAGACAGAACCAGAGATAATCACCCGATCCCTATCCCTGAGTGAGCTGCGAGATATGCAAAAAGATTTCAGTCGACTTCCTGGTGAGCACATTGTCACCTGGCTGCTCCGATGCTGGGATAATGGGGCCAGTAGCTTGGAATTAGAGGGCAGGGAAGCTAAGCAGCTGGGATCCCTGTCTAGGGAGGCAGGCATTGACAAGGCAATTGGGAAAAAGACACAAGCCCTCAGCCTCTGGAGGCGACTCCTGTCAGGTGTAAGGGAAAGGTATCCTTTCAGTGAAGATGTACGTCGTCCAAGCAAGTGGAGCACCATGGAAAAAGGTATCCAGTACCTAATGGAATTAGCCGTACGAGAGATAACGCGCAGTTACCCACAGATCCTGATGAAGTCCAGTGCACGAGGCCCATATGGCAAAAGTTTGTACGGAGCGCGCCATCATCATATGCCGACTCCTTGGCAGTGACGGAATGGAGAGGTGAAGAGGGACCAATGGTGGATGAGGTGGCTGGACGACTCCGTCAGTATGAAGAAAGCCTATCTTCCCCCCTCGTTTCAGCTGTGGAGAAACTGTCCCAGAAGGTCCAGCAACTTGAAGAGAGTATGTCCTACTCCCCACCTGTACAGGCCAGCATCTCAGCTATTAGGAGCAGGCGTTTCCCTACTCAAGAGGGAGAGTATAGGGGGTACACACCACGAGGCACCCTGTGGTTTTACCTGCGTGACCACGGAGAGGACATGAGGAGGTGGGATGGGCAACCTACCTCAACCCTACGGACACAGGTACGTGAGCTGCAAGGAAGAACAATCACAAAAGGGGATCCCTCCAGGAAAAGTGCAGCTCCTGTTTCCAGCAGAGAGTTCCCCAGACAGAATGGAAGGCCTGATCTTACCTCCGATCCTCTTGAAGGGACTTCCAAATCATTTTTGCAACACGTGAGTAACGTATACTATGATCAGGATTAGAGGGGCCCTGCCTCCAGCCAGGTGGGGGAAAGGGACAACCGGGTTTATTGGACTGTGTGGATTCGATGGCCTGGCACATCTGAGCCACAGGAGTATAAGGCTCTGGTGGACACTGGTGCACAATGCACCTTAATACCATCAAATTATAGAGGAGCAGAACCCATTTGTATTTCTGGAGTGACAGGGGGATCCCAAGAGTTGACTGTACTGGAAGCTGAAGTAAGCCTAACTGGAAATGAGTGGCAAAAGCATCCCATTGTGACTGGCCCAGAGGCTCCATGCATCCTTGGCATAGACTATCTCAGGAGAGGATGCTTCAAGGACCCAAAAGGATACCGGTGGGCTTTTGGCATAGCTGCCTTGGAGACAGAGGAAATTGAACAGTTATCCACCTTGCCTGGTCTCTCAGAGGACCCCTCTGTGGTAGGGTTGTTGAGGGTCAAAGAACAACAGGTGCCGATTGCTACCACAACGGTGCATCGACGGCAATATCGCACTAACCGAGACTCTGTGATTCCCATCCATAAGTTGATTCGTCAACTAGAGACTCAAGGAGTGATTAGCAAGACTCGCTCACCCTTTAATAGTCCCATATGGCCAGTGCGAAAATCTAATGGAGAGTGGAGGCTAACAGTGGGTTATCATGGCCTGAATGAAGTCACACCACCGCTGAGCGCTGCCGTGCCAGACATGCTAGAGCTTCAATACGAACTGGAGTCGAAGGCAGCCAAGTGGTATGCAACGATTGATATCGCCAATGCATTCTTCTCAATCCCTTTGGCGGCAGAGTGCAGGCCACAGTTTGCTTTCACTTGGAAGGGCATCCAGTACACCTGGAATCGACTGCCCCAGGGGTGGAAACACAGCCCCACCATTTGTCATGGACTGATCCAGACCACACTAGAACAGGGTGAAGCTCCAGAACATTTGCAGTACATTGATGACATCATTGTATGGGGCGACACAGCAGAAGAAGTTTTTGAGAAAGGGAATAAAATAGTTCAAATCCTTCTGAAAGCTGGCTTTGCCATAAAACGAAGTAAGGTTAAGGGACCTGCACAGGAGATCCAATTTTTAGGAATAAAATGGCAAGATGGACGCCGTCAGATCCCAATGGATGTGAATAACAAAATAGCGGCAATGTCCCCACCGACTAGTAAAAAGGAAACACAAGCTTTCTTAGGTGTTGTGGGTTTTTGGAGGATGCATATTCCAAATTACAGTTTGATTGTGAGTCCTCTATATCAAGTGATGCGGAAAAAGAATGATTTTAAGTGGGGTCCTGAGCAACGACAAGCTTTCGAACAAATTAAGCAGGCAATAGTTCATGCAGTAGCCCTGGGGCCAGTCAGGGCAGGACAAGACGTTAAAAATGTGCTCTACACTGCAGCCGGGGAGAATGGCCCTACCTGGAGCCTCTGGCAAAAAGCACCAGGGGAGACTCGAGGTCGACCCCTGGGGTTCTGGAGGCGGGGATACAGAGGATCTGAAGCCCGCTATACCCCAACGGAAAAGGAGATATTGGCAGCATACGAGGGGGTTCGAGCTGCTTTGGAGGTGGTTGGCACTGAAGCACAGCTCCTCTTAGCACCTCGACTGCCAGTGCTGGGCTGGATGTTCAAAGAAGGGGTCCCTGCCACACATCATGCAACTGATGCTACGTGGAGGAAGTGGATTGCACTGATCACCCAGCGAACTCGAATGGGAAACCCCAGTCGTCCAGGAATACTGGAAGTGATCATGGACTGGCCAGAAGGCAAAGATTTTGGAAGATCACTAGAGGAAGAGGTGACGTGTGCAGAAGAGGCCCCACCATATAATGAATTGCCAGAAAATGAGAAGAAACATGCCCTGTTCACTGATGGGTCCTGCCGAATCGTGGGAAAGCATCGAAAGTGGAAGGCTGCTGTGTGGAGTCCGACACGACGAGTTGCAGAAGCCACCGAAGGACAAGGTGAGTCGAGTCAGTTTGCAGAGGTAAAAGCCATCCAGCTGGCTTTGGACATTGCTGAGCAAGAGAAATGGCCGGTACTTTACCTCTTTACTGATTCATGGATGGTGGCAAATGCTCTGTGGGGGTGGTTACAGCAGTGGAAGCAGAACAACTGGCAGCGCAGAGGTAAGCCCATCTGGGCTGCTGAACCGTGGCAAGATATTGCTGCCCGGATTGAGAATCTGGTTGTGAAAGTACGTCACGTAGATGCCCACGTCTCCAAGAATCGGGCCACTGAGGAACATCAAAACAACCAGCAGGTAGATCAGGCTGCTAAAATTGAAGTGGCTGAGGTGGATCTGGACTGGCAATGTAAGGGTGAACTATTCATAGCTCGGTGGGCCCACGATGCCTCAGGCCATCAAGGAAGAGATGCGACATATAGATGGGCTCGTGACCGAGGGGTGGACTTGACCATGGACACTATTGCACAGGTTATCCACGAATGTGAAACGTGTGCTGCCATTAAGCAAGCCAAGCGGTTAAAGCCTCTTTGGTACGGAGGACGATGGCTAAAATATAAATATGGGGAGGCCTGGCAGATTGACTATATCACACTCCCACAAACTCGCCAAGGCAAGCGCCATGTGCTCACAATGGTGGAAGCAACCACTAGATGGCTGGAGACATTCCCTGTGCCCCATGCCACCGCCCGTAACACTATCCTGGGCCTTGAAAAGCAAATCTTATGGCGACATGGCACCCCAGAAAGAATTGAGTCGGACAACAGAACTCGCTTTCGAAACAGCCTCATAGACACCTTGTCCAAAGAGCATGGCATTGAGTGGGTATATCACATTCCTTATCACGCACCAGCCTCGGGTAAGATAGAACGATATAATGGACTGCTAAAGACTACCCTGAGAGCCATGGGGGGTGGGACCTTCAAACATTGGGATACCCATTTAGCAAAGCCACTTAGTTAGTTAACACTAGGGGATCTGCCAATCGAGCTGGCCCTGCCCAATCAAAACTTCCACGTACAGTAGAAGGGGATAAAGTCCCTGTAGTGCATATGAAGAATATGTTAGGAAAGACAGTCTGGGTTAGCCCTGCCTCAGGCAAAGGCAAACCCATCCGTGGGATTTCTTTTGCACAAGGACCCAGGTGCACTTGGTGGGTGATGAGAGAGGATGGGGAGGTCCGATGTGTACCTCATGGGGATTTGATTTTGGGTGAGAATAGCCAATGAATAATTTTATGATGTTTAATGTTAAATAACCTTGCCGGTGTATGTTATCATTATCAGTGGTACTACAGAAGAATCACCCAAATCAATGACAGATGGACTTTGATGAGACTGAGTAAAGTGCGTGATGATGTAATAAGAACTGATCTCAGTATATGGTGCCCAGCAATTTTCCTTAAGATCAACATCTTCAATCTGCGAATCATGGGTATGGACTGCATTGGGTTCCCCAGTCACAAGCTTCAAATACAGCACCAAACAGTTCAGCATTACACATCATCTTATGTGCCCTGAGAGACTGTTCTCACCGCTGGAGCCTACCGTCATGGACTATGTGAGCTTAATGGACATTTTTAAGGGATGGCTTATAGACTATGGGAACTGAAAGATCTGGGCATGACATAGATGGTATAGAATAAGGGGTGGATAATGTCCTGATTCCGGCAAGGATGGGGTTAATTTCCCCAAGGAGCCTGCAGGGGAGGCAAGTATTCCATACCACGTGACCCATGCCCAGCTATAAGAGGAGCTAGCCGGGGAGAGGGAGTCAGTCCCCACTCGGGGCTTCGGTGGTGTGGGTCAGGTCAGTGCGCTGCGGGTCAGGTCGGTGTGCTGCGCTGTGTAGCGGTACTGTAATAGCGTTCTTATATTCCTTTACCGGTGTTACTGTTTTTCTTTCTTCTTCCCTTTGTCTGTTCTGTTAAATTATAATATTTCAACCCACGAATTTTGCCCTTTTCTGCTGATTTTTCCCACGGCTGTGGGAGTCGAGCGAGCGGCTGTGTGTTTCTTTGTTTCTGGCTGAGGCCAAACCACGACAGCCAGGCTGCCAGAAGAGGGACCCCAGGGACTGTGGCTCACCGATGAACCTGATGGCCGCCTCTCGCAAAGTGGCCTGAGCATTCCTCAGGTATCGCAGGCTCTGAAACAGGTATTCTTCCGCCCTGCTCCTGTCGTGTGCTAGCTGGTGAGAGCACAAGAGAATGGGGCTGGCAAATACCCTCCCCAGCATCTGGACCAGTCCCTCCTGCCAGCCAGCCCCCTTCCCTCCCTGCGATTGCCATCTCCCAGCCAGGATCCCTGTGGGGCTGATGTCGAGAGAGAGCTGCGGGCAGAGGGGTCTCGGGGATGGCCAGACTCCCTGCCAGGCCCCAGATGGGACAAAATCTCCTTTATCACCTTGGGGCAGGGAGGAGAGAGGGTCCGGGAGAAGAGCGCTTGAGGGCTCTGTGCTTGAGGGCAGGGAAGGAGGATGCAGCTCCAGGAGAGGCAAGGCAGAGCTGCATAGCCCACCCTACAGGCACGTGGGATAGCCCACGTCCAGCCTGGCCCTGAGGCTTGGGGGTTTTTCTCACCAAGGACTCTCCAATCAGGTGTGTCTGATTTGTCTTGAGCAGGTAGCTGAGGTCCTTCCACCCTAGGTACTTGGCACAGGCAAAGAGGGTGTCGCTAGAAGCCTGCATAGAAGCAGAGTCTGAGAGATGGCACCAGAGCCCAGGGAAGGGGAACTGGCATCTCCCTGGGACATGCCCTGGCCCAAACATGTGGGGGTCTCTTGGGCAGAGCACTTGGGAACAGGCATTGAGGCTCAAGCCCTGGCCTCCCACACCTACAGGGACAGCAGGGAAGCCAGAAGGGATGGGTGTGGTCGGTGGCCACGGGCTGCTGCTGAGCCGTGCTGAACCAGGATGGGCAGGTCTGGGAAACGTCTGTGCCAGCTTCTATGGCCTGGCTCACCCTGGGTCTGCAGGCACCCTTCCTCTGGGCTGTACTGGAGGAGGGTGAATGGGGGGAGTGGGGCTGGGAGGGGACCCCAGCACCCCGTCCACCTCTGCAGCAGGGGGAAGAAGGAAGGCAGGGGTGAACCTGAAGGCAAAGAAGGCAGGGAAGGAGAGGAGCAGTGGGACCACAAGGTGACATGAATTTCCAGACCATGACAGCCTTGCAGCCCTTGCCCCTTACGCCCAGGCCACCCCCATGGTGTCAGCACACCCTTCCCCACAACACTGGTCGCTGGTCACTGCACCTTGGCCACGCTCTCGATCTGGTCCTTCATATGGAGGAACAGCGGGAGCAGGACCTTCTGCACTTCCTCCTTCATCTTTTTCTTGTGTCTCCAAATCACGGCCTTCATCAAATCATTGAAGAGGCTGATGGAGAGCTCCTGCACCTGGCTGGATTCCTGGTACGGAGGAAAATAGGGGGACTTCATCAATAGCCGCTCCCTGCCCGCGGTGAGCAAAGGTATTAGCGTGGCTGATGTAAGGGCAGATATTCTGGGCTCAGATCCTGAATGCAGAACAGGAGCTGGTGGCCAGATGGGCAGCTGCGGCTGATTTTCCTCAGATCCCTGAAAGGCCATGCCAGACAAGCGAGGAGGGGAGTTGTGCCCGAGTGCTGCCCACTGGGCTGGGCAGAGGGGCAGCTGTCTTTGCAGAGCGCCTGCCCATCTGTAGGGCTGAGGTGCCCATGGCAGCCTTACATCATCAAAGAGGGGCAGCAGCTTCTCCACCAGCTGCAGAGCAATGAGGCTGGCCTCCTCCCTCTTCATGTATTCCATCAAGTTCCTGAGGAATATCAAAGCCTTCATCCTGGCATCACTGTTGGCATCCTTCAGGGTCTCCATGATGTCTGGCAGCAGGACCATCATTTTTCTTGCCTGTGTGAAACACAAAGTTTCCTTATGGTGAAGCGGTGAAAGACCAGCTAGGCAAAAATGCTCTGGTCATGGAGCACCAGTCTCCTGCCTGGGTTACCAGTAGGCAGCATGGTACGATAGGTAGCCCTCTACCTGGAGGGCTCCCCAGGCACCCACACGGCCACCACCATGGCAGGGAGGGTGATTGGAGCTGTCACCCTGACAGCATTCTGACTCCCAATAACGGCCAAGCTGCCGCATCACGCGCTGTCCCATGCCCCGGCTGCCAACATGGCTATGCTTGGCTCCATCCTTCTCACCGTCACAGCTGTGTTCAAAAGCGTGATGAGCCCCCTGAGCACCAGCGAGAGAATCAGCAGGCTTGGATGCCTAAGGAACCTTTGGGCTTTGTACATGGCTGCAAACTCCTTGGTTCCAATGTCATCGCTGAGCAGCAGCTAAAAAAAAGACAGCAGTGATAGAGCAGCAGGGGCTGCAGGGCTGCCTCCCCAATGCTGGCACAAAGAACGCATGACCCACGGGCAGTGGCTATTTGAAGACGAATGGGTTGGGTCCGTGCCTGTTTCCCTTTGGAGGCAGGCACAGCCCTCAGGAAGAGCATGGTCACTCACAGCCAAGGAATAGATGCAGGCATCCTCCGTGGCACAGCTGAACACCTTGCGCAGCTGCTGGTCCTGGAGAACGCTGAGCAGCTCCATCAAGATAGTCGACAAAGCCCAAGGCTCAGAGATCATCACCTCCCACATGGCCAGAGCAGCACTGCAGACCCAGAGCACTTGGTCAGCAGGGCTGCCTTGGCCACTGCATTGTGTCCCGGCCAACCTCTCTGGACCCAGGCTGTGCTGCCGCCCTGGCCCTGCCTGCCGCCTTTCCCTGGGGTACCCAGGGCCCTGCCCTGGCTGTCAGGACAGGGCTGAGGTGGTGTTTCCTGTTGGACAGGAAGGAGCATGGTGGTGGGGCTCTGGCTTGGCCAGCTTTGGCTACTCCCAGCTTGGCTAAACCACTGGGCATGGGAAGCGTGGTAGGATGGAGGGCCCTGCTCCTCAGGGGTGTTGTGCACCATTCCTGGGGTCTGGCAGCCAGAGAGTCTCCGGTTCCCTCTCCCCAGAGGGAACAAGCCCTCATGGCTTTTGTGGCCAGTACCTGTCCTCTGTTGGAGAGATCTTCAGCAGGCTCCTGACCACTTTGTTGGGGTACTGGTCGATTAGCACGAGAAGCAGTGACTCCATGCTCTTCCGTGCTGACTGCATGGTGACGCATTCCAGGTTTTCATGGATGCAGCTCATGATCTTTGGCACCTGGAGGGGACACAGGTGACGACGGTGCAGCCACTGGAGCACAGCCATTTCCTCAGCTACCACTGAACCTGCTGCCCTTCCAATCTCTCTTTCCTGTCTTGAAAAGGCTTCAGGGGCCCAAGAGAGCTCGGTTAGGGAAGGAGGGAAGACCAAGCCCTTACAGGGCTCACGGGCAGGGACTAGCCAGCTGCAGGGCACTTACATCCGTCAGCCAGGAGGCAGGGTCTCTCACGGCCATGGCCAAGACGTTGCTGCCCATCTGCCTGTCATAGATGTCATCTGCTGTCAAGGCATGAATGGCCACGAGGAGAACGTCTGTCATGTGAGAAGGCTGCAGGTATTCTTCAAACACCTATGGGAGGTGTAAAAAGAAAGCCATGTCACATCGAGCACGCTGATGGTGCTGCTGGGCTGAGCACCCAAGCAGCCCCTGCAAGAGACGCCTGCAGTGCTGTCCGCAGTGCCCACAGGAAAGCTGGCAGCAGGGGCTACAGTCACTGCAGGGTGGAGGATGAGAGCAGAGGGCCCTCGGGGTGGGGGAGGAAGGCTATGCTCATGGGCACAGCATACTGGCCCTACAGAGAACCAGGGCTCAGTGGTGGCCAGGAGGTCTGGAGCTGTTGCTGGGACACTGGAGTGCCGCCCTTGCATAGTCCCTGTGAGGGGACAGCAGCAACCTTCTCACCAGGGGCAGTGAGGCCATGCAAACCCCACTGATTCTGGGTCCCTTTGCTCACACGAGCCTTATGTCGCTGCCATGGACAAGGGTCCCATCAAGGGGGCAGCACATTACCATTGCCATGTCACTGCTGTCAAGTGAAGAAGGCAACCAGCTGCTGTCCAAATCCCATCCTGTTTGGGGCTCTGGATGCTCTGGATTCTCCTCTGACAGTGTCTTATCTGCATGGAGGAGAAACACAGGTCAGTAGGAGACAGCATCGTTGCCAACAGGCTTCCCAAATGATGAAAAGAGCTTTAAGCTTGGCATTGCTGAGGAGGGAGGCCATGCTGGGGACAATGGCTCCCACTTCTGAGCAGCCTTGGCATTCAAGCACCGCCATCCCCCCTGCCCCCCTGCTGCTGGTGAGCCAAGGAAATGGGATCCCCACATCGAGCTGGTTGTACTCGCTGGTCCCATCCCTGTAAGATCCAGAGGGGCCTCCTCACTCACCGATCTGCACCGGCTGGACCTGAGTCACCTCGTAGGGCTCTGAGGGAAAGCTGCTCTCCTGGGAAACCACCACCTCCTCCCAGGCTACAATGGGGCAGCTGGGAGGTCGTCTCTCCACCATCCTGTGAAATGGAAGAAAGTGTGCGGGAGAGGGAAGGACAGCTTAAGGGAAGTGCCTTCACACCGCGGGGCTGCCGGGGTGGAAGGGAAAGATGTGGGCTGTGCTTGGGGTCTCCTCGCCAGCTCCACGCTTCTGCCCTGTCCTGTCGCTGTCTTGTCAGACACTGCAGGGCACAGCCACACTTGTTATATAGGGTGCCATGGGGTGTCGCCAAGTGATGTCACAAAGGGACTCACTGTGACCTGCCACCCGGGCCGGGAGGGGCAGTGTGTCTATTGCGGGGCGCAGAGAGCCGTCTCACCATTGGCCCATGGGTCCTCTTGAGGTACCCCCAGGCCCCCATCTGCCCTTATGTCCCCTCAGGACCTTCCTTTGCCCTCCAGCTCATCCCAGAGCCCTGTGCTCACACACCCTGTAATGGCCCCAGGATCCCTCTGGGAGACCCCTGCTTCTTCCCCTCTGTGTAGTACTCTCTTCACATCTCTACTCTTTCTGGCATCTCACCGTTATGTCCTTTCCCCCCTGCTGAAAATCTCTTTCAGTACCAGGAAGCAAAAGAAGTTTATGCCTGGTCCTCTGCCCCGATCGCTGTTTGGGGATACAACTGTTGATGGGACTCTTACAGTGTGTGTTGCTTACCAGATGCTGTCAGAACTGGAGACGCAAAAGGAATATCCTCTCTCTTTTCTACCCTGCCTTAACATCTTTAATCAATGCCCTCACCTGCAGCCCGAGAGACAGAGAGCTTGAGGACTCCTTCAGCAAAGTCTTCGCTAAACATGTAGATCTCACTGGGATCCAAACCAAGGCTGACTGATTTGAACAGCTTCTAAACTGCTCCTTATTTGTGCCATTAGAGATTTCCCGAGATTTCTAAGGTGTGCAGTGGAGAGGACAGACATTTTTTGAAGGTGTCTGCTGTCTCATTGCTTACCGAAGCTCTCGCTCGCTTTTGTCTTCATCTACCCAGGCTTGAGGTGCAACTCACCGCTTTAGAAAGAGAGAAACTGTTGGACGTGGCAGACCACGAAATGAAGAAAACTAGTTGGCCTGGGGTGAAACTGGTGAGACCATAGCAGGAAAACCTGCCGGAGAAAAGATGGGAAAGTAGAGTGTCAGGATAAAAGGGGAAAAGAGGGACTAGAAGGTGCAGCTGGAAAGGAGACAGGATGGCTGAGGGTCCTAGTCCAGCAGCCCTGTACCTGCCCAGTGCAGCCTGCAGCAGGCCTCCCTGGAGGTGTTTAAAGAAAGAGGAGACGTGGTACTTGGGGACACGGTATAGAAGTGGTTTTGTCAGGTTAGGTTAATGGTTGGACTTGATGATCTTAAAGGTCCCTTCCAACCTCAACAGTTCTATGATTCTAAGAAACCTGTTTCCCTGACCGTACCACCTGCGTTTGACTCGCTGCTGGGGTCAGGCATACCGAGACTGCTGCCCAACGTCAGTGAAACAGCACCCTGGAGAGGACAGGGGAGGGATCGGACCTTGCCAGCCAAAGGGTTTTCTTTGTCTGTGACACCTCTGATTCTTCAACGATCCAGACGTTAGTATTGGAATGGAAAAGTGTGGTCCCGCTGATTTGTGCTCTCTCTTATCCTGTAGATACTAAAAATACCCAAGGGATTGGTAAATCTGATCATTAGAAGAAATCAGTCACGTGACTGTTTCCTCGGTTTACATCTCTGTTTCGAAACCTGCTTCAAGCCACACTGAAGCTGTGAAGGGAAGGTCTGCACCTGCCCTGTTTGTGCTGGCTGGCTGAGAATCCCCCTGTGTCCAGAGCAGATGGGAAGGGGCTGTCTCTCCCTGACCGGTGCTTGTACCAAGTTTCAGTGGTATCGATGCCGTTTGCTTTCAAAGCACGCCTGCTGAGCTGGAAGCCTGCACAGTGCAGGTCATCTCTCAGCAAGCCGAGGGGAAGAGAGGCCTCCAAGGAGTGGTGAGAAGAGGCCTGCCTTTGGTGCCAGCAGGAAAGGCTCCTGAGAAGAGCGATTCCTGCCCTCAGCTCCTGGCCCTGGCATTCACCTCACCATATTCCCCTGCAGATTGGTGGCTGCAGATGGCACAGGGCGTGACTCCTCCTGCCAGCTTTCACTCTTCCAGCAGACAGCTTGCACCGAGCTGGGACATCCCCGCCTTGTGCTGGGAGCTAAAGTCCTTTGCCCCACGGCTCCACTCCCCAGCAATTGTCACCTTCTGGGTGTACCAAGACAACAGCTCTTAATCAAATGCCCGGAGAGCAGCTTCCACTGACGGTGCCCCGCTGCACACCAAGAGGAGCAGCACCGTCCTCTCCTCTGCCCATCTCCACGCTCAGGAGGAGCTGTTCACGTACCCCTGGCAGCCGGCCTTGCTGCCTGCTGTGCTGCTCAGCGCCATGGAAACTGCCACGCTATGGCTGTACCCAGATCACCGTTCTCATTCTGAGTGATACTGCCCATTTCATAATATTCCCACCGTTCTACAACCAGCTCTTGCCTTCTGTCTCATAAGCATTTTGGAGAAGCACTCCTTTTTGTTCTGAATACCTGCTTTGACCGCATTACATGGCAGACCCAGAGTCCATGACTATGGCTGGTAAAGTCACAGCAACACAGCATTGTGCAGGGATGAAAAATACCCAGTGGTTCAGCTCTCTTGAATTGTTTAAGAGTGGACATTTGGCTAGAACACAGGGCAGCTTTGGGCATCTCCGAAGCCAAGTTTTGGCTGCCCCTTTGCAAGCTCCAAAAGGGTAGATTTAGACTGAATATTAGGAAATAATTTTTCACAGAAAGAGTGGTCGGCATTGGAATAGACTGCCCAGGGAGGTGGTTGAGTCACCATCCCTGGATGTGTTTAAGAGACATTTAGATGCGGTCTTGGGGGATATGATGTAGGGGAGAACTTTGTAGAGTAGGGTAGATGGTTGGACTCGATGATCCTAAGGGTCTCTTCCAACCTAGACAATTCTATGATTCTATGATCCCAGAGTAAAAATCACCATTGGACTAAAAAACGTGGACAGCCCGTGAAGGGCGTGTGAGGGGCGAGTGTACGGATCACAAGGGTATAATTGCCCAGGGATTTCTCTGTTCAAGGTCCCTCTCTTCGGAGGCACGCAGCCTGGGCTGTTCTTGCTGCTCTACCTTCCAATTAAATGAATTATTTTATGAAATCCAATGTCTGAGACTCTGCTGCAGGAAACCTAGGGTTGAGCTTGAAGAAGGAGGAAGCGTGCCTGGGAGTAAGTGTGTGTGCGACACCATGAATGGTGTGTGAATGTCCAGGCAGCAGCTTCTCCTTTAACAATAGCTAACAAAAATAACTTCTGCTGACTGGATCGGGCCACTTTTGAGGAGTAATTTCCTAAGTGCAAGAAGGCTATGCAGAGGAATCTTTGATGTCCAGATTCCCAGAGCTACTTGGACTGGGAGATACGGAAATAGGTTTTTCTGTGAAGTAAGTACCTGTGGCTGTCTCAGGGCAGATGCACCCAGCTGATACAGGGTAATGTAAATGTAAACTGAAGAGTTCTCCTCATGAGGTCACTAAGCTGATCAGAAGAGATATTAAAACCCTTCCTTGGAAAAAGTTCTTCTCCTTTATTACCTAATGTAGTGGACGAATTCAAGGGAGTAGTTTTAGCAGACTCTGGGGAAAAAATACCTACGTGCAGAAGATGTATGTAGATTGTAACCTCACTTCAGTTAATCATTCCTTCCCTCCGTGTTTAGGAAAGCACACACAAGATCACTGTATTAAGAACTAAAAAGTTCTTAAAAATGTGCCTTTGCAGAGGAACACCCAGATCGGGAAAAAGAGAACTTCTTTTCATTGCAAGCCTTGTGAGAAGATTCAAGTTTCCTTCTTTGCAGAACATTTTGTGCCCAGTTCTGTTAAAAAGGATGCCTGATCAAGTATTTTCAAGCTTTATGCTCCATAGGCCACTCTTTTTTACATGCAGAAAACAGGCCTATGTTCTCTCATGGCAGGCACAGCCTCTCTCCTTTTGTGGGTTTTCAGCACAAACCAGGTATTAGAAAAGCTCTTTATTGGAGTATTATTCAGTAATACTGAAGTATTTCCCTCCAATCAGTCAAGGAGAAACAACATATCCATGACACTTGTATACAACCGTAAGATAATACTGCAGAAGAATTGGAAAAAAAAAAAAAAACAACCCACCAAAACAAACCCCAACCCCCAAAAACCAGAATCAACAGTCAATGAATTAACTCCAATTTCAAACAGAAGACTAAACAGAAACTGACACAAAGTAAGCGGGAAAGGGGGCAGAAAATAGGAGGAAAAGGGTAAGGTCGCTGCTGGAGTGCTACAGTGACATTACTGTGGTTTCCTAAAACCCAATAGCTTGGCTAAACTGAAAGTTCAGCCAGGAAAGATCACAGATGTACTTGATGGGGCTAAAGCAATGGGTCTCTGCATGAGTCTCTGCATTTCTGCAGCCTCTAAGGACAAAGACCACCTACGGATCCTTGCAGCTATCAACGTAGTTGTACTACACCAAAGCGCACCCGCTTTCTTGCTTTGGCTGTAGCAATAGTAGGACAGCAGCGCAAATTTGCAAGCGTGGAATGACAGGCAACAGAAGAGGAAGACAATGAAGAATTAGTCAAAGAATAAGCTTTTGTGCATCCTTTTAAAAACAATCTGAGCTAATTTTAAATTTGTTGCTTTACTGTTCAAGAATACTTGGCAAGCTTCCCAGTCATTTATTCCTACCACACTAAGATCCAGGTTCTGCTTTGCAATACATGCAGAAACCTGTGTATTTGAAACAAACAAACAAACCAACCCCAAAACAAAACAAAAGAACCCCCCCCACACTTCAGAGCAAGACTTGAGTTAGCTTTAAGAATACAGCTAATTGTGACCCCAACACAAGAAGCACCTGTGGCTGCAGTGCTTTTACAGTGAGAGAGAGGACTTGCAAAGAGCGATGCAAGGCTTCTGGCCTCCCTCCTTGTTTTTTTGAGACACCTCTGTTAGCTGATGGTAAGGTGCTTCTTAGAAATGTAATACGGACATGGCAGGGAACACACAAGGCTAAAAGAATGGTAACTTTATTCATGAACGTGTGACTTGTGTTTATACAGATGCTAGCAAAGAAAGAGAAAAATAACTATTTTCAAAAAATAAAAACCCATCCGAGTTAGATCAAATACCATAAATGTGGTTTACATAAATGCATTACATTAACTGCTAGGGTACGAAAACGTACTGCAGGCAGAAGTTAAGAAAAATGGCAGGGATTTTACCCATAAATGCAGCAGGCTATAACCTTGTGCCAAAATTCGTATAGTGGGTTTTAGATATTTTCATTTGCAGACAAACTATTACACTAAACCGCTTCATCAGATAAAGTGGAAAGGTCAAACGCAGAACTTTAGAATACCAGTTTGTGTAGCAATGATATTTAAATTCACAGCAATCTATTGAAGCCTTTTATGTACTCAGAGGGGCCCAAACAATATCACTTCAATGGTAGAGTTTTAGGATCATCACCCACACCATCACTTTTTACTATGCTGAAATAAATACATCGTATTTGCAACATATACTGCATTTTACTGGAAAATAGATTAATTTAAGTTAACTAAAAATAGATGTTTGGAAAATTAATACATGGGTACATTGTTTAGAATGAATTGCAGTGTGTAGAAAAAATTGTGAGATTGTGTTTTGACACACTGCTTTTGATGTTCCACTCACGGGCTCAGTTCAACTTCTAGGAGAAGAAGTAAAGGTGATCAGAACTTAAAATAAAGCACTTGTACCCAACGTAAAGCCGTGGAAACAGATTATAAAACCTGAACATCAAAACATTATGTTCTGTCTTTACTATAAAAGCAATAAGAGCAAACACATTTCATAAGGAATCTCTGCATGTTGAGGAAACAGGATCTTGAGGAAACAGGGAACTTGGGTCTCAGAACAATTGACCCCAAGAAAAACCCCAACAGAATCATCTTAAAAGTTACCATTGTTGGAGTTTGAACCCATGTCCCAGCAGGCCCAAAAATGTCAGCCTACTTTGGGACAGATACACTAAAATCTACCCAATGACAACAAAAATTAAGACCCGCTTTAACAAGAGAGAGACAATCTGAATGCCTCTTGTCCTGGTTCCGGCAAGGATGGGGTTAATTTCCCCAAGGAGCCTGCAGGGGAGGCAAGTATTCCATACCACATGACCCATGCCCAGCTATAAAAGGAGCTAGGCGGGGAGAGGAAGTCAGTTGCCACTCCTGGGCAGGCTGTGGCGCTGTGGGTCCAGTCAGTGTGCTTTGCGGCGGTACTGTAGTCGCGTTCTTATATTCCTTTACCGGTGTTATTGTTTTTCTTTCTTCTTCCCTTTGTCTGTTCTGTTAAATTATAATATTTCAACCCACGAGTTCTTGCCCTTTTTTGCTGATTTTTCCCACGGCTGTGGGAGTCGAGCGAGCAGCTGCGTGGTTCTCTGTTGCTGGCTGAGGCCAAACCACGACAGTCCTTTTTGGCGCCCAACGTGGGGCACGAAGGGGTGCAATAACGACAGATCTGACCAGAGCTTGTTAAAACGGATTTCTTATATGCATTTCTCCTATTAGTTAAATAGTCGCTGGTTACAATGTTGCTTCGTTTGTTTACATGGCTGTGTTATGTAAATTCTTATATGCTGTATGTACTCCCTGTGATGCTGTTTGTTATCTCGGGGAGAGGGATCGGGACTATCATTTTGCTGTCCTGTGCAATATCAGCTTATGATATGGTAACATCACTATTCAAGTGGCTTTGTTGGGGTTTCTATGCAGTATTGCTGTCCTGTCCTGTCCATACCTTGGTTACCGTCTCTCAGAAGTTATCAATAATCACACCCAATCTATGGGAGAAACAGGGGGAGATACTTTCCCCAGTATCTTTCTTTTGCCTCCCTTTTCTCCTTTGGTCCAGGTATAACACCTCTTGAGAATTCTGAATATCCTTGGGACGCTCAAACCAGCGTGTTCCTATTGCTATGTCTCCTGAATGTTTTTCAAGTCTTGTTTAGGGTAAAACAGCTGTTTAAGACTACCACTCAGAAATCCGTCCCAAGGCCAGATAGTCAGGGGTGGCATGGGATGTGGGAGAACATGGGCAGGTATCTAGAGAGCTTCTCACCTCCAATGGCTTGGGACTTCACCCTTGAACAACTACAGGACCCTGATAAAGTAATAGAATACTTGAAAGGAAAATGCTGTGGCTATCTAGAGAGGCACAGCTTACGGCGCTGTGTTGGGCCCTGGCCAGTGTCTACCAAACGCTGCTCAGTACTATGCAGGACCCTCAGGGAAAAGAGGGGAAAGCCAGACCAGCAGACAATGAGGCTACTCCAACCCCAGTGGCAGGCACTGTGGCTATTCAAACCCTGGTGACAGGCAATGCAGCCACTCAAACCCCAGCGGCAGACACTGCAGCTGAACCGGACAACCAACCTGTGCCAGTATCAGTTGCTCCTATACAGAAGAAGAAATACACCAAGAAATCAGTTTGCATAGTAAAGGATGATGATGAACCAGGGCCATCAAAGGAACAGGAGGAAGAGACAGAACCAGAGATAATCACCCGATCCCTATCCCTGAGTGAGCTGCGAGATATGCAAAAAGATTTCAGTCGACTTCCTGGTGAGCACATTGTCACCTGGCTGCTCCGATGCTGGGATAATGGGGCCAGTAGCTTGGAATTAGAGGGCAGGGAAGCTAAGCAGCTGGGATCCCTGTCTAGGGAGGCAGGCATTGACAAGGCAATTGGGAAAAAGACACAAGCCCTCAGCCTCTGGAGGCGACTCCTGTCAGGTGTAAGGGAAAGGTATCCTTTCAGTGAAGATGTACGTCGTCCAAGCAAGTGGAGCACCATGGAAAAAGGTATCCAGTACCTAATGGAATTAGCCGTACGAGAGATGATTTACTTCGACCCAGATAACGCGCAGTTACCCACAGATCCTGATGAAGTCCAGTGCACGAGGCCCATATGGCAGAAGTTTGTACGGAGCGCGCCATCATCATATGCCGACTCCTTGGCAGTGACGGAATGGAGAGGTGAAGAGGGACCAATGGTGGATGAGGTGGCTGGACGACTCCGTCAGTATGAAGAAAGCCTATCTTCCCCCCTCGTTTCAGCTGTGGAGAAACTGTCCCAGAAGGTCCAGCAACTTGAAGAGAGTATGTCCTACTCCCCACCTGTACAGGCCAGCATCTCAGCTATTAGGAGCAGGCGTTTCCCTACTCAAGAGGGAGAGTATAGGGGGTACACACCACGAGGCACCCTGTGGTTTTACCTGCGTGACCACGGAGAGGACATGAGGAGGTGGGATGGGCAACCTACCTCAACCCTACGGACACGGGTACGTGAGCTGCAAGGAAGAACAATCACAAAAGGGGATCCCTCCAGGAAAAGTGCAGCTCCTGTTTCCAGCAGAGAGTTCCCCAGACAGAATGGAAGGCCTGATCTTACCTCCGATCCTCTTGAAGGGACTTCCAAATCATTTTTGCAACACGTGAGTAACGTATACTATGATCAGGATTAGAGGGGCCCTGCCTCCAGCCAGGTGGGGGAAAGGGACAACCGGGTTTATTGGACTGTGTGGATTCGATGGCCTGGCACATCTGAGCCACAGGAGTATAAGGCTCTGGTGGACACTGGTGCACAATGCACCTTAATACCATCAAATTATAGAGGAGCAGAACCCATTTGTATTTCTGGAGTGACAGGGGGATCCCAAGAGTTGACTGTACTGGAAGCTGAAGTAAGCCTAACTGGAAATGAGTGGCAAAAGCATCCCATTGTGACTGGCCCAGAGGCTCCATGCATCCTTGGCATAGACTATCTCAGGAGAGGATGCTTCAAGGACCCAAAAGGATACCGGTGGGCTTTTGGCATAGCTGCCTTGGAGACAGAGGAAATTGAACAGTTATCCACCTTGCCTGGTCTCTCAGAGGACCCCTCTGTGGTAGGGTTGTTGAGGGTCAAAGAACAACAGGTGCCGATTGCTACCACAACGGTGCATCGACGGCAATATCGCACTAACCGAGACTCTGTGATTCCCATCCATAAGTTGATTCGTCAACTAGAGACTCAAGGAGTGATTAGCAAGACTCGCTCACCCTTTAATAGTCCCATATGGCCAGTGCGAAAATCTAATGGAGAGTGGAGGCTAACAGTGGGTTATCATGGCCTGAATGAAGTCACACCACCGCTGAGCGCTGCCGTGCCAGACATGCTAGAGCTTCAATACGAACTGGAGTCGAAGGCAGCCAAGTGGTATGCAACGATTGATATCGCCAATGCATTCTTCTCAATCCCTTTGGCGGCAGAGTGCAGGCCACAGTTTGCTTTCACTTGGAAGGGCATCCAGTACACCTGGAATCGACTGCCCCAGGGGTGGAAACACAGCCCCACCATTTGTCATGGACTGATCCAGACCACACTAGAACAGGGTGAAGCTCCAGAACATTTGCAGTACATTGATGACATCATTGTATGGGGCGACACAGCAGAAGAAGTTTTTGAGAAAGGGAATAAAATAGTTCAAATCCTTCTGAAAGCTGGCTTTGCCATAAAACGAAGTAAGGTTAAGGGACCTGCACAGGAGATCCAATTTTTAGGAATAAAATGGCAAGATGGACGCCGTCAGATCCCAATGGATGTGAATAACAAAATAGCGGCAATGTCCCCACCGACTAGTAAAAAGGAAACACAAGCTTTCTTAGGTGTTGTGGGTTTTTGGAGGATGCATATTCCAAATTACAGTTTGATTGTGAGTCCTCTATATCAAGTGATGCGGAAAAAGAATGATTTTAAGTGGGGTCCTGAGCAACGACAAGCTTTCGAACAAATTAAGCAGGCAATAGTTCATGCAGTAGCCCTGGGGCCAGTCAGGGCAGGACAAGACGTTAAAAATGTGCTCTACACTGCAGCCGGGGAGAATGGCCCTACCTGGAGCCTCTGGCAAAAAGCACCAGGGGAGACTCGAGGTCGACCCCTGGGGTTCTGGAGGCGGGGATACAGAGGATCTGAAGCCCGCTATACCCCAACGGAAAAGGAGATATTGGCAGCATACGAGGGGGTTCGAGCTGCTTTGGAGGTGGTTGGCACTGAAGCACAGCTCCTCTTAGCACCTCGACTGCCAGTGCTGGGCTGGATGTTCAAAGAAGGGGTCCCTGCCACACATCATGCAACTGATGCTACGTGGAGGAAGTGGATTGCACTGATCACCCAGCGAACTCGAATGGGAAACCCCAGTCGTCCAGGAATACTGGAAGTGATCATGGACTGGCCAGAAGGCAAAGATTTTGGAAGATCACTAGAGGAAGAGGTGACGTGTGCAGAAGAGGCCCCACCATATAATGAATTGCCAGAAAATGAGAAGAAACATGCCCTGTTCACTGATAGGTCCTGCCGAATCGTGGGAAAGCATCGAAAGTGGAAGGCTGCTGTGTGGAGTCCGACACGACAAGTTGCAGAAGCCACCGAAGGACAAGGTGAGTCGAGTCAGTTTGCAGAGGTAAAAGCCATTCAGCTGGCTTTGGACATTGCTGAGCAAGAGAAATGGCCGGTACTTTACTTCTTTACTGATTCATGGATGGTGGCAAATGCTCTGTGGGGGTGGTTACAGCAGTGGAAGCAGAACAACTGGCAGCGCAGAGGTAAGCCCATCTGGGCTGCTGAACCGTGGCAAGATATTGCTGCCCGGATTGAGAATCTGGTTGTGAAAGTACGTCACGTAGATGCCCACGTCTCCAAGAATCGGGCCACTGAGGAACATCAAAACAACCAGCAGGTAGATCAGGCTGCTAAAATTGAAGTGGCTGAGGTGGATCTGGACTGGCAATGTAAGGGTGAACTATTCATAGCTCGGTGGGCCCACGATGCCTCAGGCCATCAAGGAAGAGATGCGACATATAGATGGGCTCGTGACCGAGGGGTGGACTTGACCATGGACACTATTGCACAGGTTATCCACGAATGTGAAACGTGTGCTGCCATTAAGCAAGCCAAGCGGTTAAAGCCTCTTTGGTACGGAGGACGATGGCTAAAATATAAATATGGGGAGGCCTGGCAGATTGACTATATCACACTCCCACAAACTCGCCAAGGCAAGCGCCATGTGCTCACAATGGTGGAAGCAACCACTAGATGGCTGGAGACATTCCCTGTGCCCCATGCCACCGCCCGTAACACTATCCTGGGCCTTGAAAAGCAAATCTTATGGCGACATGGCACCCCAGAAAGAATTGAGTCGGACAACAGAACTCGCTTTCGAAACAGCCTCATAGACACCTTGTCCAAAGAGCATGGCATTGAGTGGGTATATCACATTCCTTATCACGCACCAGCCTCGGGTAAGATAGAACGATATAATGGACTGCTAAAGACTACCCTGAGAGCCATGGGGGGTGGGACCTTCAAACATTGGGATACCCATTTAGCAAAGCCACTTAGTTAGTTAACACTAGGGGATCTGCCAATCGAGCTGGCCCTGCCCAATCAAAACTTCCACGTACAGTAGAAGGGGATAAAGTCCCTGTAGTGCATATGAAGAATATGTTAGGAAAGACAGTCTGGGTTAGCCCTGCCTCAGGCAAAGGCAAACCCATCCGTGGGATTTCTTTTGCACAAGGACCCAGGTGCACTTGGTGGGTGATGAGAGAGGATGGGGAGGTCCGATGTGTACCTCATGGGGATTTGATTTTGGGTGAGAATAGCCAATGAATAATTTTATGATGTTTAATGTTAAATAACCTTGCCGGTGTATGTTATCATTATCAGTGGTACTACAGAAGAATCACCCAAATCAATGACAGATGGACTTTGATGAGACTGAGTAAAGTGCGTGATGATGTAATAAGAACTGATCTCAGTATATGGTGCCCAGCAATTTTCCTTAAGATCAACATCTTCAATCTGCGAATCATGGGTATGGACTGCATTGGGTTCCCCAGTCACAAGCTTCAAATACAGCACCAAACAGTTCAGCATTACACATCATCTTATGTGCCCTGAGAGACTGTTCTCACCGCTGGAGCCTACCGTCATGGACTATGTGAGCTTAATGGACATTTTTAAGGGATGGCTTATAGACTATGGGAACTGAAAGATCTGGGCATGACATAGATGGTATAGAATAAGGGGTGGATAATGTCCTGATTCCGGCAAGGATGGGGTTAATTTCCCCAAGGAGCCTGCAGGGGAGGCAAGTATTCCATACCACGTGACCCATGCCCAGCTATAAGAGGAGCTAGCCGGGGAGAGGGAGTCAGTCCCCACTCGGGGCTTCGGTGGTGTGGGTCAGGTCAGTGCGCTGCGGGTCAGGTCGGTGTGCTGCGCTGTGTAGCGGTACTGTAATAGCGTTCTTATATTCCTTTACCGGTGTTACTGTTTTTCTTTCTTCTTCCCTTTGTCTGTTCTGTTAAATTATAATATTTCAACCCACGAATTTTGCCCTTTTCTGCTGATTTTTCCCACGGCTGTGGGAGTCGAGCGAGCGGCTGTGTGTTTCTTTGTTTCTGGCTGAGGCCAAACCACGACAGCCAGGCTGCCAGAAGAGGGACCCCAGGGACTGTGGCTCACCGATGAACCTGATGGCCGCCTCTCGCAAAGTGGCCTGAGCATTCCTCAGGTATCGCAGGCTCTGAAACAGGTATTCTTCCGCCCTGCTCCTGTCGTGTGCTAGCTGGTGAGAGCACAAGAGAATGGGGCTGGCAAATACCCTCCCCAGCATCTGGACCAGTCCCTCCTGCCAGCCAGCCCCCTTCCCTCCCTGCGATTGCCATCTCCCAGCCAGGATCCCTGTGGGGCTGATGTCGAGAGAGAGCTGCGGGCAGAGGGGTCTCGGGGATGGCCAGACTCCCTGCCAGGCCCCAGATGGGACAAAATCTCCTTTATCACCTTGGGGCAGGGAGGAGAGAGGGTCCGGGAGAAGAGCGCTTGAGGGCTCTGTGCTTGAGGGCAGGGAAGGAGGATGCAGCTCCAGGAGAGGCAAGGCAGAGCTGCATAGCCCACCCTACAGGCACGTGGGATAGCCCACGTCCAGCCTGGCCCTGAGGCTTGGGGGTTTTTCTCACCAAGGACTCTCCAATCAGGTGTGTCTGATTTGTCTTGAGCAGGTAGCTGAGGTCCTTCCACCCTAGGTACTTGGCACAGGCAAAGAGGGTGTCGCTAGAAGCCTGCATAGAAGCAGAGTCTGAGAGATGGCACCAGAGCCCAGGGAAGGGGAACTGGCATCTCCCTGGGACATGCCCTGGCCCAAACATGTGGGGGTCTCTTGGGCAGAGCACTTGGGAACAGGCATTGAGGCTCAAGCCCTGGCCTCCCACACCTACAGGGACAGCAGGGAAGCCAGAAGGGATGGGTGTGGTCGGTGGCCACGGGCTGCTGCTGAGCCGTGCTGAACCAGGATGGGCAGGTCTGGGAAACGTCTGTGCCAGCTTCTATGGCCTGGCTCACCCTGGGTCTGCAGGCACCCTTCCTCTGGGCTGTACTGGAGGAGGGTGAATGGGGGGAGTGGGGCTGGGAGGGGACCCCAGCACCCCGTCCACCTCTGCAGCAGGGGGAAGAAGGAAGGCAGGGGTGAACCTGAAGGCAAAGAAGGCAGGGAAGGAGAGGAGCAGTGGGACCACAAGGTGACATGAATTTCCAGACCATGACAGCCTTGCAGCCCTTGCCCCTTACGCCCAGGCCACCCCCATGGTGTCAGCACACCCTTCCCCACAACACTGGTCGCTGGTCACTGCACCTTGGCCACGCTCTCGATCTGGTCCTTCATATGGAGGAACAGCGGGAGCAGGACCTTCTGCACTTCCTCCTTCATCTTTTTCTTGTGTCTCCAAATCACGGCCTTCATCAAATCATTGAAGAGGCTGATGGAGAGCTCCTGCACCTGGCTGGATTCCTGGTACGGAGGAAAATAGGGGGACTTCATCAATAGCCGCTCCCTGCCCGCGGTGAGCAAAGGTATTAGCGTGGCTGATGTAAGGGCAGATATTCTGGGCTCAGATCCTGAATGCAGAACAGGAGCTGGTGGCCAGATGGGCAGCTGCGGCTGATTTTCCTCAGATCCCTGAAAGGCCATGCCAGACAAGCGAGGAGGGGAGTTGTGCCCGAGTGCTGCCCACTGGGCTGGGCAGAGGGGCAGCTGTCTTTGCAGAGCGCCTGCCCATCTGTAGGGCTGAGGTGCCCATGGCAGCCTTACATCATCAAAGAGGGGCAGCAGCTTCTCCACCAGCTGCAGAGCAATGAGGCTGGCCTCCTCCCTCTTCATGTATTCCATCAAGTTCCTGAGGAATATCAAAGCCTTCATCCTGGCATCACTGTTGGCATCCTTCAGGGTCTCCATGATGTCTGGCAGCAGGACCATCATTTTTCTTGCCTGTGTGAAACACAAAGTTTCCTTATGGTGAAGCGGTGAAAGACCAGCTAGGCAAAAATGCTCTGGTCATGGAGCACCAGTCTCCTGCCTGGGTTACCAGTAGGCAGCATGGTACGATAGGTAGCCCTCTACCTGGAGGGCTCCCCAGGCACCCACACGGCCACCACCATGGCAGGGAGGGTGATTGGAGCTGTCACCCTGACAGCATTCTGACTCCCAATAACGGCCAAGCTGCCGCATCACGCGCTGTCCCATGCCCCGGCTGCCAACATGGCTATGCTTGGCTCCATCCTTCTCACCGTCACAGCTGTGTTCAAAAGCGTGATGAGCCCCCTGAGCAGCAGCGAGAGAATCAGCAGGCTTGGACGCCTAAGGAACCTTTGGGCTTTGTACATGGCTGCAAACTCCTTGGTTCCAATGTCATCGCTGAGCAGCAGCTAAAAAAAAGACAGCAGTGATAGAGCAGCAGGGGCTGCAGGGCTGCCTCCCCAATGCTGGCACAAAGAACGCATGACCCACGGGCAGTGGCTATTTGAAGACGAATGGGTTGGGTCCGTGCCTGTTTCCCTTTGGAGGCAGGCACAGCCCTCAGGAAGAGCATGGTCACTCACAGCCAAGGAATAGATGCAGGCATCCTCCGTGGCACAGCTGAACACCTTGCGCAGCTGCTGGTCCTGGAGAACGCTGAGCAGCTCCATCAAGATAGTCGACAAAGCCCAAGGCTCAGAGATCATCACCTCCCACATGGCCAGAGCAGCACTGCAGACCCAGAGCACTTGGTCAGCAGGGCTGCCTTGGCCACTGCATTGTGTCCCGGCCAACCTCTCTGGACCCAGGCTGTGCTGCCGCCCTGGCCCTGCCTGCCGCCTTTCCCTGGGGTACCCAGGGCCCTGCCCTGGCTGTCAGGACAGGGCTGAGGTGGTGTTTCCTGTTGGACAGGAAGGAGCATGGTGGTGGGGCTCTGGCTTGGCCAGCTTTGGCTACTCCCAGCTTGGCTAAACCACTGGGCATGGGAAGCGTGGTAGGATGGAGGGCCCTGCTCCTCAGGGGTGTTGTGCACCATTCCTGGGGTCTGGCAGCCAGAGAGTCTCCGGTTCCCTCTCCCCAGAGGGAACAAGCCCTCATGGCTTTTGTGGCCAGTACCTGTCCTCTGTTGGAGAGATCTTCAGCAGGCTCCTGACCACTTTGTTGGGGTACTGGTCGATTAGCACGAGAAGCAGTGACTCCATGCTCTTCCGTGCTGACTGCATGGTGACGCATTCCAGGTTTTCATGGATGCAGCTCATGATCTTTGGCACCTGGAGGGGACACAGGTGACGACGGTGCAGCCACTGGAGCACAGCCATTTCCTCAGCTACCACTGAACCTGCTGCCCTTCCAATCTCTCTTTCCTGTCTTGAAAAGGCTTCAGGGGCCCAAGAGAGCTCGGTTAGGGAAGGAGGGAAGACCAAGCCCTTACAGGGCTCACGGGCAGGGACTAGCCAGCTGCAGGGCACTTACATCCGTCAGCCAGGAGGCAGGGTCTCTCACGGCCATGGCCAAGACGTTGCTGCCCATCTGCCTGTCATAGATGTCATCTGCTGTCAAGGCATGAATGGCCACGAGGAGAACGTCTGTCATGTGAGAAGGCTGCAGGTATTCTTCAAACACCTATGGGAGGTGTAAAAAGAAAGCCATGTCACATCGAGCACGCTGATGGTGCTGCTGGGCTGAGCACCCAAGCAGCCCCTGCAAGAGACGCCTGCAGTGCTGTCCGCAGTGCCCACAGGAAAGCTGGCAGCAGGGGCTACAGTCACTGCAGGGTGGAGGATGAGAGCAGAGGGCCCTCGGGGTGGGGGAGGAAGGCTATGCTCATGGGCACAGCATACTGGCCCTACAGAGAACCAGGGCTCAGTGGTGGCCAGGAGGTCTGGAGCTGTTGCTGGGACACTGGAGTGCCGCCCTTGCATAGTCCCTGTGAGGGGACAGCAGCAACCTTCTCACCAGGGGCAGTGAGGCCATGCAAACCCCACTGATTCTGGGTCCCTTTGCTCACACGAGCCTTATGTCGCTGCCATGGACAAGGGTCCCATCAAGGGGGCAGCACATTACCATTGCCATGTCACTGCTGTCAAGTGAAGAAGGCAACCAGCTGCTGTCCAAATCCCATCCTGTTTGGGGCTCTGGATGCTCTGGATTCTCCTCTGACAGTGTCTTATCTGCATGGAGGAGAAACACAGGTCAGTAGGAGACAGCATCGTTGCCAACAGGCTTCCCAAATGATGAAAAGAGCTTTAAGCTTGGCATTGCTGAGGAGGGAGGCCATGCTGGGGACAATGGCTCCCACTTCTGAGCAGCCTTGGCATTCAAGCACCGCCATCCCCCCTGCCCCCCTGCTGCTGGTGAGCCAAGGAAATGGGATCCCCACATCGAGCTGGTTGTACTCGCTGGTCCCATCCCTGTAAGATCCAGAGGGGCCTCCTCACTCACCGATCTGCACCGGCTGGACCTGAGTCACCTCGTAGGGCTCTGAGGGAAAGCTGCTCTCCTGGGAAACCACCACCTCCTCCCAGGCTACAATGGGGCAGCTGGGAGGTCGTCTCTCCACCATCCTGTGAAATGGAAGAAAGTGTGCGGGAGAGGGAAGGACAGCTTAAGGGAAGTGCCTTCACACCGCGGGGCTGCCGGGGTGGAAGGGAAAGATGTGGGCTGTGCTTGGGGTCTCCTCGCCAGCTCCACGCTTCTGCCCTGTCCTGTCGCTGTCTTGTCAGACACTGCAGGGCACAGCCACACTTGTTATATAGGGTGCCATGGGGTGTCGCCAAGTGATGTCACAAAGGGACTCACTGTGACCTGCCACCCGGGCCGGGAGGGGCAGTGTGTCTATTGCGGGGCGCAGAGAGCCGTCTCACCATTGGCCCATGGGTCCTCTTGAGGTACCCCAGGCCCCCATCTGCCCTTATGTCCCCTCAGGACCTTCCTTTGCCCTCCAGCTCATCCCAGAGCCCTGTGCTCACACACCCTGTAATGGCCCCAGGATCCCTCTGGGAGACCCCTGCTTCTTCCCCTCTGTGTAGTACTCTCTTCACATCTCTACTCTTTCTGGCATCTCACCGTTATGTCCTTTCCCCCCTGCTGAAAATCTCTTTCAGTACCAGGAAGCAAAAGAAGTTTATGCCTGGTCCTCTGCCCCGATCGCTGTTTGGGGATACAACTGTTGATGGGACTCTTACAGTGTGTGTTGCTTACCAGATGCTGTCAGAACTGGAGACGCAAAAGGAATATCCTCTCTCTTTTCTACCCTGCCTTAACATCTTTAATCAATGCCCTCACCTGCAGCCCGAGAGACAGAGAGCTTGAGGACTCCTTCAGCAAAGTCTTCGCTAAACATGTAGATCTCACTGGGATCCAAACCAAGGCTGACTGATTTGAACAGCTTCTAAACTGCTCCTTATTTGTGCCATTAGAGATTTCCCGAGATTTCTAAGGTGTGCAGTGGAGAGGACAGACATTTTTTGAAGGTGTCTGCTGTCTCATTGCTTACCGAAGCTCTCGCTCGCTTTTGTCTTCATCTACCCAGGCTTGAGGTGCAACTCACCGCTTTAGAAAGAGAGAAACTGTTGGACGTGGCAGACCACGAAATGAAGAAAACTAGTTGGCCTGGGGTGAAACTGGTGAGACCATAGCAGGAAAACCTGCCGGAGAAAAGATGGGAAAGTAGAGTGTCAGGATAAAAGGGGAAAAGAGGGACTAGAAGGTGCAGCTGGAAAGGAGACAGGATGGCTGAGGGTCCTAGTCCAGCAGCCCTGTACCTGCCCAGTGCAGCCTGCAGCAGGCCTCCCTGGAGGTGTTTAAAGAAAGAGGAGACGTGGTACTTGGGGACACGGTATAGAAGTGGTTTTGTCAGGTTAGGTTAATGGTTGGACTTGATGATCTTAAAGGTCCCTTCCAACCTCAACAGTTCTATGATTCTAAGAAACCTGTTTCCCTGACCGTACCACCTGCGTTTGACTCGCTGCTGGGGTCAGGCATACCGAGACTGCTGCCCAACGTCAGTGAAACAGCACCCTGGAGAGGACAGGGGAGGGATCGGACCTTGCCAGCCAAAGGGTTTTCTTTGTCTGTGACACCTCTGATTCTTCAACGATCCAGACGTTAGTATTGGAATGGAAAAGTGTGGTCCCGCTGATTTGTGCTCTCTCTTATCCTGTAGATACTAAAAATACCCAAGGGATTGGTAAATCTGATCATTAGAAGAAATCAGTCACGTGACTGTTTCCTCGGTTTACATCTCTGTTTCGAAACCTGCTTCAAGCCACACTGAAGCTGTGAAGGGAAGGTCTGCACCTGCCCTGTTTGTGCTGGCTGGCTGAGAATCCCCCTGTGTCCAGAGCAGATGGGAAGGGGCTGTCTCTCCCTGACCGGTGCTTGTACCAAGTTTCAGTGGTATCGATGCCGTTTGCTTTCAAAGCACGCCTGCTGAGCTGGAAGCCTGCACAGTGCAGGTCATCTCTCAGCAAGCCGAGGGGAAGAGAGGCCTCCAAGGAGTGGTGAGAAGAGGCCTGCCTTTGGTGCCAGCAGGAAAGGCTCCTGAGAAGAGCGATTCCTGCCCTCAGCTCCTGGCCCTGGCATTCACCTCACCATATTCCCCTGCAGATTGGTGGCTGCAGATGGCACAGGGCGTGACTCCTCCTGCCAGCTTTCACTCTTCCAGCAGACAGCTTGCACCGAGCTGGGACATCCCCGCCTTGTGCTGGGAGCTAAAGTCCTTTGCCCCACGGCTCCACTCCCCAGCAATTGTCACCTTCTGGGTGTACCAAGACAACAGCTCTTAATCAAATGCCCGGAGAGCAGCTTCCACTGACGGTGCCCCGCTGCACACCAAGAGGAGCAGCACCGTCCTCTCCTCTGCCCATCTCCACGCTCAGGAGGAGCTGTTCACGTACCCCTGGCAGCCGGCCTTGCTGCCTGCTGTGCTGCTCAGCGCCATGGAAACTGCCACGCTATGGCTGTACCCAGATCACCGTTCTCATTCTGAGTGATACTGCCCATTTCATAATATTCCCACCGTTCTACAACCAGCTCTTGCCTTCTGTCTCATAAGCATTTTGGAGAAGCACTCCTTTTTGTTCTGAATACCTGCTTTGACCGCATTACATGGCAGACCCAGAGTCCATGACTATGGCTGGTAAAGTCACAGCAACACAGCATTGTGCAGGGATGAAAAATACCCAGTGGTTCAGCTCTCTTGAATTGTTTAAGAGTGGACATTTGGCTAGAACACAGGGCAGCTTTGGGCATCTCCGAAGCCAAGTTTTGGCTGCCCCTTTGCAAGCTCCAAAAGGGTAGATTTAGACTGAATATTAGGAAATAATTTTTCACAGAAAGAGTGGTCGGCATTGGAATAGACTGCCCAGGGAGGTGGTTGAGTCACCATCCCTGGATGTGTTTAAGAGACATTTAGATGCGGTCTTGGGGGATATGATGTAGGGGAGAACTTTGTAGAGTAGGGTAGATGGTTGGACTCGATGATCCTAAGGGTCTCTTCCAACCTAGACAATTCTATGATTCTATGATCCCAGAGTAAAAATCACCATTGGACTAAAAAACGTGGACAGCCCGTGAAGGGCGTGTGAGGGGCGAGTGTACGGATCACAAGGGTATAATTGCCCAGGGATTTCTCTGTTCAAGGTCCCTCTCTTCGGAGGCACGCAGCCTGGGCTGTTCTTGCTGCTCTACCTTCCAATTAAATGAATTATTTTATGAAATCCAATGTCTGAGACTCTGCTGCAGGAAACCTAGGGTTGAGCTTGAAGAAGGAGGAAGCGTGCCTGGGAGTAAGTGTGTGTGCGACACCATGAATGGTGTGTGAATGTCCAGGCAGCAGCTTCTCCTTTAACAATAGCTAACAAAAATAACTTCTGCTGACTGGATCGGGCCACTTTTGAGGAGTAATTTCCTAAGTGCAAGAAGGCTATGCAGAGGAATCTTTGATGTCCAGATTCCCAGAGCTACTTGGACTGGGAGATACGGAAATAGGTTTTTCTGTGAAGTAAGTACCTGCGGCTGTCTCAGGGCAGATGCACCCAGCTGATACAGGGTAATGTAAATGTAAACTGAAGAGTTCTCCTCATGAGGTCACTAAGCTGATCAGAAGAGATATTAAAACCCTTCCTTGGAAAAAGTTCTTCTCCTTTATTACCTAATGTAGTGGACGAATTCAAGGGAGTAGTTTTAGCAGACTCTGGGGAAAAAATACCTACGTGCAGAAGATGTATGTAGATTGTAACCTCACTTCAGTTAATCATTCCTTCCCTCCGTGTTTAGGAAAGCACACACAAGATCACTGTATTAAGAACTAAAAAGTTCTTAAAAATGTGCCTTTGCAGAGGAACACCCAGATCGGGAAAAAGAGAACTTCTTTTCATTGCAAGCCTTGTGAGAAGATTCAAGTTTCCTTCTTTGCAGAACATTTTGTGCCCAGTTCTGTTAAAAAGGATGCCTGATCAAGTATTTTCAAGCTTTATGCTCCATAGGCCACTCTTTTTTACATGCAGAAAACAGGCCTATGTTCTCTCATGGCAGGCACAGCCTCTCTCCTTTTGTGGGTTTTCAGCACAAACCAGGTATTAGAAAAGCTCTTTATTGGAGTATTATTCAGTAATACTGAAGTATTTCCCTCCAATCAGTCAAGGAGAAACAACATATCCATGACACTTGTATACAACCGTAAGATAATACTGCAGAAGAATTGGAAAAAAAAACAAACAACAACCCACCAAAACAAACCCCAACCCCCAAAAACCAGAATCAACAGTCAATGAATTAACTCCAATTTCAAACAGAAGACTAAACAGAAACTGACACAAAGTAAGCGGGAAAGGGGGCAGAAAATAGGAGGAAAAGGGTAAGGTCGCTGCTGGAGTGCTACAGTGACATTACTGTGGTTTCCTAAAACCCAATAGCTTGGCTAAACTGAAAGTTCAGCCAGGAAAGATCACAGATGTACTTGATGGGGCTAAAGCAATGGGTCTCTGCATGAGTCTCTGCATTTCTGCAGCCTCTAAGGACAAAGACCACCTACGGATCCTTGCAGCTATCAACGTAGTTGTACTACACCAAAGCGCACCCGCTTTCTTGCTTTGGCTGTAGCAATAGTAGGACAGCAGCGCAAATTTGCAAGCGTGGAATGACAGGCAACAGAAGAGGAAGACAATGAAGAATTAGTCAAAGAATAAGCTTTTGTGCATCCTTTTAAAAACAATCTGAGCTAATTTTAAATTTGTTGCTTTACTGTTCAAGAATACTTGGCAAGCTTCCCAGTCATTTATTCCTACCACACTAAGATCCAGGTTCTGCTTTGCAATACATGCAGAAACCTGTGTATTTGAAACAAACAAACAAACCAACCCCAAAACAAAACAAAAGAACCCCCCCCACACTTCAGAGCAAGACTTGAGTTAGCTTTAAGAATACAGCTAATTGTGACCCCAACACAAGAAGCACCTGTGGCTGCAGTGCTTTTACAGTGAGAGAGAGGACTTGCAAAGAGCGATGCAAGGCTTCTGGCCTCCCTCCTTGTTTTTTTGAGACACCTCTGTTAGCTGATGGTAAGGTGCTTCTTAGAAATGTAATACGGACATGGCAGGGAACACACAAGGCTAAAAGAATGGTAACTTTATTCATGAACGTGTGACTTGTGTTTATACAGATGCTAGCAAAGAAAGAGAAAAATAACTATTTTCAAAAAATAAAAACCCATCCGAGTTAGATCAAATACCATAAATGTGGTTTACATAAATGCATTACATTAACTGCTAGGGTACGAAAACGTACTGCAGGCAGAAGTTAAGAAAAATGGCAGGGATTTTACCCATAAATGCAGCAGGCTATAACCTTGTGCCAAAATTCGTATAGTGGGTTTTAGATATTTTCATTTGCAGACAAACTATTACACTAAACCGCTTCATCAGATAAAGTGGAAAGGTCAAACGCAGAACTTTAGAATACCAGTTTGTGTAGCAATGATATTTAAATTCACAGCAATCTATTGAAGCCTTTTATGTACTCAGAGGGGCCCAAACAATATCACTTCAATGGTAGAGTTTTAGGATCATCACCCACACCATCACTTTTTACTATGCTGAAATAAATACATCGTATTTGCAACATATACTGCATTTTACTGGAAAATAGATTAATTTAAGTTAACTAAAAATAGATGTTTGGAAAATTAATACATGGGTACATTGTTTAGAATGAATTGCAGTGTGTAGAAAAAATTGTGAGATTGTGTTTTGACACACTGCTTTTGATGTTCCACTCACGGGCTCAGTTCAACTTCTAGGAGAAGAAGTAAAGGTGATCAGAACTTAAAATAAAGCACTTGTACCCAACGTAAAGCCGTGGAAACAGATTATAAAACCTGAACATCAAAACATTATGTTCTGTCTTTACTATAAAAGCAATAAGAGCAAACACATTTCATAAGGAATCTCTGCATGTTGAGGAAACAGGATCTTGAGGAAACAGGGAACTTGGGTCTCAGAACAATTGACCCCAAGAAAAACCCCAACAGAATCATCTTAAAAGTTACCATTGTTGGAGTTTGAACCCCATGTCCCAGCAGGCCCAAAAATGTCAGCCTACTTTGGGACAGATACACTAAAATCTACCCAATGACAACAAAAATTAAGACCCGCTTTAACAAGAGAGAGACAATCTGAATGCCTCTTGTCCTGGTTCCGGCAAGGATGGGGTTAATTTCCCCAAGGAGCCTGCAGGGGAGGCAAGTATTCCATACCACATGACCCATGCCCAGCTATAAAAGGAGCTAGGCGGGGAGAGGAAGTCAGTTGCCACTCCTGGGCAGGCTGTGGCGCTGTGGGTCCGGTCAGTGTGCTTTGCGGCGGTACTGTAGTCGCGTTCTTATATTCCTTTACCGGTGTTATTGTTTTTCTTTCTTCTTCCCTTTGTCTGTTCTGTTAAATTATAATATTTCAACCCACGAGTTCTTGCCCTTTTTTGCTGATTTTTCCCACGGCTGTGGGAGTCGAGCGAGCAGCTGCGTGGTTCTCTGTTGCTGGCTGAGGCCAAACCACGACAGTCCTTTTTGGCGCCCAACGTGGGGCACGAAGGGGTGCAATAACGACAGATCTGACCAGAGCTTGTTAAAACGGATTTCTTATATGCATTTCTCCTATTAGTTAAATAGTCGCTGGTTACAATGTTGCTTCGTTTGTTTACATGGCTGTGTTATGTAAATTCTTATATGCTGTATGTACTCCCTGTGATGCTGTTTGTTATCTCGGGGAGAGGGATCGGGACTATCATTTTGCTGTCCTGTGCAATATCAGCTTATGATATGGTAACATCACTATTCAAGTGGCTTTGTTGGGGTTTCTATGCAGTATTGCTGTCCTGTCCTGTCCATACCTTGGTTACCGTCTCTCAGAAGTTATCAATAATCACACCCAATCTATGGGAGAAACAGGGGGAGATACTTTCCCCAGTATCTTTCTTTTGCCTCCCTTTTCTCCTTTGGTCCAGGTATAACACCTCTTGAGAATTCTGAATATCCTTGGGACGCTCAAACCAGCGTGTTCCTATTGCTATGTCTCCTGAATGTTTTTCAAGTCTTGTTTAGGGTAAAACAGCTGTTTAAGACTACCACTCAGAAATCCGTCCCAAGGCCAGATAGTCAGGGGTGGCATGGGATGTGGGAGAACATGGGCAGGTATCTAGAGAGCTTCTCACCTCCAATGGCTTGGGACTTCACCCTTGAACAACTACAGGACCCTGATAAAGTAATAGAATACTTGAAAGGAAAATGCTGTGGCTATCTAGAGAGGCACAGCTTACGGCGCTGTGTTGGGCCCTGGCCAGTGTCTACCAAACGCTGCTCAGTACTATGCAGGACCCTCAGGGAAAAGAGGGGAAAGCCAGACCAGCAGACAATGAGGCTACTCCAACCCCAGTGGCAGGCACTGTGGCTATTCAAACCCTGGTGACAGGCAATGCAGCCACTCAAACCCCAGCGGCAGACACTGCAGCTGAACCGGACAACCAACCTGTGCCAGTATCAGTTGCTCCTATACAGAAGAAGAAATACACCAAGAAATCAGTTTGCATAGTAAAGGATGATGATGAACCAGGGCCATCAAAGGAACAGGAGGAAGAGACAGAACCAGAGATAATCACCCGATCCCTATCCCTGAGTGAGCTGCGAGATATGCAAAAAGATTTCAGTCGACTTCCTGGTGAGCACATTGTCACCTGGCTGCTCCGATGCTGGGATAATGGGGCCAGTAGCTTGGAATTAGAGGGCAGGGAAGCTAAGCAGCTGGGATCCCTGTCTAGGGAGGCAGGCATTGACAAGGCAATTGGGAAAAAGACACAAGCCCTCAGCCTCTGGAGGCGACTCCTGTCAGGTGTAAGGGAAAGGTATCCTTTCAGTGAAGATGTACGTCGTCCAAGCAAGTGGAGCACCATGGAAAAAGGTATCCAGTACCTAATGGAATTAGCCGTACGAGAGATGATTTACTTCGACCCAGATAACGCGCAGTTACCCACAGATCCTGATGAAGTCCAGTGCACGAGGCCCATATGGCAGAAGTTTGTACGGAGCGCGCCATCATCATATGCCGACTCCTTGGCAGTGACGGAATGGAGAGGTGAAGAGGGACCAATGGTGGATGAGGTGGCTGGACGACTCCGTCAGTATGAAGAAAGCCTATCTTCCCCCCTCGTTTCAGCTGTGGAGAAACTGTCCCAGAAGGTCCAGCAACTTGAAGAGAGTATGTCCTACTCCCCACCTGTACAGGCCAGCATCTCAGCTATTAGGAGCAGGCGTTTCCCTACTCAAGAGGGAGAGTATAGGGGGTACACACCACGAGGCACCCTGTGGTTTTACCTGCGTGACCACGGAGAGGACATGAGGAGGTGGGATGGGCAACCTACCTCAACCCTACGGACACAGGTACGTGAGCTGCAAGGAAGAACAATCACAAAAGGGGATCCCTCCAGGAAAAGTGCAGCTCCTGTTTCCAGCAGAGAGTTCCCCAGACAGAATGGAAGGCCTGATCTTACCTCCGATCCTCTTGAAGGGACTTCCAAATCATTTTTGCAACACGTGAGTAACGTATACTATGATCAGGATTAGAGGGGCCCTGCCTCCAGCCAGGTGGGGGAAAGGGACAACCGGGTTTATTGGACTGTGTGGATTCGATGGCCTGGCACATCTGAGCCACAGGAGTATAAGGCTCTGGTGGACACTGGTGCACAATGCACCTTAATACCATCAAATTATAGAGGAGCAGAACCCATTTGTATTTCTGGAGTGACAGGGGGATCCCAAGAGTTGACTGTACTGGAAGCTGAAGTAAGCCTAACTGGAAATGAGTGGCAAAAGCATCCCATTGTGACTGGCCCAGAGGCTCCATGCATCCTTGGCATAGACTATCTCAGGAGAGGATGCTTCAAGGACCCAAAAGGATACCGGTGGGCTTTTGGCATAGCTGCCTTGGAGACAGAGGAAATTGAACAGTTATCCACCTTGCCTGGTCTCTCAGAGGACCCCTCTGTGGTAGGGTTGTTGAGGGTCAAAGAACAACAGGTGCCGATTGCTACCACAACGGTGCATCGACGGCAATATCGCACTAACCGAGACTCTGTGATTCCCATCCATAAGTTGATTCGTCAACTAGAGACTCAAGGAGTGATTAGCAAGACTCGCTCACCCTTTAATAGTCCCATATGGCCAGTGCGAAAATCTAATGGAGAGTGGAGGCTAACAGTGGGTTATCATGGCCTGAATGAAGTCACACCACCGCTGAGCGCTGCCGTGCCAGACATGCTAGAGCTTCAATACGAACTGGAGTCGAAGGCAGCCAAGTGGTATGCAACGATTGATATCGCCAATGCATTCTTCTCAATCCCTTTGGCGGCAGAGTGCAGGCCACAGTTTGCTTTCACTTGGAAGGGCATCCAGTACACCTGGAATCGACTGCCCCAGGGGTGGAAACACAGCCCCACCATTTGTCATGGACTGATCCAGACCACACTAGAACAGGGTGAAGCTCCAGAACATTTGCAGTACATTGATGACATCATTGTATGGGGCGACACAGCAGAAGAAGTTTTTGAGAAAGGGAATAAAATAGTTCAAATCCTTCTGAAAGCTGGCTTTGCCATAAAACGAAGTAAGGTTAAGGGACCTGCACAGGAGATCCAATTTTTAGGAATAAAATGGCAAGATGGACGCCGTCAGATCCCAATGGATGTGAATAACAAAATAGCGGCAATGTCCCCACCGACTAGTAAAAAGGAAACACAAGCTTTCTTAGGTGTTGTGGGTTTTTGGAGGATGCATATTCCAAATTACAGTTTGATTGTGAGTCCTCTATATCAAGTGATGCGGAAAAAGAATGATTTTAAGTGGGGTCCTGAGCAACGACAAGCTTTCGAACAAATTAAGCAGGCAATAGTTCATGCAGTAGCCCTGGGGCCAGTCAGGGCAGGACAAGACGTTAAAAATGTGCTCTACACTGCAGCCGGGGAGAATGGCCCTACCTGGAGCCTCTGGCAAAAAGCACCAGGGGAGACTCGAGGTCGACCCCTGGGGTTCTGGAGGCGGGGATACAGAGGATCTGAAGCCCGCTATACCCCAACGGAAAAGGAGATATTGGCAGCATACGAGGGGGTTCGAGCTGCTTTGGAGGTGGTTGGCACTGAAGCACAGCTCCTCTTAGCACCTCGACTGCCAGTGCTGGGCTGGATGTTCAAAGAAGGGGTCCCTGCCACACATCATGCAACTGATGCTACGTGGAGGAAGTGGATTGCACTGATCACCCAGCGAACTCGAATGGGAAACCCCAGTCGTCCAGGAATACTGGAAGTGATCATGGACTGGCCAGAAGGCAAAGATTTTGGAAGATCACTAGAGGAAGAGGTGACGTGTGCAGAAGAGGCCCCACCATATAATGAATTGCCAGAAAATGAGAAGAAACATGCCCTGTTCACTGATGGGTCCTGCCGAATCGTGGGAAAGCATCGAAAGTGGAAGGCTGCTGTGTGGAGTCCGACACGACGAGTTGCAGAAGCCACCGAAGGACAAGGTGAGTCGAGTCAGTTTGCAGAGGTAAAAGCCATCCAGCTGGCTTTGGACATTGCTGAGCAAGAGAAATGGCCGGTACTTTACCTCTTTACTGATTCATGGATGGTGGCAAATGCTCTGTGGGGGTGGTTACAGCAGTGGAAGCAGAACAACTGGCAGCGCAGAGGTAAGCCCATCTGGGCTGCTGAACCGTGGCAAGATATTGCTGCCCGGATTGAGAATCTGGTTGTGAAAGTACGTCACGTAGATGCCCACGTCTCCAAGAATCGGGCCACTGAGGAACATCAAAACAACCAGCAGGTAGATCAGGCTGCTAAAATTGAAGTGGCTGAGGTGGATCTGGACTGGCAATGTAAGGGTGAACTATTCATAGCTCGGTGGGCCCACGATGCCTCAGGCCATCAAGGAAGAGATGCGACATATAGATGGGCTCGTGACCGAGGGGTGGACTTGACCATGGACACTATTGCACAGGTTATCCACGAATGTGAAACGTGTGCTGCCATTAAGCAAGCCAAGCGGTTAAAGCCTCTTTGGTACGGAGGACGATGGCTAAAATATAAATATGGGGAGGCCTGGCAGATTGACTATATCACACTCCCACAAACTCGCCAAGGCAAGCGCCATGTGCTCACAATGGTGGAAGCAACCACTAGATGGCTGGAGACATTCCCTGTGCCCTATGCCACCGCCCGTAACACTATCCTGGGCCTTGAAAAGCAAATCTTATGGCGACATGGCACCCCAGAAAGAATTGAGTCAGACAACAGAACTCGCTTTCGAAACAGCCTCATAGACACCTTGTCCAAAGAGCATGGCATTGAGTGGGTATATCACATCCTTATCACGCACCAGCCTCGGGTAAGATAGAACGATATAATGGACTGCATCAGGTACACCAGCCTCAGCAGCTGGCGCCCAGCAATCTCCTTGAGATCGACATCTTCAACCTGTGGACCGTGGGCATGGACTGCATTGGCTTCCCCAGTCACGAGCTTCAAATACAGCACCCAACAGTTCAGCACTACACATCATCTTATGTGCCCTGAGAGACTGTTCTCACCGCTGGAGCCTACCGTCATGGACTATGTGAGCTTAATGGACATTTTTTAAAGGATGGCTCATAGACTATGGGAACTGAAAGATCTGTGCATGACATAGATGGTATGGAATAAGGGGTGGATAATGTGCACTCACAAGTTCTACTCACAAGTTCTTAGGAATCAGAGCACTACTCACAAGTTGTTAGGAATCAGGGCATTGTCATCTGTGTATTCTGAAAATAACATAAATACAGAAAAAACATCAGTCATTTTGTAAGAATGTATGTTACTATGTAATTGCATAGCACTTCAGAGAATCCTTTTACAGATATAAAAGCAAAATTTTGTATGTAACATTGCGTTGCTATTGTCTCAACACTCTAACAGTACATTTTAAGAAATCTTCAGGTTTCATACTCAAACACAAGCAGCAAAATCTTCTTCATTTTTTTAAAATAGTTGGAATGTCAACAGCAAAATGGTCTCAAAGGTCACTAGAGGAGAGTCTACTAATGCATGAGGTTCTTTCCTGATCTAGCTTAAGCTGCTTTTGCTTCTGTGAGGCTACAAACCCAAGCGATCTTTGGAAAAAAACAAACCACAGCAAAGTCTCACCTGCGTGAAGCAGATTCTAAGATCTGACTAGCTTGCCCTGCAATAAACCAGGCACTTGGCTAAAGCGTGAAAACGCTGCGCCATGGCTTTCATAGCTGTTACCTAAAAACATTTTCATTAATTCCACCAGTGCTCAAGACTGAGAGAACACAGAAGAGAGCCCACCATCTCTGTCTATTTCTTGGAGCATCAACAACCACGCCACTCAGCTGCTTTGCCTTTAAACAGAAACAAAGCCGGCAGTGCTAGAATTTGGATCACAGAAATCCGGGGGTTTTTTTGAGCTTGCTTTCAGAAGTACAGCAGAATTGGCTCCAATGAAAGTGGTATCTCCCCTCTTAAGCTGATCGTCCAGTTTGAGTAAACCAAAGGGACGTGAATTCTTTGGATTCATTTTTTGCAGAGCAGAAAGACTTGAAAAAAATTACTTATGAAAACAGCCTGGAAATACCTTTCAAAAACAGTGTGTGCCCAAAGTTCTCCATGCTTTGCCTTGGCTTACACCATGTTAATCTTCTGAAGAGGCGAAAAGCCTGCTGACCTTCCACATAAGGCGCGGATGAAAAAAAAAAAAAAACCAAACATCCACCTGAGACACTTTTAAAATGCAAAGATGTATCCATAAGAATGATCTTTATATCGTACTTACACAAGCTGGATAGGACTAAATATTTTAAAGCACTATCAGCAACTATTCCCTGTAATCTGCCTACGGTTTTACATATTAAAAGCCCTTACCTTTGCAGACTGAATCAGAATGATGCTGTATATCTAGTCAAGCTCTGTCAGGGTGGTTTTGCTCAGTGATCACAGACAAAATAAGACCATTTCACCATTTATGCTCCATTTTTCAGTGGATTATTCCTCCAGGCAGGAACCTTTCTTAGACCAAAACATACGTACCAGAAGACATTATTTCAACAATGAAAGGATGATTTTACTTCTATTTCTAAACGACAGAATACTTCTTCAGAACACTGAGAAATCATTTAGCTGAAACTAATTCCTCATCCTCCCCGCTAGGGAACGCAACAGCAAGCTTCCTCTGGACTTCAGAGTCATTTCAAATTGTAGGAGAAAGGACTACTAATGACAAAAACAGAGGCTTTTACAGAAGTCATATCCACCTGATTGCCGTAAGCAAAGCAGATTTTGGATCCTGACTGCTCACTTCAGCCTGGAACAGTCCCATTTCTCATCTGAAAGCTCACGCATGCCTGGCCGAGGACAGACACAACCAACACAGAGAGTAATCGGAGCTCAACCCTACACCCTCCTTGGTCACGTTTCCTCGGAAAACTTCTTTGCTGGGTTGTTTGAAAAGCTGTAACTGCAAGAACCAGGAAGAAAACCTCCCTGATCGGTTGATTGGAACTTCCTCCCTCGGTACTCCCATTTCACAAGAGCCGGCAGCACAGTTTGGGGGCGGGGGGAGGGGGGAAGGAGGAACCAGACCTGGGGGCCGAGAGATGAACACAAGCATTTGCCAAGGGAGCCGCATCTGACCAGGAGCGCTCACCACTTGCTTCTCTGACAACAAAGCCCTGTGTAGGCAGGACAGCGCTGCTTTTCATCAGCTAAGACAACATGATAACAGGAACCTGTGTAGTTTTTTGTTGCTTTGAAAGGCTATCATGCCCGATGGCTGACCTCTGCCTCATTACCGCTGAAATGCATTTTAAAGTTGACACCCCTGCATATGCTCATGAAGATTATAGAGAACGTGCTAAACATACATGACTATAGCACTCGTCTCTCCACTCAAATCATACTACGTGTCACCTGGGGGAGGGAAACCTCGTAATTTGGGGGATAAAAAGGTGGAGAAAATGACTGTTAAATTGAGAGAAAAGAACCTTGATACCTGACGGACCAATCGATGGGCTGTGTTCTCTTCCTCCACCCCAGGCAGGGATGCCTTTCTAGGTAAGCACTGCGCCTTTCACCCTCTGGTGAATGTTACCCCCAGGGTGTTGTATTATCATTTATTATTATTATTATTATTATTATTATTATTATTATTATTATTATTATTATTATTATTATTATTGCTAGCAATACTGATCTTAATTAGTAGAGCTACTGTAGTCAGTGAATTAATCAATGGCAACTTAAATCTGTTCTGTCACTCTCAATTACATAACTAATTTTGATTTTTGTGAATCTGACTCAGTGAAAGTCCTTTGCTGGGACTCTGAAAGATAAATCGGTGAAAGTCCTGGGATTCTGACAGACAAATATGGAAGCTACATTCCTTTTAACGCAACAATAAGAGAAAGCTTTGAAGACATGTGCAACAGAACTTGACCAACTGCGACCCTGCCCATATAAGTGGGTCTAAATGAGTCAGACTGCACCAGAATCGAAACTGCCTGACCTGCAGTAGACACATTAGACACACAGAAATGATGGTTTCAAGACAGAAAACACAACACAATCAACCAGAACAGCAAAAATTCAAGCAGAAGAAACATTGTACAAATTGTACAAAGGTCCCTATCCAAACCCTAAAAAACCAAACAAGCTAAAAAAGGATCTCCTCACCCCCACCCCCCCAAAAAAAAGACCACACAGAACACAAGACAAGGTAGAAACAACGTAACCCCAGGGATCCAGGACCAACAAACCCAGATTCTGACCATAAAAATAGCACTCTTTATCCTAACTTGCTCAAATTCTCGCATACCATAACCCTGCCACCCCATAACCTTAGCAAACTGCAACCCTTGCATTCCGTAACCCTAGTATATTGTAGCCCTAAGAGATCAAAACATTGAACACAAACTCTCTGTAAATCTCTGCCAGGGCCTTCAGGTGGCCCCGGATTTCAGACCTCAAAACTTTGAAGTGGGAGTGTGACAAAGCCACTGGATGTCACCAGCATCCATCTTCACACCATGAAAAACGGCTCAGCTTAAATGCTCCTGAGGAGAAAGGCCGAGGCACTCAGAGAGATTGAACCAGCCAGCCGTGGCCACGGGGCTTCAGCTCATCATTTCTGTGTCAGAGCCATCAGGCAGATGACCCTGTCCTCCTAGAGACACCCCTTGGGGCAGCCTTACCCAGCGCTGGGTGGCTGGATACGGCCTTTGCTCTACGAAGAGGCGCTTCCCGCAAGCAGGATCTCTCATCAGGGCACTGGGAAGCCCTCCCCAAGCCTGGATGCCTGAGAAACTGCTCTGCACTGCTCCATATCTCACCAAAACCAGGGGCGGAGGAAGGCTGCTTAGCTGGCCTCCAAGAGAACCAGCTCACCTGGGCTGCTCTGCAGCCACTGGGCACCTTTGCTGTCAGGCGGGTCTCAGCGTTGCTCTGCAAGCGGCTGTCACCTCCTTGGCATGAAGCTCTGCAGCACAAGGTACATCCTGCTTGGTCTACCCGGGGACAAAGATCGAAAGGGAAGGATGGGGTTTGCTTGGCCCCATTCCCAGGGTGCCACAAGAGAGACCTGCCACCCACAAATCGCCTGTGTGATGTGGACACCGCATACGAGCTGCAGACATGGGTCAGGACAGCTCTGGGGAGCAGGCCAGCCATTCTGTGATGCCCCCGCTGCTGCAAGACAGCAGAGCTGGAGGCAATGTGGGGAAGCCCAGGGCAGCCGGTGGTACGGCCCAGCAGGGTGCAGCACCCACAGAAATGCCCTGCTCCTTGAGCCTGGGCCCTGGGGCTGCCGCTCAGGGCTGGAACCGGCTGGGGCTTTGCTGGGAAAAAATGGGGGAGGGTGACTTATGACCCCTGGCACACATACCTAGCCCTGGTAACGTGTCCCCTGCCTGTCACCACCACAGGATGCAGAAAACAGCGCTGCTTGCCCTGCCGTGGTCCTGAGCCATGTCTCAACAGTCACCGAGGAGACCAGCTTCAGTGCAGGTAAGGCCTCAATGGGGAAGGGGATCATGGTGGATAAGGCCGGCAAAGGGCTCTTTTGAGGGCTCTCGTAGCCGGGAAAAGCAGCTAGTTCGTGCTGGAACCGGCAGCTCGGGGGCAGGCTGCTGACGCGGCAGGGGCGGAGACAACGTCACACGCGGCAGTTCTAAACGGTCAGTGCCGGAGCGCAGCAGCTGGCCGCTGTGCACCCAGCACGCGGGCAGCCAGTGGGTGTCACCCAGGGCGTCACTGCGGCACCGCAGTGGGAGGGGGCGAACAAGGCGCAGCATTTCGCATGGTAGGTCACTTAAAGCCCTGCGTCTAAGCTGAGCACAAGCTGGGCAAGCGCAAGCAGAGGAACATCGGCGTGCAGGGGCTCAGGCTCAGGGAAGCTGACAGCAGAGATTCACCACCTCGCGGCACAAGAGAAGAACATGGCTGCAAAACGGTCAAAAGCCGCTGCAAGAAAGAATGTGGGAACTCAGACTGAGCTCCCGTGCAAGCATGTGGCTGTGCAGGTCTCGGGCTGCAACGAATGCCTGAGCCTGGCAATGCTCTCACAGGGAGCCAGAGTCACTGCCTGTATACAGTGTGATCAAGTAAATGATCTGCTCAGGCAGGTGGTTGAACTGAAGGAAGAGGTAGAAAGGTTAAGAAGTATTAGAGACTGTGAAAATGAAATAGATGATTGGTGGAGCCATACCCTGAGGCAAAGGCAGCAGGAAGAGGCTCTATCAGAAGTGCATGATCCCCTTCCCTCCTGTCACCAGGCAGAAGGAGAGGACTCAAGGGATAGGGGGAAGTGGAGGGAGGGGACTCCTGGGTCTGTCTGCAGGCAGGGGGTGTTCACATCTTCTCTGCTCCCTTCTCTTGCAGCCCACTTGCCCTTGAGGAAAGTCACTGAACACTTGGTCTATATGCTGGCAGCTCAGACCATCTTCACAATGACAAGACCCAGGCAGACATCATTTAGCCCAACCTGAGCCTCCTGAGACATCTCAGCACACGGAAAAGCACCCCTGCACCACAAAGCTGGCCAGTCGTCATTTCTCCCGGCATCAAAATCCTCTCTGGTTCCAGGGAGCTGTGCGGGTTTTGGCTGCCTTAAAGTTCATTTTCTTCCTAGGAACTCCTATGGGGACATGTTTTGGATTCGTGCTGGAAACAGTGTTAATCACACAGGGATGTTTTCATTATTGCTGAGCAGTGCTCCCGCAGCATCAAGGCCCTTTCTGCTTCTCACCCCACCCCGCCAGCGAGCAGGCTGGGGATGCACAAGGCACTGGGAGGGGACACAGCCGGGGACAGCTGACTCAGCAGACCAAAGGGACGCTCCATGCCATGTGATGTGCCCAGCGATAAACCTGGAGGGGATGTTGGCAGGAGGCCGCTGCTCGGGGGCTGGCTGGGCCTCGGTCGGTTGGCAAGTGCTTTCATTTGCATTGTTTGTCTTTCTTGGGGTTTCACTCGCTCTCTCTGTCATTTCCTTTGTCATTACAATTTATTACTGCTGTTATTACTTTATTTTATTTCAATTATGAAACGTGTTTTACCCCAACCCTCCAGTTGACTCACTTTTACCCTTCCCTTTCTCTCCCCCTGTTCTGCTGTGGGCACTGAGCGAGTGGCTGCCTAATGCTCAGTTACTGGCCGCTTCCCATGCCCAGGGGGTCAGCCAGACTAGCAGTAGCCAAAGCTGGCAAGCCAGAGCCCCACCACCACGCTCCTCCCTGCCCCATGGGGTACACCACCTCAGCCCCCTCCTGACTGCCCAGACAGGGCCCCCGGCCACCCCAAGCAAAGGGGGCAGGTAGTGCCAGGGCAACAGCACAGCCTGGCTCCAGAGAGGCTGGTCCTGGCCAGGTGCACTGGCCAAGGTAGGCCTGCTGACCGAGTGCTCTGGGTCTGCAGCGCTGCCCTGGCAACGTGGGAGGTGGTGGCCTCTGAGCCTTGGTCTTTGTTGACTATCTTGATGGAGCTGCTCAGCATTCTCCAGGACCAGCAGCTGCGCAAGGTGTTCAGCTGTGCCACGGAGGACACCTGCATCTATTCCTTGGCTGTGAGTGACCATGCTCTTCCTGAGGGCTGTGCCTGCCTCCAAAGGGAAACAGGCACGGAACCCCCATCCCAGTACAGATGGACACTGCCCCTTAGGGTCAGCAGGGCCAGCAGGCACCGGCCCGCCACCAGCCAGACCCCGCGCCAGGGACTTGGGGCCACCCCATGTAGTTTTGCCCCAGCACACAAGCAGTGCTCTTCCTCTGCCCTGCCTGCATCCTTCTGCCCTGCTCTGCAGCCTGAAAACCTGGGACAGGGGCAGGGGCAGGGGCAGAGAAAAGAGGCAGAAAGCAGAGTCAGGCTAAGTGTTGGGCCTGCGGCACAGGCATGGCCTCTGCACAGACTGAGAGGCCTCCGAGTCTGGGGAGAGGAGATGCTTGCCACTGCACGTGGGTCGTGCCTCCTTTGCGCCAGCATGGTGGAGGCAGCCCTGCAGATTCTACTGCTCTCTTACCGCTGTTTTTGTTTTAGCTGCCGGTCTGCGATGACATTGGAAGAAAGGAGTTTGCGGCCATGTACAATACCCAGAGGTACCTGAGCCGTCCAAGTCTGGTGATGCTCTCGCTAGTTCTCAGGGGCCTCATCACGCTTTTGAACACAGCTGAGACAGTGAGCAGGGTGGAGCCAAGGAGAGCCACCTTGGCAGCCCGGGCCTGGGGCAGTGGTTGATGCAGTGGCTTGGCAATGGCTGGGAGTCAGAATGTGGGGTGACAGCTCCAATCACCCTCCCTGCAATGGAGGGGGCCGGGTGGGTGCCTGGGGAGCCCTCTGGGCAGAGGGCTACCCATCCCTCTCCCTGTTCACGTTGGTCAGCAAGAGTGTGGCCGAGGAAGGGGACACTGCTCTCCTCCGCTCTCTTCCCTTCCTCCTGCTCTCTCCGCATCCCCTCAGTGGCCACTGCCAGCCAGGAGGCATCTGCAGTGACTCTGGGCCGCATGCTGGGAAGCCAGAGAGGAGGCTGATGCTCTGCGACGCGAGCATTTTTTCCAGGCTGGTCTTTCACCGTTTCACCATAAGGAAACTTTGTGTTTCATACAGGCAAGAAAAGTGATGTTACTGCTGCCAGACATCAAGGAGACCCTGGAGGATGCAAACGGTAATGCTAGGATGAAGGCTGTGATATTCCTCAGAAACATGATGGCATACATGAAGAGGGAGGAAGCCAGCCTCATTGCTCTGCAGCTGGCGGAGAAGCTCCCGCCCCTCTTTGATGACGTAAGGCTGCTGTGGGCACCTCAGCCCTACAGATGGGCAGGCGCTCTGCAAAGACAGCTGCCCCTCAGCCCAGCCCGGTGGGCAGCACTCGGGCACAACTCCCCTCCTCACTCCTCTGGCCATGCCTTTCAAGGCTCTGGGGACATTCAGCCGCAGCTACCCATCTGGCCCACAACTACTGCGTTCAGGGTCTGAGCCCGGAGCATCTGCCCTCACATCAGCCACACTAACAGGCCCTGGCTCACCATGGACAGGGAGGGGCTCTTGATGATTTCCCACTTTCATCCTCCCTACCAGGACTCCAGCCAGGTGTTGGAGCTCTCCATCAGGCTCCTCAAAGATTTGATAAAGGCCGTGATGGGGAGAAACAATAAAAGGATGAAGAAGACAGTGCGGAAGGTCCTGCTCCTGCTGTTCCTCCGTATGAAGGACCAAATCGAGAGTGTGGCAGAGGTGCAGTGACCAACGAACAGTGTCGTGGGGAAGGGTGTGCTGACACTGAGGGGCTGGCCTGGGTGTAAGGGGCAAGGGCTGCAAGGATGTCAGGGTCTGGGAATTCATGTCACCTTGTGGTTCCACTGCTCCTCTCCTTCCCTGCACTAGTCCACCCCTGCCTTCCTCCTTCTCCCTGCTGACTGCTGCAGTGGTGGACGGGGTGCTGGGGTCCCCTCCCAACCCTGCTCCCTCCATTCACCCTCTTCCAGTACAGCCCAGAGGAAGGGTGCCTGCAGACCCAGGGTAAGCGAGGCCAGAGAACCTGGCATGGACATTTCCCAGACCCCCAGATTTTTGGGCCAGGGTATTTGCCAGCTCCCTGAGAGCAGGATCGCTTCAGAAAGAAAGCTCTGCTCAGCCAGGTCCCTCTGCAATGGGCCAATGACCTTGGTCTCTGCAGAGTGGCGCAGTGCCCACAAGAGGTGGAGAGCCAGCTTGTTCCACAGCTTGCGGAAGGGAGAGTACTGGGAAGGGAGATGCAGCCAGCGGTGGACTGGCTCTGTGTCCCAGGATCAAAGCTCTGCCCACCCAGAGCCTGGGTGTGAACGAGCTAGGCCAGGTCCCCTGGAAGCCAAGTGTCCTGCGGGGGGATGTCTATGGGAGGTGCTGTTGGCCCTGTCCTGCCCCGGTGTCTCTGGGACTCCAGCCCTTGCTGCCTAAATCCATGGGCCCACAGTTCCTTTACCCTTCACCCTGCTCCCCTCCCTGGTTGCAGCTCAGCAGCTCCTGAAGGTCTCTGTTCTGCTGGCTGGCAGCAGCACAGATACCTGAGGTGGTGGCTGCCCCGTGTCCCTGCCCTGGGCACTGAACCCAGGTCAGACTTGGTTCCCGGCTGCCTCTTCCCAGAGGGCGCTGGGAATGGCTCAGAGCCCAGCCAAGAGGAGCGGGATGCCAGGTCTCCTTCCCTGGGCTCTGGTGCCATCTTCCAGACTCTGCTTCTCTGCAGGCCTCTAGGGACACTCTCCTCACCTGTGCCGATTTCCTAAGGTGGAGGCAGCTCAGCTACCTTCTCTGGAAAAATCAAATACACCTGATTGGAGAGTCCTGGAGCTGCACCCTCCTTCCCTGCCCTCAAGCACAGAGCCCCAATGCGCTCTTCTCCAGGACCATCTCCCCTCCCCGCCCCCAGGGTGATGGAGGAGACCCTGGCCCATCTGGGCCCTGGCAGTGGGACCCAGGGGTCTAGCCACCCCTGGGACCCCTCTACCCGCAGCACTCTCTGGACATCAGCCCCACAGGGATCCTGGCTGGGAGACGGGAATGGCAGAGAGGGAAGGGGGGTGGCTGGCAGGAGGGACTGGTCCAGATGGCTGGGGAGGGTCTGTGTCAGCCCCATTCTCTTGTGCTCTCACCAGTCAACGTACAACAGGAGCACGGCGGAAGACTATTTTTTTCAAAGGTTGCGGTACCTGAAGAACGCTCAGGCCACTTTGCGAGAGGTGGCCGTCAGGTTCATAGGTGAGCCACAGTCCCCGGGGTCCCTCTTCTGGCAGCCTGTCCCCCGTCCCTGCCACTGCACTGTCATCTAGGAGCAGCCCTGTGGCTGCCAGAGCCCCGGCTGCCCCGGGCAGGGCCCACCACGCAGGTTGGCTCACTGGGAGCCTTGCTCAGTCCCACTGACCTCGGGTACTGTGCCTCCCTGGGGTCAGCCCTGCTGATGGGGAGGAGGGCGTGCGGCCATGCTGGCAGGGCCGGGGGCCCTGCTGCTGGGAGCATGCTGGGGAACAGAGGTCTGACAGCAGCTCTGTGCCTAGGGATTGCTCTGTGGCGCCTGAGGAACCTAAGCCAGGAAAACTGGCCGCTGTCAAACCACGGCAGTCCTTTCTCCACTCCTTACTCCATACCATGGACGTCAGGCCCAGGTTCCAAAGTATCCAGTGCATCCTCAGGAACCACCACTCCCCTTCCCATCCTCTGATGTCACGCGCATGTAGTGTTTCCTCCCCTGATGGACCACACCTGTAAAATCATAGAATGCTTTAGGTTGGAAGGGATCTAAGGAAGGATCATTGAGTTCCAACCCCCTGCCATAGGCAGGGACACCTCCCACTAGACCAGGTTGCCCAAGGCCCCATCCAGCCTGGCCTTAAACACCTCCAGGGATGGGGCCTCCGCAACTTCTCTGGGCAACCTGTTCCAGGGACTCACCACCCTCACAGTGAAAAATTTCTTCCTGGTATCAATTCTAAATCTACCTTCTTCCAGCTTGAAGCCATTCCCCCTCATCCGATCACTACATGCCCTTGTAAAAAGTCCTTCCCCAGCTCTCCTGTAGGCCCCCTTTAGGTACTGGAAGGCTGCCATAAGGTCTCCCCGCAGCCTTCCCTTCTCCAGGCTGAAATGTCCTTAACAAGTCCACCACATGCCCACTAAGTCCATTCGGCCCACACCTCTGGGCTCAATCTCTCACGCTGGGCACTGTGGACAGGAGATGTGGTGTCTGGCAGGGAGTTGCTGGGCACCAAAGCCAGCTCAGGTCACAACCAAGAGGGTCCCCTCGTTTACTGGGCCCAAAGCATCATTTGTAGCATCCAGCCCACCCCATCTGTGCCCCAAGCCGCCTCTTTACAGCACAAACCCTCCTTTGCAGGGTCCTGACCCATCTTTAACCACCTGCAGCCTTCCCTCAGGGCCCGCAGGCCCTGCAGAGGCTCCAAACCCTGAAAGCAGAGCCAGTTGCCTGGCAACGCCTGCCCAGAAGGGGACAGCCAATCGCCTTGTAAGAGGTGGGGCAAGGCATGGGATTGACTGTAACCAGGCAGCCAATCAGAGCCTGGCCAAGAGGAGGGGGATGCCAGGGCTCCTTCCCTGGGCTCTGGTGCCATCTTCCAGACTCTGCTTCTCTTCAGAGCAGAGAGCAGGCCTTTAGGGACACCCTCCTCGCCTGTGCCGAATTCCTAGGGTGGAGGCAGCTCAGCTACCTGCTCCAGACAAATCAGACACACCTGATTGGAGAGTCCATGGTGAGGGCAACTGCCAAGCCCCAGGGCCGGGCTGAGCCCCGGAGAGGGGCAATAATCCTCTGGAAAAGGGATGTGTTTGAATAATTATTTCTTTTTAATAAAACTGGAAAAACAAGCCCAGTGCCATTTTGTCCTTCCCATAGGGACCACCCCGAGTGTGCCCAGCAGACAGTGCCATTCCTGGCTTCTGCCGCCGCCTGCACAACAGCACCCCTGCACACAGGGTGTCCTCACAGCAGAGCCCCAGCTGCCCCACTGGACCACTCAGCCCGCAGGGGAGGAGGAGAGAAGCTTTAGTCCAGCCTTTAGCCCTCTGGCATGCTCCTGCCCACGAGCCCAGGGAGAAGCGTCCATGTGGAGAGGGAAGAGCTGCGCTGACGCACCCTGCCCTACCTCCTCTGGGTTGCCGGCGCCGCCCGGCATACATCACACAGAAAAATAGAATGTCGTTAGGTTTGAGTAAACCTTATGCATTTAGCTTTTCCCAGGGAGAGACGCGGGGCTCTGGAGTGCACCAAAAAGAAAGGGCCCTCCCTTTCCTTTGCCAGGGTGTCTGACATGGGACACACTGGAAAGCACCAGGAAAGTCCTGAGGGGACTTGAGAGCAAACGGGGACCTGGAGGCACCCGTGTTGGGGGTAGGAAGCAAAGGTGCCAGGCAGCAGGCTTTTACCCGCACAAGCAATGCTCATGCACAAATACTGTCATCTTTATTTGAAAGTGTTTAAAGGACTATGCTCTTTTAAAGTGTCGTATGCAAATTTCTATTACTCAGAGAAAGAATTAGTAGTAGTTTCCTTTCCTCTGCATGAAGAATACCAATGCCGAGAGTGATGTCAAGCAGTGTGCTTTAGTCCCGCTCATGCTAACTCGCACAGCTCCAAGGCTTCGATACGTGCACGTTCTCAGCAATTTGCCAAAAGCAGAAAGAGGGCTTTGAGATTCAGGACAAGTAGTTAGAGAGTTCGGACAAAGCCTGGAGGGAGCCTGGAGCTGTAGGCTCAGCAGGTGAAAGGCAGAGACTTCCCGGCTGTGCAAGGATGTTGCCTCACAGCTGATGCTTCAGAAAGAAAGTTTCCTCAGATGAGGAGGAGGAAAAAGAAGTAGAAGAGGGAAAAGAACAGTAGGACAAATGGGAGGAAACTGCAGATGGGAAAGCTCTGGATGACAAAGGCTGTCAGGACATACCCGAGAAACAGAAGATGAGGTCATAAAGATCCCCATCACCCAAAGGCATTGAAATAATTCTAGCTCAATGAAATGGTTATTGAAAACGAAACACACAGAACTGTATCCACCATCAAAACTCTTTCAGTGATAGTTTTAACTGCTGCGGAGCTGCAGGCTGACGACCTTACCATCCCTGTCACAGGACTCCAAAAGAAGTAATAACTGGCAAACAGGGACTCTTCCCATAGCCCATATTTATCTCGCCTTTACAGGAAGAATAGCCCAGTCTACAGCTCTGGGGGTATAGAGCAGCCGAGACTTACATCCTGTGTGTCTACTCGATGGTCTGTCCAGAAAGTCAAATCATAATTACCTTTCAACCTGGGTGGCACTGGGGGTGTAAGGGGGAAGAGAGAGAGAAATTGCTAAAAAAGGGAAAGTGTAGGCACACGACTAAAACCAAAAGGAGCTGAGTCATCCTGAAGGCCAGCTCAGCCCAACTCACTTTCGCTGCTGAAAAGCTGGGCAGTTTGGAGGAAAAAAAAAGCTGACTTTGGTGCCAGGATGCACACAAATGTCTGAGCTCAGATCTGAAACAGCAGAAGAACCTTGACAGGGCTCCTTTTCACTGTCCTCACAGCTGTGTGCCCGCTGCCAAATGTCCACTCTTAAACAATTCAAGCGAGCTGAACCACTGGGTATTTTTCATCCCTGCACAACGCTGGGTTGCTGTGACTTTACCAGCCATAGTCATGGACTCTGGGTCTGTGCTGTAATGAGGTCAAAACAGATGGGGGCCTGGGGGTACCTCGAGAGGACCCATGGTGAAATGGCTCTCTGCGCCCCGCAGTAGACACACTGCCCCTCCCAGCCTGGGCGGCAGGTCACAGTGAGTCCCTTTGTGACATCACTCGGCGACAACCCATGGCACCCTATATAACAAGTGTGGCTGTGCCCTGCAGTGTCTGACAAGACAGCGACAGGACAGGGCAGAAGCGTGGAGCTGGCGAGGAGACCCCAAGCGCAGCCCACATCTTTCCCTTCCACCCCGGCAGCCCCACTGTGTGAAGGCACTTCCCTTAAGCTGTCCTTCCCTCTCCCCCACACTTTCCTCCATTTCGCAGGATGGCGGAAAGACCCCACAGCTGCCCCATTGTAGCCTGGGAGGAGGAGGTGGCTTCCCAGGAGAGCAGCTTTCCCTCGGAGCCCTGCGAGGTGACTTGGGTCCAGCCACTTTGGATCGGTGAGTGAGGAGGCCCCTCTGGGACGGAGGGGGACGGGGCCAGCGAGTGCAACCAGCTCGATGCTCAGTATTTCCTCGGCTCACCAGCAGCAGGGGGGCAGGGGGCAGGGGGCACGGCGGTGCTTGAATGCCAGGGCTGCTCAGAGATGGGAGCCATTGTCCCCAGCATGGCCTCCCTCCTCAGCCATGCCGAGCTTAGAGCTCTTTTCACCATTTTGGGAAGCCTGTTGGCAACGATGCTGTGTCCTACCGACCTGTCTTTCTCATCCATGCAGATGAGACACTTTCAGAGGAGAATCCAGAGCATCCAGAGCTACAGTTGAGATGGGATTCGGACAGCAGCTGGTCGCTTTCTTCACTTGACAGCAGTGACATGGCAATGGTAATGAGCTGCCCCCTTGCTGGGACCCTTTTCTGTGGCATCGGCAGGAGGCTCGTGTGAGCAAAGGGACCCAGAATCAGTGGGGTCTGCATGGCCTCACTGTCCCTGGTGAGAAGGTTGCTGCTGTCCCCTCACAGGGACTATGCAAGGGCGGCACTCCAGTGTCCCAGCAGCAGCTCCAGCCCTCCTGGCCACCACTGAGCCCTGGTTCTCTGTAGGGCCAGTATGCTGTGCCACCCCGAGAGCCCTCTACTCTCATCCTCCACCCTGCAGTGACTGTAGCCCCTGCTGCCAGCTTTCCTGCGGGCACTGCTGACACCACTGCAGGCGTCTCTCACAGGCACTGCTCAGGTCCTCAGCCTAGCAGGACCATCAGGGTGCTCGGTGTGACGTGGCTTTCTTTTTACACCTCCCATAGGTGTTTGGAGAATACCTGCAGCCTTCTCACATGACAGACGCTCTCCTCGTGGCCATTCATGCCTTGACAGCAGATGACATCTATGACAGGCAGATAGGCAGCAACGTCTTGGCCATGGCCGTGAGAGACCCTGCCTCCTGGCTGACGGATGTAAGTGCCCTGTGGCTGGCTAGTCCCTGCCCGTGAGCCCTGTAAGGGCTTGGTCTTCCCTCCTTCCCTAACCCAGCTCTCTTGGGCACCTGAAGCCTTTTCAAGACAGCAAAGAGAGATTGGAAGGGCAGCAGGTTCAGTGGTAGCTGAGGAAATGGCTGTGCTCCAGTGGCCACCCCATCCTCACTTGTGTCCCCTCCAGGTGCCAAAGATCATGAGCTGCATCCGTGAAAACCTGGAATACATTAACACGCAGTCAGCACGGAAGAGCGTGGAATCACTGCTTCTTGTGCTGATCGACCAGTACCCTACCAAAGTGGTCAGGAGCCTGCTGAAGATTTCTCCAACAGGGGACAGGTACTGGCCCCAAAAGCCATGAGGGCTTGATCCCTCCGGGGAGAGGGACCTGGAGACTCAAGGACACCCTTAAGGAGCAGGGCCCTCCATCCTACCATGCTTCCAATGCCCGGGGTGTTTGCCAGGCTGGCAGTAGCCAAAGCTGGCCAAGCCAGAGCCCCACCACCACGCTCCTCCCTGCCCCACCACCTCAGCCCCTTCCTGACTGCCCGGGTAGGGCCCCCGGCCACTCCAAGCGAAGCGGGCAGGCAGGGCCAGGGCGGCAGCACAGCCTGGGTCCAGAGAGGCTGGTCTGGGCACGGTGCAGTGGCCGAGGAAGCCCTGCTGACCGAGTGCTCTGGGTCTGCAGCGCTGCCCTGGCCACGTGGGAGGCGATGATCTCTGTGCCTCGTGCTTTGTTGACTATCTTGATGGAGCTGCTCAGCGTTCTCCAGGACCAGCAGCTGCGCAAGGTGTTCAGCTGTGCCACAGAGGACGCCTGCATCTATTCCTTGGCTGTGAGTGACCATGCTCTTCCTGAGGGCTGTGCCTGCCTCCAAAGGGAAACAGGCACGGACCCCCCTGTCCACCTCCAAATGGCCATCTCCTCCAGTACCCAGGGACAAGGCCTCTTAGGGCCAGCAGGGCCAGCAGGGACCTGCTCAACACCAGCCAAACCCCATGCCAGACTCTTGGGGCCATCCCATACCGTTTTGGCCCCGGTGCACAAGTACAAAGCCTGCCCCTGCCCGGGCAGTGCTCTGCCTGCCCCCTGACTGCATCCTTCTGCCCTGCTCTGCAGCCTGCAAACCTGGGGCAGGGGCAGAGAAAAGAGGCAGAAGGCAGACTCAGGCTAAGTGAGACTCAGGCATGGCCTCTGCACAGACTGAGGGGCCTCCGAGTCTGGGGAGAGGAGATGCTTGCCACCGCCCGTGAGTCGTGCCTCCTTTGCGCCAGCATGGTGGAGGCAGCCCTGCAGCCTCTGCTGCTCTCTTACCGTTGTCTTCGTTTTAGGTGCTGGTCTGCAATGACATTGGAACTGTTGAGTTTGCGGCCATGTATAATACCCAGAGGTACCTGAGTCATCCAAGCCAAGTGATGCTCTCGCTGGTGCTCAGGGGCCTCATCACGCTTTTGAATACAGCTGAGACGGTGAGCAGGGTGGAGCCAAGCAGAGCCATGTTGGCAGCTGGGGCCTGGGGCAGTGGGTGATGCAGTGGCTTGGCAATGGCTGGGAGTCGGAAAGTGGGGTGACAGCTCCAATCACCCTCCCTGCAATGGAGGGGGCCGGGTGGGTGCCTGGGGAGCCCTCCGGGCAGAGGGCTACCCATCCCTCTGCCCCTTCATGTTGGTCAGCAAAGAGGGTGGCTGAGGAAGGGGACACTGCTCTCCTGCACTCTCTTCCCTTCCTCCTGCTCCCTGCATCCCCTCAGTGGCCACTGCCAGCCAGGAGGCTGCTGCCATCACTTTGTGCTGCCTGCTGGGAAGCCAGACGGGAGGCCCCGTGCTCCACGACCAGAGCATTTTTGCCTAGCTGGTCTTTCACCGCTTCACCATAAGGAAACTTTGTGTTTCATACAGGCAAGAAAAATGATGGTCCTGCTGCCAGACATCATGGAGACCCTGGAGGATGCCAACAGTGATGCCAGGAAGAAGGCAGTGATTTTCCTCGGCATCATAATGGAATACATGAAGAGGGAGGAAGCCAGCCTCATTGCTCTACAGCTGGCGGAGAAGCTGCTGCCCCTCTTTGATGATGTAAGGCTGCCATGGGCACCTCAGCCCTACAGATGGGCAGGCGCTCTGCAAAGACAGCTGCCCCTCAGCCCAGCCCGGTGGGCAGCACTCGGGCACAACTCCCCTCCTCACTCCTCTGGCCATGCCTTTCAAGGCTCTGGGGACATTCAGCCGCAGCTACCCATCTGGCCACCAGCTCCTGCGTTCAGGATCTGAGCCCGGAGCATCTGCCCTCACATCAGCCACGATACCCCCCTTGATCACCGTGGGCAGGGAGCGGCTCTTGATGAAGTCCCCCTGTCTTCCTCCCTACCAGGAGTCCAGCCAGGTGCGGGAGCTCTCCATCGGGTTTTTCAAAGATTTGATGAATGCCGTGACGGGGAGAAACAAGAAAAAGATGAAGAAGACAGTGCGGAAGGTCCTGCTACCGCTGTTTCTCCATACGAAGGACCAGATCGAGAGCGTGTCAGAGGTGCAGTGAGCAGCAAGCAATGTCGCGGGAAAGGGTGTGCTGACACCGCAGGGGTAGCCTGGGAATAAGGGGCAAGGGCTGCAAGGATGTCAGAGTCTGGGAATGCATGTCACCTCGGGGTCCCGCTGCTCCCCTCCTTCCCTGCACTGGTCCTGCCTTCCTCCTTCCCCCTGCTGCCTGCTGCAGAGGTGGACGGGGTGCTGGGGTCCCCTCCCAACCCTGCTCCCCCCATTCACCCTCTTCCAGTACAGCCCAGAGGAAGGGTGCCTGCAGACCCAGGGTGAGCCAGGCCAGAGAACCTGGCACGGACGTTTCCCAGACCCCCAGATTTTTGGGCCAGGGTATTTGCCAGCTCCCTGAGAGCAGGATCGCTTCAGAAAGAAAGCTCTGCTCAGCCAGGTCCCTCTGCAATGGGCCATTGAACTTGGTCTCTGCAGAGTGGCGCAGTGTGCACAAGAGGTGTAGAGCCATCTTGTTCTCCAGCCTGTGGCAGGGAGAGCGCTGGGAAGGGAGATGCAGCCAGCGGCGGACTGTCCCTGCGTCCTGGGATCAAAGCTCTTCCCACCCAGAGCCTGGGTGTGAAGGAGCTTGGCCAGGCTGCCTGGGAGCCAAGTGTCCTGCGGGGGGATGTCTATGGGAGGTGCTGTTGGCCCTGTCCTGCCCCGGTGTCTCTGGGACTCCGGCCCTTGCTGCCCACAGCTGTGCGCCCACAGCTCCTTTGCCCTTCACCCTGCCCGCCTCCCTTGCGGCAGCTCAGCAGCTCCTGAAGGTCTCTGTTCTGCTGGCCAGCAGCACAGATACCTGAGGTGGTGGCTGCCCCGTGTCTGTACCCTGGGCACTGGACCTAGTTCAGACTTGGTTCCCAGCTGCCTCTTCCCAGAGGGCACTGGGAATGGCTCAGAGCCCAGCCAAGAGGAGGGGGATGCCAGGTCTCCTTCCCTGGGCTCTGGTGCCATCTTCCAGACTCTGCTTCTCTGCAGGCCTCTAGGGACACCCTCCTCGCCTGCGCCGAGTTCCTAAGGTGGAGGCAGCTCAGCTACCTGCTCCGGACAAATCAGACACACCTGATTGGAGAGTCCATGGTGAGGACAAGCCCCAAGCCCCAGAGCCGGGCTGGACGCAGGCTTCCCTGCGTGCCCATCAGGTGGGCTGTGCAGCTCTCTGCCTTGCCTCTGCTGGAGCTGCACCCTCCTTCCCTGCCCTCAAGCACAGAGCCCCAATGCGCTCTTCTCCAGGACCATCTCCCCTCCCCGCCCCGCCCCCAGGCTGATGGAGGACACCCTGGCCCATCTGGGCCCTGGCAGTGGGACCCAGGGGTCTAGCCACCCCTGGGACCCCTCTGCCCGCAGCTCTCTCTGGACATTAGCCCCACGGGGTTCCTGGCTGGCAGATGGGAGGGACTTGTCCGGATGGATAGGGAGGTTCTGTGCCAGCCCTGTTCTCTTGTGCTCTCACTAGTTAACGCACAACAGGAGCAGGGCAGAAGACTATCTGTTTCAGAGCCTGTGGTACCTGCGGAACGCTCAGGCCACTTTGCAAGAGGCAGCCGTCAGGTTCATCGGTGAGCCACAGTCCCCGGGGTCCCTCTTCTGGCAGCCTGCCCCCCGTCCCCACCACTGCAGTGGCATCTAGGAGCAGCCCTGTGGCTGCCAGAGCCCTGGCTGCCCTGTGCAGGGCCCACCACGCAGGTTGGCTCACTGGGAGCCTTGCTCAGTCCCACTGCCCTCGGGTACTGTCCTTCCCTGGGGGTCAGCTCTGCTGAGGGGGAGGAGGGTGTGCGGCCATGCTTTCATGGCTCCTCTTGGCAGGGGGCACGGCGGTGCTTGAATGCCAGGGCTGCTCAGAGATGGGAGCCATTGTCCCCAGCATGGCCTCCCTCCTCAGCCATGCCGAGCTTAGAGCTCTTTTCACCATTTTGGGAAGCCTGTTGGCAACGATGCTGTGTCCTACCGACCTGTCTTTCTCATCCATGCAGATGAGACACTTTCAGAGGAGAATCCAGAGCATCCAGAGCTACAGTTGAGATGGGATTCGGACAGCAGCTGGTCGCTTTCTTCACTTGACAGCAGTGACATGGCAATGGTAATGAGCTGCCCCCTTGCTGGGACCCTTTTCTGTGGCATCGGCAGGAGGCTCGTGTGAGCAAAGGGACCCAGAATCAGTGGGGTCTGCATGGCCTCACTGTCCCTGGTGAGAAGGTTGCTGCTGTCCCCTCACAGGGACTATGCAAGGGCGGCACTCCAGTGTCCCAGCAGCAGCTCCAGCCCTCCTGGCCACCACTGAGCCCTGGTTCTCTGTAGGGCCAGTATGCTGTGCCACCCCGAGAGCCCTCTACTCTCATCCTCCACCCTGCAGTGACTGTAGCCCCTGCTGCCAGCTTTCCTGCGGGCACTGCTGACACCACTGCAGGCGTCTCTCACAGGCACTGCTCAGGTCCTCAGCCTAGCAGGACCATCAGGGTGCTCGGTGTGACGTGGCTTTCTTTTTACACCTCCCATAGGTGTTTGGAGAATACCTGCAGCCTTCTCACATGACAGACGCTCTCCTCGTGGCCATTCATGCCTTGACAGCAGATGACATCTATGACAGGCAGATAGGCAGCAACGTCTTGGCCATGGCCGTGAGAGACCCTGCCTCCTGGCTGACGGATGTAAGTGCCCTGTGGCTGGCTAGTCCCTGCCCGTGAGCCCTGTAAGGGCTTGGTCTTCCCTCCTTCCCTAACCCAGCTCTCTTGGGCACCTGAAGCCTTTTCAAGACAGCAAAGAGAGATTGGAAGGGCAGCAGGTTCAGTGGTAGCTGAGGAAATGGCTGTGCTCCAGTGGCCACCCCATCCTCACTTGTGTCCCCTCCAGGTGCCAAAGATCATGAGCTGCATCCATGAAAACCTGGAATACATTAACACGCAGTCAGCACGGAAGAGCGTGGAATCACTGCTTCTTGTGCTGATCGACCAGTACCCTACCAAAGTGGTCAGGAGCCTGCTGAAGATTTCTCCAACAGGGGACAGGTACTGGCCCCAAAAGCCATGAGGGCTTGATCCCTCCGGGGAGAGGGACCTGGAGACTCAAGGACACCCTTAAGGAGCAGGGCCCTCCATCCTACCATGCTTCCAATGCCCGGGGTGTTTGCCAGGCTGGCAGTAGCCAAAGCTGGCCAAGCCAGAGCCCCACCACCACGCTCCTCCCTGCCCCACCACCTCAGCCCCTTCCTGACTGCCCGGGTAGGGCCCCCGGCCACTCCAAGCGAAGCGGGCAGGCAGGGCCAGGGCGGCAGCACAGCCTGGGTCCAGAGAGGCTGGTCTGGGCACGGTGCAGTGGCCGAGGAAGCCCTGCTGACCGAGTGCTCTGGGTCTGCAGCGCTGCCCTGGCCACGTGGGAGGCGATGATCTCTGTGCCTCGTGCTTTGTTGACTATCTTGATGGAGCTGCTCAGCGTTCTCCAGGACCAGCAGCTGCGCAAGGTGTTCAGCTGTGCCACAGAGGACGCCTGCATCTATTCCTTGGCTGTGAGTGACCATGCTCTTCCTGAGGGCTGTGCCTGCCTCCAAAGGGAAACAGGCACGGACCCCCCTGTCCACCTCCAAATGGCCATCTCCTCCAGTACCCAGGGACAAGGCCTCTTAGGGCCAGCAGGGCCAGCAGGGACCTGCTCAACACCAGCCAAACCCCATGCCAGACTCTTGGGGCCATCCCATACCGTTTTGGCCCCGGTGCACAAGTACAAAGCCTGCCCCTGCCCGGGCAGTGCTCTGCCTGCCCCCTGACTGCATCCTTCTGCCCTGCTCTGCAGCCTGCAAACCTGGGGCAGGGGCAGAGAAAAGAGGCAGAAGGCAGACTCAGGCTAAGTGAGACTCAGGCATGGCCTCTGCACAGACTGAGGGGCCTCCGAGTCTGGGGAGAGGAGATGCTTGCCACCGCCCGTGAGTCGTGCCTCCTTTGCGCCAGCATGGTGGAGGCAGCCCTGCAGCCTCTGCTGCTCTCTTACCGTTGTCTTCGTTTTAGGTGCTGGTCTGCAATGACATTGGAACTGTTGAGTTTGCGGCCATGTATAATACCCAGAGGTACCTGAGTCATCCAAGCCAAGTGATGCTCTCGCTGGTGCTCAGGGGCCTCATCACGCTTTTGAATACAGCTGAGACGGTGAGCAGGGTGGAGCCAAGCAGAGCCATGTTGGCAGCTGGGGCCTGGGGCAGTGGGTGATGCAGTGGCTTGGCAATGGCTGGGAGTCGGAAAGTGGGGTGACAGCTCCAATCACCCTCCCTGCAATGGAGGGGGCCGGGTGGGTGCCTGGGGAGCCCTCCGGGCAGAGGGCTACCCATCCCTCTGCCCCTTCATGTTGGTCAGCAAAGAGGGTGGCTGAGGAAGGGGACACTGCTCTCCTGCACTCTCTTCCCTTCCTCCTGCTCCCTGCATCCCCTCAGTGGCCACTGCCAGCCAGGAGGCTGCTGCCATCACTTTGTGCTGCCTGCTGGGAAGCCAGACGGGAGGCCCCGTGCTCCACGACCAGAGCATTTTTGCCTAGCTGGTCTTTCACCGCTTCACCATAAGGAAACTTTGTGTTTCATACAGGCAAGAAAAATGATGGTCCTGCTGCCAGACATCATGGAGACCCTGGAGGATGCCAACAGTGATGCCAGGAAGAAGGCAGTGATTTTCCTCGGCATCATAATGGAATACATGAAGAGGGAGGAAGCCAGCCTCATTGCTCTACAGCTGGCGGAGAAGCTGCTGCCCCTCTTTGATGATGTAAGGCTGCCATGGGCACCTCAGCCCTACAGATGGGCAGGCGCTCTGCAAAGACAGCTGCCCCTCAGCCCAGCCCGGTGGGCAGCACTCGGGCACAACTCCCCTCCTCACTCCTCTGGCCATGCCTTTCAAGGCTCTGGGGACATTCAGCCGCAGCTACCCATCTGGCCCACAACTACTGCGTTCAGGGTCTGAGCCCGGAGCATCTGCCCTCACATCAGCCACACTAACAGGCCCTGGCTCACCATGGACAGGGAGGGGCTCTTGATGATTTCCCACTTTCATCCTCCCTACCAGGACTCCAGCCAGGTGTTGGAGCTCTCCATCAGGCTCCTCAAAGATTTGATAAAGGCCGTGATGGGGAGAAACAATAAAAGGATGAAGAAGATAGTGCGGAAGGTCCTGCTCCTGCTGTTCCTCCATATGAAGGACCAAATCGAGAGTGTGGCAGAGGTGCAGTGACCAACGAACAGTGTCGTGGGGAAGGGTGTGCTGACACTGAGGGGTTGGCCTGGGTGTAAGGGGCAAGGGCTGCAAGGATGTCAGGGTCTGGGAATTCATGTCACCTTGTGGTTCCACTGCTCCTCTCCTTCCCTGCACTAGTCCACCCCTGCCTTCCTCCTTCTCCCTGCTGACTGCTGCAGAGGTGGATGGGGTGCTGGGGTCCCCTCCCAACCCTGCTCCCTCCATTCACCCTCTTCCAGTACAGCCCAGAGGAAGGGTGCCTGCAGACCCAGGGTAAGCCAGGCCAGAGAACCTGGCATGGACATTTCCCAGACCCCCAGATTTTTGGGCCAGGGTATTTGCCAGCTCCCTGAGAGCAGGATCGCTTCAGAAAGAAAGCTCTGCTCAGCCAGGTCCCTCTGCAATGGGCCAATGACCTTGGTCTCTGCAGAGTGGCGCAGTGTGCACAAGAGGTGTAGAGCCATCTTGTTCTCCAGCCTGTGGCAGGGAGAGCGCTGGGAAGGGAGATGCAGCCAGCGGCGGACTGTCCCTGCGTCCTGGGATCAAAGCTCTTTCCACCCAGAGCCTGGGTGTGAAGGAGCTTGGTCAGGCTGCCTGGGAGCCAAGTGTCCTGCGGGGGGATGTCTATGGGAGGTGCTGTTGGCCCTGTCCTGCCCCGGTGTCTCTGGGACTCCGGCCCTTGCTGCCCACAGCTGTGCGACCACAGCTCCTTTGCCCTTCACCCTGCCCGCCTCCCTTGCGGAGCTCAGCAGCTCCTGAAGGTCTCTGTTCTGCTGGCCAGCAGCACAGATACCTGAGGTGGTGGCTGCCCCATGTCTGTGCCCTGGGCACTGGACCTAGTTCAGACTTGGTTCCCCGCTGCCTCTTCCCAGAGGGTGCTGGGAATGGCTCAGAGCCCAGCCAAGAGGAGGGGGATGCCAGGTCTCCTTCCCTGGGCTCTGGTGCCATCTTCCAGACTCTGCTTCTCTGCAAGCCTCTAGGGACACCCTCCTCGCCTGCGCCGAGTTCCTAAGGTGGAGGCAGCTCAGCTACCTGCTCCGGACAAATCAGACAGATCTGATTGGAGAGTCCATGGTGAGGACAACCCCCAAGCCCCAGAGCCGGGCTGGACGCAGGCTTCCCTGCGTGCCCATCAGGTGGGCTGTGCAGCTCTCTGCCTTGCCTCTGCTGGAGCTGCACCCTCCTTCCCTGCCCTCAAGCACAGAGCCCCAATGCGCTCTTCTCCAGGACAATCTCCCCTCCCTGCCCCGCCCCCAGGCTGATGGAGGACACCCTGGCCCATCTGGGCCCTGGCAGTGGGACCCAGGGGTCTAGCCACCCCTGGGACCCCTCTGCCCGCAGCTCTCTCTGGACATTAGCCCCACGGGGTTCCTGGCTGGCAGATGGGAGGGACTTGTCCGGATGGATAGGGAGGTTCTGTGCCAGCCCTGTTCTCTTGTGCTCTCACTAGTTAACGCACAACAGGAGCAGGGCAGAAGACTATCTGTTTCAGAGCCTGTGGTACCTGCGGAACGCTCAGGCCACTTTGCGAGAGGCAGCCGTCAGGTTCATCGGTGAGCCACAGTCCCCGGGGTCCCTCTTCTGGCAGCCTGCCCCCCGTCCCCACCACTGCAGTGGCATCTAGGAGCAGCCCTGTGGCTGCCAGAGCCCCGGCTGCCCTGTGCAGGGCCCGCCACGCAGGTTGGCTCACTGGGAGCCTTGCTCAGTCCCACTGCCCTCGGGTACTGTCCTTCCCTGGGGGTCAGCTCTGCTGAGGGGGAGGAGGGTGTGCGGCCATGCTTTCATGGCTCCTCTTGGCAGGGGGCACGGCGGTGCTTGAATGCCAGGGCTGCTCAGAGATGGGAGCCATTGTCCCCAGCATGGCCTCCCTCCTCAGCCATGCCGAGCTTAGAGCTCTTTTCACCATTTTGGGAAGCCTGTTGGCAACGATGCTGTGTCCTACCGACCTGTCTTTCTCATCCATGCAGATGAGACACTTTCAGAGGAGAATCCAGAGCATCCAGAGCTACAGTTGAGATGGGATTCGGACAGCAGCTGGTCGCTTTCTTCACTTGACAGCAGTGACATGGCAATGGTAATGAGCTGCCCCCTTGCTGGGACCCTTTTCTGTGGCATCGGCAGGAGGCTCGTGTGAGCAAAGGGACCCAGAATCAGTGGGGTCTGCACGGCCTCACTGTCCCTGGTGAGAAGGTTGCTGCTGTCCCCTCACAGGGACTATGCAAGGGCGGCACTCCAGTGTCCCAGCAGCAGCTCCAGCCCTCCTGGCCACCACTGAGCCCTGGTTCTCTGTAGGGCCAGTATGCTGTGCCACCCCGAGAGCCCTCTACTCTCATCCTCCACCCTGCAGTGACTGTAGCCCCTGCTGCCAGCTTTCCTGCGGGCACTGCTGACACCACTGCAGGCGTCTCTCACAGGCACTGCTCAGGTCCTCAGCCTAGCAGGACCATCAGGGTGCTCGGTGTGACGTGGCTTTCTTTTTACACCTCCCATAGGTGTTTGGAGAATACCTGCAGCCTTCTCACATGACAGACGCTCTCCTCGTGGCCATTCATGCCTTGACAGCAGATGACATCTATGACAGGCAGATAGGCAGCAACGTCTTGGCCATGGCCGTGAGAGACCCTGCCTCCTGGCTGACGGATGTAAGTGCCCTGTGGCTGGCTAGTCCCTGCCCGTGAGCCCTGTAAGGGCTTGGTCTTCCCTCCTTCCCTAACCCAGCTCTCTTGGGCACCTGAAGCCTTTTCAAGACAGCAAAGAGAGATTGGAAGGGCAGCAGGTTCAGTGGTAGCTGAGGAAATGGCTGTGCTCCAGTGGCCACCCCATCCTCACTTGTGTCCCCTCCAGGTGCCAAAGATCATGAGCTGCATCCATGAAAACCTGGAATACATTAACACGCAGTCAGCACGGAAGAGCGTGGAATCACTGCTTCTTGTGCTGATCGACCAGTACCCTACCAAAGTGGTCAGGAGCCTGCTGAAGATTTCTCCAACAGGGGACAGGTACTGGCCCCAAAAGCCATGAGGGCTTGATCCCTCCGGGGAGAGGGACCTGGAGACTCAAGGACACCCTTAAGGAGCAGGGCCCTCCATCCTACCATGCTTCCAATGCCCGGGGTGTTTGCCAGGCTGGCAGTAGCCAAAGCTGGCCAAGCCAGAGCCCCACCACCACGCTCCTCCCTGCCCCACCACCTCAGCCCCTTCCTGACTGCCCGGGTAGGGCCCCCGGCCACTCCAAGCGAAGCGGGCAGGCAGGGCCAGGGCGGCAGCACAGCCTGGGTCCAGAGAGGCTGGTCTGGGCACGGTGCAGTGGCCGAGGAAGCCCTGCTGACCGAGTGCTCTGGGTCTGCAGCGCTGCCCTGGCCACGTGGGAGGCGATGATCTCTGTGCCTCGTGCTTTGTTGACTATCTTGATGGAGCTGCTCAGCGTTCTCCAGGACCAGCAGCTGCGCAAGGTGTTCAGCTGTGCCACAGAGGACGCCTGCATCTATTCCTTGGCTGTGAGTGACCATGCTCTTCCTGAGGGCTGTGCCTGCCTCCAAAGGGAAACAGGCACGGACCCCCCTGTCCACCTCCAAATGGCCATCTCCTCCAGTACCCAGGGACAAGGCCTCTTAGGGCCAGCAGGGCCAGCAGGGACCTGCTCAACACCAGCCAAACCCCATGCCAGACTCTTGGGGCCATCCCATACCGTTTTGGCCCCGGTGCACAAGTACAAAGCCTGCCCCTGCCCGGGCAGTGCTCTGCCTGCCCCCTGACTGCATCCTTCTGCCCTGCTCTGCAGCCTGCAAACCTGGGGCAGGGGCAGAGAAAAGAGGCAGAAGGCAGACTCAGGCTAAGTGAGACTCAGGCATGGCCTCTGCACAGACTGAGGGGCCTCCGAGTCTGGGGAGAGGAGATGCTTGCCACCGCCCGTGAGTCGTGCCTCCTTTGCGCCAGCATGGTGGAGGCAGCCCTGCAGCCTCTGCTGCTCTCTTACCGTTGTCTTCGTTTTAGGTGCTGGTCTGCAATGACATTGGAACTGTTGAGTTTGCGGCCATGTATAATACCCAGAGGTACCTGAGTCATCCAAGCCAAGTGATGCTCTCGCTGGTGCTCAGGGGCCTCATCACGCTTTTGAATACAGCTGAGACGGTGAGCAGGGTGGAGCCAAGCAGAGCCATGTTGGCAGCTGGGGCCTGGGGCAGTGGGTGATGCAGTGGCTTGGCAATGGCTGGGAGTCGGAAAGTGGGGTGACAGCTCCAATCACCCTCCCTGCAATGGAGGGGGCCGGGTGGGTGCCTGGGGAGCCCTCCGGGCAGAGGGCTACCCATCCCTCTGCCCCTTCATGTTGGTCAGCAAAGAGGGTGGCTGAGGAAGGGGACACTGCTCTCCTGCACTCTCTTCCCTTCCTCCTGCTCCCTGCATCCCCTCAGTGGCCACTGCCAGCCAGGAGGCTGCTGCCATCACTTTGTGCTGCCTGCTGGGAAGCCAGACGGGAGGCCCCGTGCTCCACGACCAGAGCATTTTTGCCTAGCTGGTCTTTCACCGCTTCACCATAAGGAAACTTTGTGTTTCATACAGGCAAGAAAAATGATGGTCCTGCTGCCAGACATCATGGAGACCCTGGAGGATGCCAACAGTGATGCCAGGAAGAAGGCAGTGATTTTCCTCGGCATCATAATGGAATACATGAAGAGGGAGGAAGCCAGCCTCATTGCTCTACAGCTGGCGGAGAAGCTGCTGCCCCTCTTTGATGATGTAAGGCTGCCATGGGCACCTCAGCCCTACAGATGGGCAGGCGCTCTGCAAAGACAGCTGCCCCTCAGCCCAGCCCGGTGGGCAGCACTCGGGCACAACTCCCCTCCTCACTCCTCTGGCCATGCCTTTCAAGGCTCTGGGGACATTCAGCCGCAGCTACCCATCTGGCCCACAACTACTGCGTTCAGGGTCTGAGCCCGGAGCATCTGCCCTCACATCAGCCACACTAACAGGCCCTGGCTCACCATGGACAGGGAGGGGCTCTTGATGATTTCCCACTTTCATCCTCCCTACCAGGACTCCAGCCAGGTGTTGGAGCTCTCCATCAGGCTCCTCAAAGATTTGATAAAGGCCGTGATGGGGAGAAACAATAAAAGGATGAAGAAGACAGTGCGGAAGGTCCTGCTCCTGCTGTTCCTCCATATGAAGGACCAAATCGAGAGTGTGGCAGAGGTGCAGTGACCAACGAACAGTGTCGTGGGGAAGGGTGTGCTGACACTGAGGGGTTGGCCTGGGTGTAAGGGGCAAGGGCTGCAAGGATGTCAGGGTCTGGGAATTCATGTCACCTTGTGGTTCCACTGCTCCTCTCCTTCCCTGCACTAGTCCACCCCTGCCTTCCTCCTTCTCCCTGCTGACTGCTGCAGAGGTGGATGGGGTGCTGGGGTCCCCTCCCAACCCTGCTCCCTCCATTCACCCTCTTCCAGTACAGCCCAGAGGAAGGGTGCCTGCAGACCCAGGGTAAGCCAGGCCAGAGAACCTGGCATGGACATTTCCCAGACCCCCAGATTTTTGGGCCAGGGTATTTGCCAGCTCCCTGAGAGCAGGATCGCTTCAGAAAGAAAGCTCTGCTCAGCCAGGTCCCTCTGCAATGGGCCAATGACCTTGGTCTCTGCAGAGTGGCGCAGTGTGCACAAGAGGTGTAGAGCCATCTTGTTCTCCAGCCTGTGGCAGGGAGAGCGCTGGGAAGGGAGATGCAGCCAGCGGCGGACTGTCCCTGCGTCCTGGGATCAAAGCTCTTTCCACCCAGAGCCTGGGTGTGAAGGAGCTTGGTCAGGCTGCCTGGGAGCCAAGTGTCCTGCGGGGGGATGTCTATGGGAGGTGCTGTTGGCCCTGTCCTGCCCCGGTGTCTCTGGGACTCCGGCCCTTGCTGCCCACAGCTGTGCGACCACAGCTCCTTTGCCCTTCACCCTGCCCGCCTCCCTTGCGGAGCTCAGCAGCTCCTGAAGGTCTCTGTTCTGCTGGCCAGCAGCACAGATACCTGAGGTGGTGGCTGCCCCATGTCTGTGCCCTGGGCACTGGACCTAGTTCAGACTTGGTTCCCCGCTGCCTCTTCCCAGAGGGTGCTGGGAATGGCTCAGAGCCCAGCCAAGAGGAGGGGGATGCCAGGTCTCCTTCCCTGGGCTCTGGTGCCATCTTCCAGACTCTGCTTCTCTGCAAGCCTCTAGGGACACCCTCCTCGCCTGCGCCGAGTTCCTAAGGTGGAGGCAGCTCAGCTACCTGCTCCGGACAAATCAGACAGATCTGATTGGAGAGTCCATGGTGAGGACAACCCCCAAGCCCCAGAGCCGGGCTGGACGCAGGCTTCCCTGCGTGCCCATCAGGTGGGCTGTGCAGCTCTCTGCCTTGCCTCTGCTGGAGCTGCACCCTCCTTCCCTGCCCTCAAGCACAGAGCCCCAATGCGCTCTTCTCCAGGACCATCTCCCCTCCCCGCCCCGCCCCCAGGCTGATGGAGGACACCCTGGCCCATCTGGGCCCTGGCAGTGGGACCCAGGGGTCTAGCCACCCCTGGGACCCCTCTGCCCGCAGCTCTCTCTGGACATTAGCCCCACGGGGTTCCTGGCTGGCAGATGGGAGGGACTTGTCCGGATGGATAGGGAGGTTCTGTGCCAGCCCTGTTCTCTTGTGCTCTCACTAGTTAACGCACAACAGGAGCAGGGCAGAAGACTATCTGTTTCAGAGCCTGTGGTACCTGCGGAACGCTCAGGCCACTTTGCGAGAGGCAGCCGTCAGGTTCATCGGTGAGCCACAGTCCCCGGGGTCCCTCTTCTGGCAGCCTGCCCCCCGTCCCCACCACTGCAGTGGCATCTAGGAGCAGCCCTGTGGCTGCCAGAGCCCTGGCTGCCCTGTGCAGGGCCCACCACGCAGGTTGGCTCACTGGGAGCCTTGCTCAGTCCCACTGCCCTCGGGTACTGTCCTTCCCTGGGGGTCAGCTCTGCTGAGGGGGAGGAGGGTGTGCGGCCATGCTTTCATGGCTCCTCTTGGCAGGGGGCACGGCGGTGCTTGAATGCCAGGGCTGCTCAGAGATGGGAGCCATTGTCCCCAGCATGGCCTCCCTCCTCAGCCATGCCGAGCTTAGAGCTCTTTTCACCATTTTGGGAAGCCTGTTGGCAACGATGCTGTGTCCTACCGACCTGTCTTTCTCATCCATGCAGATGAGACACTTTCAGAGGAGAATCCAGAGCATCCAGAGCTACAGTTGAGATGGGATTCGGACAGCAGCTGGTCGCTTTCTTCACTTGACAGCAGTGACATGGCAATGGTAATGAGCTGCCCCCTTGCTGGGACCCTTTTCTGTGGCATCGGCAGGAGGCTCGTGTGAGCAAAGGGACCCAGAATCAGTGGGGTCTGCATGGCCTCACTGTCCCTGGTGAGAAGGTTGCTGCTGTCCCCTCACAGGGACTATGCAAGGGCGGCACTCCAGTGTCCCAGCAGCAGCTCCAGCCCTCCTGGCCACCACTGAGCCCTGGTTCTCTGTAGGGCCAGTATGCTGTGCCACCCCGAGAGCCCTCTACTCTCATCCTCCACCCTGCAGTGACTGTAGCCCCTGCTGCCAGCTTTCCTGCGGGCACTGCTGACACCACTGCAGGCGTCTCTCACAGGCACTGCTCAGGTCCTCAGCCTAGCAGGACCATCAGGGTGCTCGGTGTGACGTGGCTTTCTTTTTACACCTCCCATAGGTGTTTGGAGAATACCTGCAGCCTTCTCACATGACAGACGCTCTCCTCGTGGCCATTCATGCCTTGACAGCAGATGACATCTATGACAGGCAGATAGGCAGCAACGTCTTGGCCATGGCCGTGAGAGACCCTGCCTCCTGGCTGACGGATGTAAGTGCCCTGTGGCTGGCTAGTCCCTGCCCGTGAGCCCTGTAAGGGCTTGGTCTTCCCTCCTTCCCTAACCCAGCTCTCTTGGGCACCTGAAGCCTTTTCAAGACAGCAAAGAGAGATTGGAAGGGCAGCAGGTTCAGTGGTAGCTGAGGAAATGGCTGTGCTCCAGTGGCCACCCCATCCTCACTTGTGTCCCCTCCAGGTGCCAAAGATCATGAGCTGCATCCATGAAAACCTGGAATACATTAACACGCAGTCAGCACGGAAGAGCGTGGAATCACTGCTTCTTGTGCTGATCGACCAGTACCCTACCAAAGTGGTCAGGAGCCTGCTGAAGATTTCTCCAACAGGGGACAGGTACTGGCCCCAAAAGCCATGAGGGCTTGATCCCTCCGGGGAGAGGGACCTGGAGACTCAAGGACACCCTTAAGGAGCAGGGCCCTCCATCCTACCATGCTTCCAATGCCCGGGGTGTTTGCCAGGCTGGCAGTAGCCAAAGCTGGCCAAGCCAGAGCCCCACCACCACGCTCCTCCCTGCCCCACCACCTCAGCCCCTTCCTGACTGCCCGGGTAGGGCCCCCGGCCACTCCAAGCGAAGCGGGCAGGCAGGGCCAGGGCGGCAGCACAGCCTGGGTCCAGAGAGGCTGGTCTGGGCACGGTGCAGTGGCCGAGGAAGCCCTGCTGACCGAGTGCTCTGGGTCTGCAGCGCTGCCCTGGCCACGTGGGAGGCGATGATCTCTGTGCCTCGTGCTTTGTTGACTATCTTGATGGAGCTGCTCAGCGTTCTCCAGGACCAGCAGCTGCGCAAGGTGTTCAGCTGTGCCACAGAGGACGCCTGCATCTATTCCTTGGCTGTGAGTGACCATGCTCTTCCTGAGGGCTGTGCCTGCCTCCAAAGGGAAACAGGCACGGACCCCCCTGTCCACCTCCAAATGGCCATCTCCTCCAGTACCCAGGGACAAGGCCTCTTAGGGCCAGCAGGGCCAGCAGGGACCTGCTCAACACCAGCCAAACCCCATGCCAGACTCTTGGGGCACCGTTTTGGCCCCGGTGCACAAGTACAAAGCCTGCCCCTGCCCGGGCAGTGCTCTGCCTGCCCCCTGACTGCATCCTTCTGCCCTGCTCTGCAGCCTGCAAACCTGGGGCAGGGGCAGAGAAAAGAGGCAGAAGGCAGACTCAGGCTAAGTGAGACTCAGGCATGGCCTCTGCACAGACTGAGGGGCCTCCGAGTCTGGGGAGAGGAGATGCTTGCCACCGCCCGTGAGTCGTGCCTCCTTTGCGCCAGCATGGTGGAGGCAGCCCTGCAGCCTCTGCTGCTCTTACCGTTGTCTTCGTTTTAGGTGCTGGTCTGCAATGACATTGGAACTGTTGAGTTTGCGGCCATGTATAATACCCAGAGGTACCTGAGTCATCCAAGCCAAGTGATGCTCTCGCTGGTGCTCAGGGGCCTCATCACGCTTTTGAATACAGCTGAGACGGTGAGCAGGGTGGAGCCAAGCAGAGCCATGTTGGCAGCTGGGGCCTGGGGCAGTGGGTGATGCAGTGGCTTGGCAATGGCTGGGAGTCGGAAAGTGGGGTGACAGCTCCAATCACCCTCCCTGCAATGGAGGGGGCCGGGTGGGTGCCTGGGGAGCCCTCCGGGCAGAGGGCTACCCATCCCTCTGCCCCTTCATGTTGGTCAGCAAAGAGGGTGGCTGAGGAAGGGGACACTGCTCTCCTGCACTCTCTTCCCTTCCTCCTGCTCCCTGCATCCCCTCAGTGGCCACTGCCAGCCAGGAGGCTGCTGCCATCACTTTGTGCTGCCTGCTGGGAAGCCAGACGGGAGGCCCCGTGCTCCACGACCAGAGCATTTTTGCCTAGCTGGTCTTTCACCGCTTCACCATAAGGAAACTTTGTGTTTCATACAGGCAAGAAAAATGATGGTCCTGCTGCCAGACATCATGGAGACCCTGGAGGATGCCAACAGTGATGCCAGGAAGAAGGCAGTGATTTTCCTCGGCATCATAATGGAATACATGAAGAGGGAGGAAGCCAGCCTCATTGCTCTACAGCTGGCGGAGAAGCTGCTGCCCCTCTTTGATGATGTAAGGCTGCCATGGGCACCTCAGCCCTACAGATGGGCAGGCGCTCTGCAAAGACAGCTGCCCCTCAGCCCAGCCCGGTGGGCAGCACTCGGGCACAACTCCCCTCCTCACTCCTCTGGCCATGCCTTTCAAGGCTCTGGGGACATTCAGCCGCAGCTACCCATCTGGCCACCAGCTCCTGCGTTCAGGATCTGAGCCCGGAGCATCTGCCCTCACATCAGCCACGATACCCCCCTTGATCACCGTGGGCAGGGAGCGGCTCTTGATGAAGTCCCCCTGTCTTCCTCCCTACCAGGAGTCCAGCCAGGTGCGGGAGCTCTCCATCGGGTTTTTCAAAGATTTGATGAATGCCGTGACGGGGAGAAACAAGAAAAAGATGAAGAAGACAGTGCGGAAGGTCCTGCTACCGCTGTTTCTCCATACGAAGGACCAGATCGAGAGCGTGTCAGAGGTGCAGTGAGCAGCAAGCAATGTCGCGGGAAAGGGTGTGCTGACACCGCAGGGGTAGCCTGGGAATAAGGGGCAAGGGCTGCAAGGATGTCAGAGTCTGGGAATGCATGTCACCTCGGGGTCCCGCTGCTCCCCTCCTTCCCTGCACTGGTCCTGCCTTCCTCCTTCCCCCTGCTGCCTGCTGCAGAGGTGGACGGGGTGCTGGGGTCCCCTCCCAACCCTGCTCCCCCCATTCACCCTCTTCCAGTACAGCCCAGAGGAAGGGTGCCTGCAGACCCAGGGTGAGCCAGGCCAGAGAACCTGGCACGGACGTTTCCCAGACCCCCAGATTTTTGGGCCAGGGTATTTGCCAGCTCCCTGAGAGCAGGATCGCTTCAGAAAGAAAGCTCTGCTCAGCCAGGTCCCTCTGCAATGGGCCATTGAACTTGGTCTCTGCAGAGTGGCGCAGTGTGCACAAGAGGTGTAGAGCCATCTTGTTCTCCAGCCTGTGGCAGGGAGAGCGCTGGGAAGGGAGATGCAGCCAGCGGCGGACTGTCCCTGCGTCCTGGGATCAAAGCTCTTCCCACCCAGAGCCTGGGTGTGAAGGAGCTTGGCCAGGCTGCCTGGGAGCCAAGTGTCCTGCGGGGGGATGTCTATGGGAGGTGCTGTTGGCCCTGTCCTGCCCCGGTGTCTCTGGGACTCCGGCCCTTGCTGCCCACAGCTGTGCGCCCACAGCTCCTTTGCCCTTCACCCTGCCCGCCTCCCTTGCGGCAGCTCAGCAGCTCCTGAAGGTCTCTGTTCTGCTGGCCAGCAGCACAGATACCTGAGGTGGTGGCTGCCCCGTGTCTGTACCCTGGGCACTGGACCTAGTTCAGACTTGGTTCCCAGCTGCCTCTTCCCAGAGGGCACTGGGAATGGCTCAGAGCCCAGCCAAGAGGAGGGGGATGCCAGGGCTCCTTCCCTGGGCTCTGGTGCCATCTTCCAGACTCTGCTTCTCTGCAGGCCTCTAGGGACACCCTCCTCGCCTGCGCCGAGTTCCTAAGGTGGAGGCAGCTCAGCTACCTGCTCCGGACAAATCAGACACACCTGATTGGAGAGTCCATGGTGAGGACAAGCCCCAAGCCCCAGAGCCGGGCTGGACGCAGGCTTCCCTGCGTGCCCATCAGGTGGGCTGTGCAGCTCTCTGCCTTGCCTCTCCTGGAGCTGCACCCTCCTTCCCTGCCCTCAAGCACAGAGCCCCAATGCGCTCTTCTCCAGGACCATCTCCCCTCCCTGCCCCCAGGGTGATGCAGGAGACCCTGTCCCATCTGGGCCCTGGCAGTGGGACCCAGGGGTCTAGCCACCCCTGGGACCCCTCTGCCCGCAGCTCTCTCTGGACATCAGCCCCACAGGGATCCTGGCTGGCAGATGGGAGGGACTTGTCCGGATGGATAGGGAGGTTCTGTGCCAGCCCTGTTCTCTTGTGCTCTCACTAGTTAACGCACAACAGGAGCAGGGCAGAAGACTATCTGTTTCAGAGCCTGTGGTACCTGCGGAACGCTCAGGCCACTTTGCGAGAGGCAGCCGTCAGGTTCATCGGTGAGCCACAGTCCCCGGGGTCCCTCTTCTGGCAGCCTGCCCCCCGTCCCCACCACTGCAGTGGCATCTAGGAGCAGCCCTGTGGCTGCCAGAGCCCCGGCTGCCCTGTGCAGGGCCCGCCACGCAGGTTGGCTCACTGGGAGCCTTGCTCAGTCCCACTGCCCTCGGGTACTGTCCTTCCCTGGGGGTCAGCTCTGCTGAGGGGGAGGAGGGTGTGCGGCCATGCTGGCAGGGCCGGGGGCCCTGCTGCTGGGAGCATGCTGGGGAGCAGGGGTCTGACAGCAGCTCTGTGCCTAGGGATTGCTCTGCGGCGCCTGAGGAACTTAAGCCAGGAAAACCTGCAGCATGTCTGCAACGGTGAGTAGGGGCAGAGCTGTGCTGCCTGGGGCTGGTGGGGCAGAGGACATGGTGCTGCTGTGCCTGGCTCTGCTCGAGGCAACTGCTTCAGGGGCCGAGGAACATGTCAGGGGCATTTGGGGTCTTCCCGAGCAGCAGCTTCCAGCTGGTCTCTTTGTTTCATGGCTCCTCTTGGCCAGGGAAAGAGAGGAGTTCGGCTGGCATGGTCGGGAGGGGACTCCTGGGTCTGTCTGGAGGCAGCGGGTGTTCATGTCTTCTCTGCTCCCTTCTCTTGCAGCCCTCCTGGCCTTGAGGAAAGACACTGAACGCTCGGTCTGTATGCTGGCATCTCAGACCGTCTTCACGATGATGAGATGCAGGCGAAGATCAGGATGGAGACTGTGTTTGCAGTGCTGCTGGCCCTGCTGAGCCCTGGAGAGGTGAAATAATCCTCTGGAAAAGGCATGTGTTTGAATAATTATTTGTTTTTAATAAAGGTGGAAAAACAAGCACAGTGACATGCGTCTTGCCAATAGGGACCACCCCGAGCGTGCCCAGCAGACAGTGCCTCTGCCACTGCCTGCACGACAGCACCCTGCACCTGGGATGTCCTCGCAACAGAGCTCGCAATAACGTCTCCCCAGAGCCTTCTTTTCTCCAGGCTGAACAGCCGCAACTCTTTCAGGCTCTCCTCATGGAAGAGGTGCTCTAGCCCTCGGATCATCCTCGTGGCTCTCCTCTGGACACGCTCCAGCAGGTCCATGTCCTCCTTACATTGGGGACTCCAGACCTGGATGCACTACTACAGGTGAGGTCTCACGAGAGTGGAGTAGAGGGGCAGAATCACCTCCTTTGACCTTCTGGCCACATTTCTTTTGATGCAGCCCAGGATGCAGTTAGCCGCCTAGGCTGTGATTGCACATTGCTGGCTCGTGTTGAGCTTCTTGTCAATCAGCACACCCAGGTCCTTCTTAGGGCTGCACTCCAGCCATTCCCCGCTGAGCCTGTATTTGTGCTTGGGATTGCCCCGACCCAGATGTAGGACCTTGCACTTGGCCTTGTTGAACTTCATGAGGTTGTCTTGGGCCCACCTCTCCAGCCTGTCCAGGTCCCTCTGGATGGCACCCCTCCAGCGTGTCTACCTCGCCAAACAGCTTGGTATCATGAGCAAACTTGCTGAGGGTGCACTTGACCCCACTGTCCATGTCGCCGACAAAGATTAGTCACCACTCTCCTGCATGGCTACTGGAGGGGAGAGCAGCCATACTTGCTCTTGAGGTCTTGGATGAAAGACAATGGCTTTATTGTGTTGGCAAAAACCAAGATCCCATGGTTCTGAACAATGCACATCATGCAAAAGCCTCCTTGGTGACCTGGAGCAAGAGAGCCAAATACGGGACACTGGGGACAAACCCAGTGTCGTCCTCAAACCAGGACATCCAGGAGAGATGGAGGCAGTACAGGGGACAGGGGATCTCTGCTCCAAAACAGCTCAGCCACACTCAGCTTTCCCTACGAGCTCTCTGCTACTGTACAGCTCTGGGGCATCCCGTGGACACAGGAACCAGCACACACCGCCCCAGCTGGAGCAGCCCCAGTCACAGTACCAGCCACGGCAACCTCCCCAGATGAGACAGCATCCACATGCCTGGAAAACTGGTCACAGGTACTCCCTGGAGGAGCCCACAGGCCAGCCCTGAGGTGCAGATCCCACTGGAACCCTACAGAAGACACTGCAAGTACCGCATGCTCCCCTTGATCACAGCTTGGAGCAGTGCCCACCAGACTCCCCTAAAAGCCACCTATAAACAGCACCTGCTGCCTGTATGCAGCCTTCTGCCCTGCCCTCAGGCAGCCCCCACAGACAGGGGCTGTTTGGAACCCCCAGCTCAGCCCCCAGGAAGCCAGCAAACCCCATTGGACCCGTCTTACTCCTGGCTACGCCCAGCAGAGACAAAGGCTCTCCAGACACAAGGATGCAGAGCTTGGGAGCACTGCTACAGCCAGGAAAAGCCAGCCATGTGCTGGAACAACCTCCCGATGGAGAATCAGGCAGGAGGGAGCTGAGAAGGTGCAGCCTGACACCCGCTGAACCCCTGGAGACCTGAACTGCTGCTCACAGCTCCATAGCGCTGTACCCTGTGGAAAGGGAGGCTCAGGGTGAGCAGTGCTGCACAGGTACGGCCTGAAAGCCAGAGGGCGCTGGGAATGGCTCAGAGCCCAGCCAAGAGGAGGGGGATGCCAGGTCTCCTTCCCTGGGCTCTGGTGCCATCTTCCAGACTCTGCTTCTCTGCAGGCCTCTAGGGACACCCTCCTCGCCTGCGCCGAGTTCCTAAGGTGGAGGCAGCTCAGCTACCTGCTCCGGACAAATCAGACAGATCTGATTGGAGAGTCCATGGTGAGGACAAGCCCCAAGCCCCAGAGCCGGGCTGGACGCAGGCTTCCCTGCGTGCCCATCAGGTGGGCTGTGCAGCTCTCTGCCTTGCCTCTCCTGGAGCTGCACCCTCCTTCCCTGCCCTCAAGCACAGAGCCCCAATGCGCTCTTCTCCAGGACCATCTCCCCTCCCCGCCCCCAGGGTGATGCAGGAGACCCTGTCCCATCTGGGCCCTGGCAGTGGGACCCAGGGGTCTAGCCACCCCTGGGACCCCTCTGCCCGCAGCTCTCTCTGGACATCAGCCCCACAGGGATCCTGGCTGGCAGATGGGAGGGACTTGTCCGGATGGATAGGGAGGTTCTGTGCCAGCCCTGTTCTCTTGTGCTCTCACTAGTTAACGCACAACAGGAGCAGGGCAGAAGACTATCTGTTTCAGAGCCTGTGGTACCTGCGGAACGCTCAGGCCACTTTGCGAGAGGCAGCCGTCAGGTTCATCCGTGAGCCACAGTCCCCGGGGTCCCTCTTCTGGCAGCCTGCCCCCCGTCCCCACCACTGCAGTGGCATCTAGGAGCAGCCCTGTGGCTGCCAGAGCCCCGGCTGCCCTGTGCAGGGCCCGCCACGCAGGTTGGCTCACTGGGAGCCTTGCTCAGTCCCACTGCCCTCGGGTACTGTCCTTCCCTGGGGGTCAGCTCTGCTGAGGGGGAGGAGGGTGTGCGGCCATGCTTTCATGGCTCCTCTTGGCCAGGGAAAGAGAGGAGTTCGGCTGGCATGGATGGGAGGGGACTCCTGGGTCTGTCTGCAGGCAGAGGGTGTTCATGTCTTCTCTGCTCCCTTCTCTTGCAGCCCTCCTGGCCTTGTGGAAAGACACTGAACGCTCGGTCTGTATGCTGGCATCTCAGACCGTACTGAAAGCCAGCACAATGGCAATATATATACAAGACGGGTGGTGGAAAGTATCAACAACACCTGGAAATGTGATGACAGTTCAGTGTTTGCAGCATTGATCTGGGCAGCCACAGAACTGAGCACAAACTCTCTTTGGAGACCATAAGGCAGTTGCAGCAGTTCACTCCCATTCTGCTCCCTACGTACTCTCTCCATGTCTTGAATGGAGACTGCTCTTGTGATCTTCTTTGTTCACACTCCAGTCACCTTGAAAAAGTCTGCCATCAGCCACCCTTCCTTTTGCAGGAGGTTATGCAGTGTGACAGGAGCCTGGGGTGCACAAAGAAGGGGGGTGCTGTCCTTCCCCCAGGCCTGACGGCTCTCTGGTGGTGAGCACAGAAAAAGGTTAGAAAACACCCTGAGAGCACCCTTACCCAGAATCAC